>NC_044252.1:5266818-5572045 GCF_003957555.1 Calypte anna | reverse complement strand
GAACTGCTGTTAAGTGTCCAAGGTGTAGATCAGATAGTACCCAGCAGGTAAAATACCTTGTTCCTGAATCCTGCTGTGGTTTGGGAACAGCACAAGTACCAGGGAACACAGCACAGCCAAGAACTGGGAAATTCCATTTCTGAATGGCAGCAGACCTCTGGTGAACCTTCAGCTCCAATAAATATCTGCAGCTGCAAGATAAGATGGAGCTTAATGCATCCACATTTTGGGAAGTAATATTTTACCTGATTAGATGCTGATTAGTTCCTAGGAATCTAACTTACCAGAACACAATCTCCTACAGATCCAGTCTCTAGGCAACTGTGTAATGGTTAATAATGTTCTGTGGTGTCACTGCCCATATCCACCTTCCCAAGGCATTTAAATGTAACTTTAATATGTGAAAAGCATGATAAATCTTTGCAGATTTGTACTATTTCCTTCACCTAGAACAGTTTATGCTTAAAATTAAATAAGGAATTGGAAACGTGGGAGTCAGTAACACCCTACCAGCTATATCCTATCTCTGTCCATTCAAGAAAGTGAGAACACGTGGCTTTGAATGGCTTCAGATGTAGAAAACACTTTATAAATTATTATTTTTAACAAAACTTGCAAATAAACTTACATTTGTTAACAATTCTTTTCCCATGAGTCAGATTATACAGACACAATGGAAGCTGATAAGAATTTAAACCATAATCCAATGTGGGAGATTAGTCACCCATTTACTTTCCTTAGTTATGTGGAAGAGAATTAGGGAAAACAAATATACTGGAATAAGAAAAAAAAAGAAAGTAAGTAAATATTGTTTCTGCAGTTTAGCACCTCTGCAGAATAAGTAGCAGGCTTGGTATTCTGACATTTACAGGAAAACCTGTGTGGTAATGACTGAAGATCTTTAGCTGGGTAACACCCTCAAAACCCAAAAAAAACCCAGCCAGAAATCTCCAGTGGTTTCACTGGGCACCAGAAACTGCATCTTTTTTTTTTTTTTTTTTTTTGTAACTAAACCCCCTAATATATTAGTTATGCTGAAGAGTTCATGCCAGTGAATTCATCCCCAAACCTACCATGGCCTGCTCAACTGCTGGTGAAGGAGGAATTAGAAAAAAAAGGAATCTAATTCCTAACACACAATGCATCCAGTAAGACTATAGAAAATAAAAAAGTAATTAGAAAACTAATAACTGTCAAGGTAGTTTCAGAACCAGAAGGAATTCCATACAGCCTTCAAACCTCTAATTCCTACAGTGCAAAGTGAGCTCTCCATGTTGCTCAGCATTGTTTTGAAAGGAGCTGGATACTAACAACCTCATCACAGCCTGATCTGCATAAATATGCTGCACTTTCCTGTCTAATGAAAGCCATGCTACTTTATTTGAGCAATCTGGGAGGCAATAATCTCAAATGTGTCACTGGGCTGCAGGTTCCCTGTAGCAGCTCTCGAAGCTTCCCCTTAGCACAGCATCTGTGTGGTGTGCAGGTGTGGTCAATTCTCCATCATTACCTTGTTCAAAACAACATTCATTTTTAATATCTGTTTAGTGTTTGCACTGCACTCTGTCTGCTCTGCCCCCACAGATTTTATTATCACCCAGATTTAGGTGGCCCTAAGTCTGTTTGAAGAACACTCGGTAAGCAGCAGCTTAAACCCTCATCAGAAATACTTGGAACTAAAATTCTGTCACCTATTAAGTCATGAATCATAGCCAGGTGGGGGTTGGGCTCTTTTCCCAGATGACTTTCAACAAGACAAGAGGGCAGGGTCTTAAGTTGTGCCAGGGGAGATTTAGGTTAGATATTAGAAAGAATTTCTTTAGGGAGAGAGTGATCAGACATTGGAATGGGCTGCCCAGGGAAGTAGTGGATTCTCCATCCCTGGAGATATTTCAAAAGAGACTGGATGTGGCACTCAGTGCCATGGTCTAGCAACCGCAATGGTGGTTCAAGGGTTGGACTCGATGATCTCTGAGGTCCCTTCCAACCCAGCCAATTCTATGATTCTATGAAATGATCCACTGGGTAAAGTGCTGCCTCCTCCCACCTTTGGTTTAGTTTTATTAAGGCAAATTCAAACAACAATCATCAGAAGGTCAACAGTGCCCCTGCCTTTGGAAAATAAGAAACTAATAATAATAATTGTTATTCTAGTGTACAGGGCATGGATGCAGGAAAAGGATGAAAACTGCAGAGAGTATGGTACCTTTCCACACTGTAAGCAATGAACAAGTACAACTTCTGATGTGGGTAGGCCTTAAAATTATTAAAATTATTGCTCTAGGCTTGTATTACTTTAACTTGAGGATAAGCATCTTACAGGAAGAATGTAATTACTTATGAAATATTTTCATTTGTGAACAAACATGGTGTCAGTGACTTGCTCTGAGCATAATAAAAGATTGTAGTTTTAGGGGATGGATCCCTGGGCAGAGGTTTACATGTACTGGGGTGGATGGAGGAGAAGGAGGATGCTAAATATGGATAATGAGGCTCTTAAGGAGGGGACAGCAGAGAGAGGGAGCAGGGCTCAGGGAAGTGTATTATAAAGAACTGGGTCTACCAAATGACACTGGACAAGTCCTGGGTAGCATTGTTCTTGCAAAGTACAGAAAATACAAGCTTAAGACAAAAGAATAAAAAGGAGTCTTTGAGCAATACATCCCTCTCAATCTATTTTCCATTCTAGGAAAAGCAAATTCAAAACTAGACTGTCAAGAAAAGGGGTGACCCAGTTTTTCAGAGCTTTTGTTTAAAAAACAGGCATTTTTTCCTCATGGCAAAACCTTATAGCCTTAAAACTTAACAAAAAACCTGCTTGTCTGTTGTTTTCAGATTATAGCTGATTCCTTCTATTTACTTGAACAAATTAATTTAAAACACAGATTGACACCCAGCATGCTACAGGATGTTAGTAAAGTGGCCTCTTGGAAAATGGTGGGCAAGTTGCTAGAAAAGTAATTTGGACTAAAACATTATTTCTGTACCTTGAAAATAATGACAGAAATTCCACTAGAGCACATTAAAACAAAGGCAGCAACCATTCCCTGCTTTGACAGAACAGGGCAGATTTTTAGACAGAAACCTCTTCCTTCAGGTAGGACAAATACCCTCCCACTCTCCCTTCCCATCTTCTCTCTCCAGGTTTAGTAAAAATTTAACCAAACTGTAATCAGCAGCTTCTGCCTTGTCCTTTTAGAAAGAAACAGAATCACAGAAATGATCTTATTCTAACTTGGCAAGCTAATAGTGATTTCCTGTTTCACAGGTAGACAAATTGAAGTTCAGAAAGATGCTGCCTCTAGAAACTTTGAGAAATCCTGCTTCTAACTAGTGTATAAATTCTCTTTTCCACCCTGCAGGCCATATTCCCAACTCGGTAATTCCTCCTGTATCCCCCACGCCAAGCACCCAGGCTTCTATGGGAATACTGCACAACACTGTGGGAGATGATTCCAAATCCTTGCTCAGCAACACAACAAAATTCCCCACTGCAATATCAGTAAGTACTGGCATGGAGTAAATATTGCCCTTTTTATACTGGGAAAAGTGCAGAGTAATCAGAGAGGTGTCCTGCCATATTGTGTTCCCATGGAGATGAACTGGGAGATGTCCCTCCTATCAGAAGTCATAATAGGAAGCAATTTGTGCCTGAACAATCCCTGTCCAACATTGCCTTGGAAACATATGCTTGTAATTAGTATCTTGCCCTTATAAACAGCTACCTGGCCCTTGTTATCAATTTAAAACAAAGATAATCCAGCCCTCAGATAACAGGAAAAAAAAAAAAAAAAAAGTCCTGGTAAGCTGTTATTACATTGTTATTGCTGGGAAATGGCTCATCTGATAAGTCACTGATAAGTGTCAGAACATAGATATCCAAAAGCATTGTCAACATTTTATAGGCAATTGAAATTCTAAGTCCTTGGGAGAAACTTGTTATTGAAAACATGTGGCATGAAATAGAGAGTTACAAATGAAAGTAATAATCTCACCAAGCTTCTTTTAAGGTCTGGTGGTCACAGTAAAACGAAGCTGCTTTGCAACTGGCAGTGAATTCCCAGAAAACACCACATCTCACTGTTGTTACTGCTGTTATGGAAATTAAGACAATAGGGATTGCAGGATTTCATTTTGCACAGACCTTTTTGGGACATTGAACACAAAATTCTGTCTATTTTGTAGCTGACTGTGTTGTTTGAAGCATATAATATTTAATATACTGAATCTGTGGGGTTTCTGTAATGGCAAATTTTTACTCTCCAAGTAGTGCAAAAGCATGGAGGAACAGCCCTACAGCCACTGCAGATTCTGCCCCTAAATCCCTGGTAGCTGGGCTGTATTGCTGATACCAAGAGCACTGAGATGCCAAGGGAAGGCTCAAAACAGCAGAAAAATCTCCTTACCTTGTGCTGATACCCAAGCTTGACTTCAAAAATACATAAGAAGGTTCAGTTAATGCAGAGGCTTCAGTGTAGAAATATTCGTGGAAGATTCCTGAAAGGAATGAAGAGAAAAGAAAGGCTCAGCTAGCTGCATATATTTATTAAAACCTTTTTCCTTTCACCCTGAGCATTGCCCAACTTCAGAACAGGCTATTCTGAAGGCCAAATACTAGACAGATTTATTTTGTAGTATTCAGTATAAATTTTGTTTATTAGTGTTTTATAAAATCTTACACTAAAAAGTTACTGATACTTTGCAAGGTGTTCATAGCCCCTTGGAGTTCTTCTACTAGATAAAAATGAAAAGAACAGATGAAGACTCAGAGAAAACAGAGACCTACAACCTCAGAGTCTGACTGGAGAGGCTGGGAGATCTTGATTATATCTCGTGGCCAGAATAATTCAAACTAAAACTGTTTAGTAGGTTGTTAAAACAGAGCAGAGTTAGATTGCCTGACAAATCAGAGAGAATGTTTCATAAGCCTGAGAAAGATAATAACCAGGGATGCCAACTACTTAAGTAAATAATTTTGTTATTCCATCATGGTAAGTAACTCTATCAAGCTTTCATAGCAGCTTCATATGCAGTTTTGAAGCTTAAATATTTTTCTCAGGAAGACAAGAAAAACTCTGTAAGATGATTAATAACCATTTCAGCTACCTGTTGATATTTATTTCTTTTTTTATGTTGAAATTTGGTTTGACATTCACTACTCTAACTTGAACTGTTCTCTGAGGTTGGCATGCAGCAGTTCAGCCCCTCTGTTCCCAAGCAGTTCACTGCCAGGTCAGTTTTTAGTGAGGCAAACTCTAAAAAATCCAGGCCTGGAGATTTCAGATCCATTCTGACAAAGAGGGACAGACCTGTGCAATGCACAGTGGGTGTTCTCCAAACCTTTTCCATCTGAGATGCAAAAGCATGAACATTTCTGTTCATTTTGTCTTGGATCCCAATGTATGTACAGACCATGCAACTACACAGCCATTGTCCCAGTCAAAAAAACATCTTCTCAGCAGTGATTAAGAGAGAGGTTACTGATTGCTGACCTATCTGTAGTGTTCTGGAAATGGAAACAGCAGCACAGCTATAGGTACCCTTTTTGTTGTTCCTGTTTTCTGTTCATCAGACAGACGAGCTTCCATTCAAGTACTGAACTAAATTAATTAAATTGTTTTAAATTGTTTTTAAATAGTTTTTAAATATTTATCTCATTGGTAAGCTCACACACCACAAATACTGGGAAGTTTACCTAAAAGTCCAAGTTTACCTACTGGTCCTACACCAGTAGCCTCAGTTAGGTGTGCTAAGTTGCTGGAGCAGCTCATGTCCTGGTAATAATAATATTTTCAATTTTTTTGCCTTTTCCTGCCTTTTTAGAATCTTCTGAAACCCTGGGTGGTTTCTAGCACCTATCAGCAGTCATGTAGTTGCCTGTTCTCTGAATATTCTTGTCACTATCCATGAGAGGGAAGCAGATTGTAGCATTCCTTGTAGCTGGTGGGCAGGAATACACTTTCACATCATTTCCCATGAGTGGGAATCTATAGTCTGATTGCTATTCTGTCTTACCAGATGATCTCAGGGGTCCCAGTTATAAAATACATGTAGTGTAGGTTTTTTCTATGACTTTTCAGATGTGTGTTCAGCCCTGTAGAGAACCCAGCTTCCTGAGTTCAAGGAGCATCTCCCTGTGACAAGGTCAGTCCATACCCACTGTTGTCTTGGACAATCATCTAGAGCAGGAGTGGATTTGAAGTACAAACTCATAAAAATGAGCTTTCAAAACCTGCTGAGAACAACTGTGCTCCTGAGTGCTGCAGTCCCAGTGCTCCCATACAAATGGTACATTGCATCTCTAACATCAATTTCCCCAGCTGTGTTTCCACACAAGTAGGGCTAATAGTCACACAAGTGACTAATAACTTTCATGCTCTTCTAACTTTCCATACTGTAACATACTGTGCTGCTGCAACAGAGAAAAATAATGTAATTTATTATTCTTTCTAACACCTCATACAATCTGCCAGAATAAAGGAAAAATTCAAAACTATTCTGACACTGCTGGGTAAAGATAAATGTCAGGGATGCATTCAAAGCCACTGAAGAGCTCCAAGTAACCCAGGACAATGTGATGTACAATTCTCAATGAATTAATTTATAATACACTTGAGCATTGCAGACAACATTTGAAACATTTCTTAAATAGCTTTTACAACTGCTATCATGTGATGAGCTGGAAGTTTTTCCTGCCATACAGAGTCCTGACATGCTCTTGTTTGCAGTTAATCCACATTTGTTAAAAATACAGATTCTGCTTTAAAATAGACTTTAAAACATAAGATTAAAAGGAAACAAACATTTTGATTTTGTTTGAACTTTCCAATTGAAAGGAGACTCTCCAAATGCCAGTGACTGCAACTTTAAGCTAAAAACTGGGTACCAGAAAGTAACAGCACATTGAGGGCAATCTGAGGTTTCAAGGTAATAATTAACTTTACTGGGTTCTGATGCACAAGTAGATCTGCTTAGCAGGCTTAGGAAGTACCATTAATTTTTATTAAATATTAATAAACCTTTAATAAATAGATGAAATATATGAACCTTTCTTCAGTTTAGCTGAAGCTCTCTATAATAAAAGGCAAAGAGCTAAAAATTTTCAAAAATCACAGAAATCACAAAGTGTTAAGGATTGGAAGGGACCTAAAGAGATCATTGAGTCCAGCTCCCCTGCCAAAAATGCATCACTTCTTCCTTTTGACTTTTTCTTCTCCTCTCTCTATCCCTTTTGCCTTGTGAATGCCTGTGGCTGCTTAAGCAGAATGGAGAGGACACTGTAAGCAAAGCAGTATTGATCAGAGCACTTCCAAGTGGGATACCCTTGCACAAATGTCATTGGATCCATAAAGTGCAAGGTAGGAGATAATCAAGAGAGTGACCAATGTACTCATTATGATGCTGCTTTAGAGGAGTCAGGATTTTCAACTAAATTTGGTGAAATGCTTCACCTATCTTGTAGTAGTTTGGCTTCCCTCATTGTTAAAAAAAAAAAAAAAAATTGAATCAAAACTCTGCTTGGAAGTAAGTCCCAAGATAAGGGGGAAAGCTGCACAGAGCATTTTTTTTTTTTTTTTTTTTAATATATATCTCAAGCATGAGGCAAAGGTGGTCAAAAGCTGCAGGTGGGAGGAAGGGGGAGAGATGCTGCCCAGAGCTCTCCCAAGAGAGCAGAGAAAGCCTGATGGGGAAAGCTGCAATGTTTCATTTATCTTTCCCCTTCTCAGTGCCTTGGAAACATCTCAGAAATTTGTTCAAGTACAAGCAGGGAGAGAGAGTAGGAAAAATGGGGATGAAAATACCTGGGACTCCTCATATGGCTGTCCAAAGTAATCAAACCAGGGGCTAAACAAGAGACCAGACTAGGGCAAAGCCACACAGGAGTGAAAGGAAACTTTGAGTATTCAAATCTTACAAGACAGCATCCGTACATACACACAAACACATCTTTTGCAGCTCTGTAACACTATTTTCTGTGAGGACTGCAATGAAACCCTGAATTTAGGCTGCTCCAGGCCCACTTCCATGAAGCCTAATGTTAGCACTCTGAAATTAGATGCTTAAATGTGTACTGACTGCTCCTTTCACATTCTATATACTTACTTCATCTGCTTCAAGTTTTACCTGTATTTAAACATCCTGGAAGAGGATGCCAACCACTTGGACAATGCAGAGTCCTCCTTCCACTGCAAAACTCTCAGAAGCTTCTTGCAGGATTAATTCAGAAGTTCAGCCCTGTGGGACAAACTGTGCAGCTCAGATGTAAACAAACCAGAGCACAGAGCCAGCCAGGAAAAACCTCTCAGAGCTGTCTGCCCTGAAGCACTGATCTTAACAGCTCAAGCTACCCATGTCTGAGGCATCACTGGGGTCACAGGCCAGAAAAAGAGATGTTAACTGTAGGTGTGCCTCAGGATAAATTCATTCCCAAGAGATAACAGAGGATCCAGTCATGATGTTAGTGCTGGGAGGTTTGGCAGAGAGCCTGGAAGGGAGAGGAGACTGTACCAAGGTTTCCAGGCTCTCCTGCATTATTTCTTTTCCTGTGCATTACTGTCCAAACTGCAATCCTTTTCTTTCCTTTTGTCTCCAGGTGCCAGGCCAAAGAGTTGAGCCACGTTATTAGCACTAAAGCCAACTACTAAATGCAGACTGCCCTGTGTAACACTTCTCCTCTGAGTGTTTCTCACACGAGGGTGATGCCTTCTTCCCTAACAGGAAAAAAGTCACAGCAAAGGACATGTTTTTTCTCTGCTCTGAGTGTAAGTTAACCACCCCTTTCCCCACATTTATGTGTAAGAATTTAAAAATTAACCAGTAAGTACAAGTTACCACTGACTGAAATAGCTTCCTGTTTCCACCTGGTGATTCCTGCTTACAACTGCCACTTGAAAAATAAAAAGGGAGGAAAAGAGCTTTTCAGAAATTGTGTTGTTTTTTGTTTTTTTTTTTCCACATGTGACAGAACAGCTCCCTTCTAACTCTGTACTCAGCCTGAAATTGTGTATTTTTTAGCAAGATAAACCCAGCAGCTGATTAATAAATGGTGTTTTCACCCAGAATTGCTCAGAAGCTCTACAGAGGATGTACCAGCACCAAGTGAGATGGTTCCAATCAGAGGTATAACACTAAATGCAGGTTAGTTTAAAATGAATGCAAAACCAAGTGGTCATCATGGATGCTGATTTAAGCCTCTTGGAAGATAATAGAACATAATTTTAAACTCTTTTCAGTACCTAATGAACAAAGATGTCCCTAAAGAAGTGGGTCCCTAACATGTATGGAGAGAAGGGTCAGGATTTTGGGCACACCTGATCGTACCTTGCTGAGTTTAAAAGTTTCAAGTAATACACCTTTCTAAAAACTCATTTTCTCTTTCCAGGTCTTATTTCTGCCCTGTGGACATTGTCCAGTCCAAGATCAGACTGCTCCCATGCAAAGGCTTGCCAAAACTCCCAGATTTCAGTACTTAGCAGCATTTCTGCTCCTCTGAGCAACAGGAGAATTTTCTAGGTAAGTCCAGACTAGCAGAGCTATACTTACACAGCTGCATTTTTGGAGCTTCTGCACCAGAGATGGATTTTCATCTGTTCAAATACAGAGCAGAGTTGAGATTTCTAGAAAGGAAGGAAAGCAGCAGCTTCCCTTCTTCCCAGGTGTTTCAGCTGGGGAACCATTTTCCCTGAGATGGTTTACACCAGGGTAAAACCTCCAAGACAGGCAACACTAGGCAAAGGAGAGGAGATACCAGACTGAAGCCTGGGAGCTTAAGGACCCAAGAGATGAGCTGAACCAGGATTTTACTCAGGTAGAATCACAAAATGCAGCATCAGTTTGCTAAAATTTACACCATCATTTCTGGGGCAAAATGCACTTTTCATGCACACACCTGGTTAAAAATTTAGTTACCTGGTAACTTTGGACTGTAGGAAACAGAGCATACAATATGAATGTTCTCCCCTTCTGCTTTTGTGACCTCCCAGTGCTTTTAGCTAAGGCTGTTTTAGCACTTACCTGCAGACAGCTTTGCAGTCTGTACAGATCCTGTTTACATTACCTGTTAGCATAATGTTACAGGGAGCTTCATGAATTTCTAATAGCCACATTGTGGATTTGCTGGGCAAAATCATGTAAAAATTAGTCTAAATTACATTTTAGAGATGGAGTTGAGAGTTTGACATGACAATTAGGAACAGTGTTTCTAGAAAAACCTGTTGACATAACCTTGGTGTTCACATCTGCAAAATACTACTACAGACCTTGTAACAGTCTTCATTTTTTAGATTATTTGGTTCTCCAACTAGGGGCATATTACAGCACTGCTCTTTGTCCAGCTCCAAATGAAATGGTCACAAAACATACAGTGTTTTCTGGATGCAATCTCAAAGCAGACTTGCATCATTGTTCCAAATAAATGCACTGCAGACTGAATTACCACTGATCCCCAAACTTGGAAGCACAACAGGATTGTGCTTGCTCTCCAGAACATCTTTCTTGTTCTAAATTAATCCAAACGTGTCTTTTAAATATTGCACCACATCCTGCATTTTGATATAATAAATATTGATTAAAAACTCGAGAAGATCTTGTTTTTATAGCTGCAGGGCACCAATTAGTGAAGAAATGGAATACAGTTCAATTGAGATCTGCAATGATACCTTGCCAATAATGAATGACTAGGGGAGCATGATGCAGATAATCAGATAGATAATTTTCTAGAAAATTCATGCTCTTCACCAGTTTCAGTAGCTGTTTTTGCTATACCTGTAATAACCTGCTGCAGAGAAAATAAATGTCATTGCTTACAAAGGTAGACAAGGAATCAGGCAGTGAAAATAACAGTTATAAAAGAGATGAGCAGGGCACCAAATATCCCTCTGTATAGATCTGTTCCTATGCTCTTGTGGTCCAGGTAAGCTGGCAGGGTCCTTCTCCCCACAGAGGTATTTTGGTACGTCTCGAAGAGAAGTAGAAAATCTTCTGCTCTTCCATGGTCAAAAACGTAAAACCTGCATGTAAACTTTTTCTTAATTGTCAAACTTTTATTATTGGGCTTCATTGCCATGGTATTCACCCATTCATAGTTAATCCAGTCTGTAGTTCTCTTGAGGTGAAAGAAGCTTCCATCAAGCAAATCATAAAAGCCTAAGGTATCACTTCTCTCACAGTAAGGACCTATTCAGGTACATAATGTCTTTTACTGTTTTTCTGCATGAGCTAATCCCACTTGAAGTATATTTCACCAGTAGGCTCTTGTGTTTAACTTCAAGTTTTCTGGTTTCTAGTGCATTTAAATCTTGATCTATATTTCCTGTACTTCCTATGATGCCTACAGATTGCCAAAAAAGGTCTTGCTCTTTGGTGATTTTTCTACTGCCCACAAAGCAACCTAGTTGGGCATTTTACTGTTTTATTCCTCTTTGTACTTACAGCAAATTTCATTTTCCTGTTACATAGAAAACACAGCACAAAAATTGCCAAAAACCCCACAATAAAAAAAACAAAAACAAAACCCCCAAATTATTTACATGTCAGTAATCACTTGTGAGCAATAACCTCTGTACCCAGATGACAATTATCACTCTAGGATCTATCTGAGCATTAACTGGCAATTTTAAAACTAGAATAAAAGCACAGTAGGAGCAAAGCCATCACTAAATGCTTAAGTAACATGGGACTGTGTGCACTATCCACATGATAAAAGCAGGTATCAGAAGCAACATGTGCATAGTAATCTCTCCAAGTTTACAGCTCAGCTAAAAGGCAGAATATATAAATTTTTTTCATGAGTTTCAAGATTATTAAAAAATGCTTCCCTCATGCTGCATTTATGAGGATCTCATATGAAGGTGCACAACTGCTCAGTCTTGTGAGCATGCTGTAACTTACTAGCTTTACTATCATTATGATAAACACAACTGAATTCATAATCAATGAAAAATTAAGTCTTTTTTTATTCTGAGATTCAAAACTGAAAGAGAAAACAATCATAAATCCACTCAGGTTCTGGTTAATACAGGCCACCCTTATGGGAACAAACTTCTACATCAGCCACGTAACTGAGAGCAAAATCTTGGGGTTTTCTTCAGTTCATCAGCTCAAGAGTTCACAAATAATTAAGGCACGTGAACTTGAACAACTCAGGTCATTCCACTTCCCAGAGTCTTGTATTACTGCACAATCTTCATTTTTTAGATTATTTGGTTCTCCAGCTTTCCAGTTTGTGTAAGTTACAGTCCCTCCAGTCAGATAGTCAAACCTGCCTTCAGTCTGTTCATCAGATATCCCAATATAAGCCTGCTTTGAAGGTGTTATTAAGTCTTTTAAAGCTGTATTCTCAGCCTCATTCACAGGAGAGGCAAGGGAACCTCCAGCTTTTCCACAAAGGGATTTTCCATTGGCAAAAGTTTCTTCTCTGTCAGTTGAGACAAATATTTTTTTACCAATACTCCTGGTGTTCTTTAAAATCAAAACTAGAAACAAAAGTGAACATAATTTTATTATACCAAAACCCAATCATGATATATTTGTGTATCTCTATCACAACTGTACTTCAGAAGTAGCCAATAGCAGCTATGAGCAGACTACTGATGAAGTGGCTACTGATGATACAAGGCAGAATTCAGCAGAAATCCAACCAAATAGACACCTAGAAATAGCATGTTTTGTTCTCATGTTTTTAGTTTCCAGTTCATACAGTGTTAAGTCAGGATCTGAAGGAATTCATACTCAAATTGCAATCAGGACAAAAGAGCTTGCCAGGTTTCAGTGCAAACATCACAGATCAATTAAAACCATAAAAAGCCACAGAGCTGCAATTAGGAGATTCTCTCTCCCCATCAGCTTTATCCCAGAAACCAAAACTCAGGGAGTGTAACAAAATCCAGGGTTTGAAGTGACACAGCAGAAAGAGGAGATATAGGGACAACTTTAGGGAGCCAAGGGAACTTAACTATTTCTCCAGATATTATAAACTATCTGAGGAGAAGCAGGAATCCATAACTCACATCCCTGACAACCCTTCATGAAAAGCCAAAGCAGAGTGAAGCTCTTGTTCATTTACTGATAAAACGGCCAGCAGCAATTCTTTTGAAACATGGTTGCTGTCTTTAATGGGCAAATTATCTTATCTTATGGTCTTATCTCATGGTTTCAGGTGTAAGTGTGAAGGGAGCTTACCACCTTGCAAAAATTACACAAAACTAGAGCATATGCATAGTTAATTTTTCCCTGATGTGGGAGTGGTACCAGCACAATAGTCCTGTGGGCAGTTAATCCCCATCACGCTCCTGTACCAAGTAGAATCTCCACAATAGTTTCTGACACCCTTTTCTAGTGTGGACTGAAGAGAAGTTTGTATTTTCCCCCAAGATAGATTTTTTTCTTACAGCTTAACCTTTCCTGGTCTTATGGCATCAATATGTTACTAGTAAAAATGTCTTGTATAGTATTTAACCACTGAATTTCTTTTTTTTATGTTGTGCTTATGTGAACCACTGGTGAAAGGTCCTTTTTTTTTTTTTCCCCTTGGACAATGTGTAGTTATATGATAATCTGTTTTTAAATGTACAGATATTTTGCTACAAAATTGGTGCAGTTTTTTATGGTTTTACACTTGAGCAGAGGTTAAAAAAAGGGAGATGACTAAAGAGATTACTGCTACCAGCTCTTTGGCCTCTCTTTGCTCATCAATTGCTTGCCCCCATTCCAGGTTATTTTCAGGCTTTACACACAACTTCAGAGTTGTGCTTTCCCCAGGGAAGACCCTCCCTTGGAAAGCTGGCCAGTGGGAGATGCAGAGCTAGGTGACACTATCCTGTGATAAATTGCATCCTATGGAATTTCCTCCCAGGTTAAAGTAAGACCAGTGATTGGCCTTTGGAATTGATGATTTTTACTGTCTTTTCCAACCAGAAAAATTCTTTGATTCTGCCCTTTTGTTTTTCCTAATGTGGCACCTGTACCAGTGCCCTGATGAGACATTCTTTGAAAATATTTACACATTTATCACTCGAGAAGTTACTTCAAGCCAGACAGCATGCCACTCCATGGCTATTAATAGAAAATTATTATATAGAACTAAGGCAGTAAGAGAAATATCATACAATGCTTAAAGCAGAAGCACTCAGAGAACAATCCATGTGACAAAGCCCCTGACCTCTGTGCTGGCAATGTCCTCCTTGAAGCTTGGCAGATCAGTTCTGGAAGGACTATTCAGTGTTACAGCATTTAATTAATGACCCTCACCCATGAGAAATACAACTAAAACTGGTAATATTGTTCCAAACTACTGTTTTTAGTCCCTTCTCCATCACAGGAATGTTCATCATTTTACCAGGCCAAAAGAAAAATCATCAGTGATTGCACCTTACCTCTTTTGTATCTGTTTAGTTCATTCTCCAAAGCCTGTACTTTCATTTCCAAAGCAGTTACTTGTCTCTGCAGGTCATTGCTTACTACACCTAGGAGTTAAGGTTGTTATTTAGTAATTTGTAGTAAAATGAAAACATCTGTCTCTCAGATGCTTAGCTCTCCTCTAACCTGATGCCATGTCAGAGCTATTTGGTTTTCAGAACAGAAATCATAAGCCCTGTGGCAGATTTATTCCATGGGAATGTGTGCCACTGGGAGAACCTTTATCCTTACTGGGATGAATACTTGGGTGGGCTTTGAACTTTCAGGGCTGCCTAAATCATCTTCACTTCAGAGGGAAAAGGCCAGTTCTCAATGGAAAAACACACGTAAACATTTTTAAATGAATTAAAATTGACATAAAAATACATGAACAGGCAAAAAATGAAACTGAAAAATGTTATTTATAATATGAGAGAGAAAGGCAGTTATTTCACTCACAGACAACAATAAACTAGTGACTCATTCCAGACACTTTTTTCCCCTAGATATGTTGGTCAACTCATCTATTAACAGACAGTTTTTATTTCTGTTTTTTACACTTCTGGAAATCACACATTTCCTCAAATGATGTTATAAGAATACTGGGCAGTACCACAAATATTTTTTTCTGAAAATAGACTGACAGGTGTTTGCAAACCAGATCATAGAAACATGAAAAAAATATTTCTTACCTTCACATTCTCCTTTTTCTCCTTTCTCTCCTTGTGGTCCTAAATCTCCTTTTATTCCTGGAGGTCCCATTTTTCCAGGGAAACCATGTAGACCTCTCAGTCCTTCTCCTAGAGTTTGAATTAAAATAAAATTGTTTAAATGTTTTCTAAGTTCTTCTCCCACTATATTTTCTGAATGCTTAGATAGAGCACATACCCCTGCCCCTAGGAAAATAAATTTAATTGTTCCTGTGAAAAGCTTAATTTGCTAGGAACTTAATTACTTTGATGAAAGTGTCTTTACTACACCTACTTATGGCACTGAAAATCTAATGAAATAAATGGTCTTTAATGTTATTGCAGAGGTGCACATGCTCCAAAACCAGAAAGGTGACATATTTCAGCTGTAATCCACTCACACATCACAGTATATGATCTAGAAAATGAGCTAATATCGTAAGATTAAAGATACATCTGAAATGTCTTGTTGAAACATAGTGCTGGCTTTACTTTTTCAACCATGAAGTTGCAGATGGAATACTGAGGTAGTCCAGAAAATATCTATACATACAGAAAATGTCTATACATACAGAAAATGTCTATACATACAGAAAATGTCTATACATAATTGCAATGTATGTCACTGTAATTTTATGTCATGGTTCATATCAAGTGGTATTGATAATGACAGAGGTTTGCTTGGAGGTTCAAAAGCTCTAATTCCAAGATGTGTGATACATTCTTGATAAAACAGACAGATTATGGGAAGTACAGAATTCCATATGTATTTATTAAGAATTTGCACAGAACCTATGATTTGGTAACTTGGGAGAGCAGGTGGCTTGGTTCTACCCCATGGCAAAAATCATTTGCTTGATCTCTTTGCTCTTTGCAGCAGTGCATGAAAAAAAGTTACCTAACTTCATTCATGCCTTGGGGGAATTCTGTTGTTGGGATGTACTGAGTATGGAGAAATCAAGTTATGACCATCAGATTAGTAGCCAACCCTAGCAAGAATGATTTCTGGTTTTGAGAGCTTGCCCCTGGAAAGAAAAAGCAGTAATAATTTAGTAGAATATTGTAGGAAACTCTAAGTGATTCAGAGTACAAATGGTACAATCAGATTAAAATCTCATTACAGCTCTGTTTCATGAGCTGCTGTGAAAATGTATTTTTTGTTTTTTAAAAGCCAAGTATCCAGCATTATAAATGCAGAAAGCATTTTCAGCTTCCTGAAATTGTGTGGGGCCCACAGAAGTTTAATGGGGCAGAAGAGAAGGAGAGAAGTTAAAGACAAAATGGATGAGTGGAGGCATGAAACAAGATTAAAGGGATGATAAGGAGTGTCAAAAACACGATGTTGCTAAGCAGTCATAACTCCATACCTGGCTCTCCCTTTTCACCTTTGGGACCATCTCTTCCATCTCTGCCTGGCAAGCCATGGACTGCAGGAGCACTGCACTGAATTACTGGGCAGGAATAAATTTTCTCTTCAGGTTTATCTGGGTTAACTGAACTTGTTACCATCAGCAGGGAAATCCAAAGTATCAAGGCACTGAAAGGCTGAAGTAGAGTCATTGCTAAATCCACAGATCTGTGACAAATCAAGCAGAGTAAATTTCACACATTTCTCTGTTTACATGACTTCAAAGGAAATACACTCCCATCTTCAGCAAAAAAAAAAATAACCTAAGAAGAGGGGAGGGTGTCTGAACCATTTTCCCTAGGTTCTGATTGCATCTTGATGTGTGGAAATCCCAAAAGAATAACCAAGCTTGGAAGAATCTGAAAATCTCAGGAGGCAATATAGCAGCAGCCATCAACCTCACTGGGCTGCTAATCCATTGTCATGTTTTGTTCATTGTAGAACTCAATTTAAAGGATTTCTCCTGATGCCAAATCAGTCACAGAGTATTCCAGTTTGGAATGAATCCTGAATTCTCCAGCTATTGTATTCCTGCTGGGACTCTCCTGTTCCACAGCTTTCAGGACTGCTCTGTGTCTGAGCTAAGTGATGAAGATGTTTCTCATGATATCATGTCAACTACCAGCAAACACCCACAGCTTAAATGACAAAAAGCTTAAGTGCATTTAAGTAGCAATAATCCAATTGTCTCCCAGATTCTCTTTTCAGACCTTGTATGCTAATAAGATGCATTTCTTCCTCAGTACATGTCTCAGAGCTGAAGTCCTCCTGGATCCCAGATCTGCAATACTTTGCTGCCCTCTCTGAGCAGAACAGCACTAACAGCATCAGGTAAAGCTCTGCATGAATCCTGACAAATAATTCTCACCACAGTAATTGCCCTTGATTTAAAAATGGGGATCAAATTTGAGACAATCATGTCCCTTGTGTTCTGCATTTAACTGAAAAACATGAAATTAAATTACCACAGACATGAGCTGACAAACTTTAATAGTGAATAAGCCACACACTGAAGTCAATTGGCCTCATTTTCTCCCAGTGCCTCCAGTTAAAGTGAAAACCAAGTCTAAAGAAGCACCATTTGCTTGGCAGATTGGGGAAAGGAGAGAAAATAAAATCCAGCATGAATTTTGCTTCTCACCTTAATTATTTGTCTTTATTTTAAGCCTCAGAAAAGCTCAGCAGAGAGCAGCTTCCCTTGCCATGTTTCATCTGATAAAGTACAATATCATCTATAATCACCAGCATATTACTGTGAGAACATCATCCTTTGGATAAATAGCAGAGTTTAATCAGCACCCCTTTTTTATATCCTTGCCTGTGCTTCCTCCATTAGGCTTACATCAAAACCTGGGGCAATGGCACACACCAAAATAAGGAAAGTTATTTAGACAACAAGTGTACCAAAACTTGAATCCTGGTTTATATTTCTTATCCAGCTTCATGGAATCAAGACAATTCTTAACAGCCTTCTCAGGACTTTCTTCTGCTGAATTTTTATGCTAAGTTAATTATCCAGTGCCAGAGAAGTTGACATTGCTGCTGCTTCCCATGAAGGCAGCAAGATAAAGATCAAAATAACAGAACAATAAAAGAAAACTTGAAACCAAAACTTTAAGCTCTCAGAAAAGTCCTCTCCCAAACAGAGACTCAACCTCACACAAACATTTGTTGTTTTTCCCTGCCAGAATTTACCTCCAAACTCCTCCAAGTTGACTACCCCAGTCCTTTATTCCTGGAGAGCCAAAGTGCCTGTACCTTCAGCAAATTGGTGGCAGTGTTTCCTTGCAATGGAATCACTTCCCAAGGAGACTAATGTTAATTTGCACCAACAAGGGTTTGTTCCAGATTTCTCACAAAAAAACCCAACCCAACCCAAACCAAACCAAAACAAAAAACTCACAGAGAATCACACTAAGGGTGGGTGTAATAACTGTCCTCAGGTCCCAAGGTTTACACAGTTACAGACATTCCCAGCAGAGAGATAAGAATTAGGCCTTGAAAGATGCCATGAAACCTTTATATTTAGGAAGCAGCTAATTCTGGAGGTCCTATTGAAAGACAGAGTACTTGGATGATTCTTTTGTGCCTCCATGAAACTTGCTTTAGGAGATGATTCACCCACAGCAGGTAAGAGCGGGGAAGGAATACTGGAAAAGACATCAGGGAGTCCTTGTTCCAGACCTAATAATGGAGGTGGCACCTCTGAATCATTAGTCCAAAACCCAGCAGTGACAGCACAGGGTGGCCCTATTGAAATCAAATGCTAGGAAAACTGCTTCTCCAAAGCAGACATTACATTTATAGAGAGAATGATCAGAGAGAGACTGCTATGAAACTGCCAGAGTACATCCTGCTAAGTCCTCCTCATCAGCTGTCCATGCTCCAGGAGGACAAAAAAGTCCTTTCTAACCAGCATGTCTGCACCTGCAAGGGCTGCCTGGCCTCAGAATGGTCAAACACTCATCACAGCAAAAGAGATCTCTACTTACCAACACCTTTACTTGATCAGTACACAGTGAAACTCTTATCACACCACTGGCTTCCCTGTCAGCCAGCACAACAGAATGTAAAATGGAACAGAAACCAGATGGATTTTTACCATGAGGATGAGCCTGCCAAGAGAAAAAAAACCAACACAAACCACCTTACATTGCTACTAAAAGCTGTAATTTCATGCTTTATTTTGTGAGGAGGTTGCTTACTGGCTTATCTCTGTCTTGCACAATCCTCATGCCTGCCTGCCTCAATCTTACCACCCCTATTTACAGGTGCTGCATATGGGATTCTGGGAATCAGCCCTTTGCTCTTTGCATGGCCTTGAACAGACATTGGCTGTGGTACAGGACAAATGAACAACCAAAAAAAGTCAGGATAACTTCAGGCACTGAAAGTTCTGACTGTAAGGTTTTTCCCCTTTATTCAATCGATTTAATTTTGAATAACCTGGGAGAAGGGGAAGATATTTGAGGCTTGCTTGATTCCAGTCACTGCCTTTCCTGAAGTGTCTTCTGAATTACCCATGGCAAAACCTTTGCCTACTCAAACATTCCCATTTATGTTTAAAAATGGGATGTAAGATCAGGAAAAACAACAAGGGGTGAAAAAAATTTATCACTTAAGTAAAACACTTACTACTTGTTTTCCTGTAGTGCTAGTGACTGAGATTAAACTTCTAAACAAAGTTTACACTGTCCAGCTGGCAATGTCCAGTGTGGACATGAAAAGTACAGTAGCATGTGGGATATTGCCACAGGTAGCTCTGGGAAATGAATAACACCAAATATCATGCTGAGGAAGAGATGTCTTGGGCACTTCTGCTTGCAGAAGGTTTCCTTACCCAGAGGAAGGTCTGTGAGACATCTCCAGCTGCCAAAACCCAGCTCAGACTCTCGATCCCATTTCTGAGGCTGCTCTCTGGTGTGGTGGCATCAGACAAGGATGCTGGAGGCTGTCAGGCTGTCTTTGTGTATGGCCTGTTCAGGACTTAGAATAAATATAGTTTCAGTGAAAATAAAATAAAAACAGCAGTTCAGAGCAGGGCTGTATGTCAGCTCTGATTTGAGAAAATCACTGTAGAGCCAAAATCATTAAGAGATTTGTAATTAGAGATTTTTTTATATTTATATTTTAAATTTTTTTTATAGAAGCTGAAATTTCCACAGCACCCTTTGCTATTTTGGCCAAGGACCAAAGGTGGTATCTATCTCTCTGATGTCAGTACATGACATTCAGGTCTCATCTTGTAACTTTGTAACCCACAGAAATGTCTGGTTTGTTGAAAGTGTGTTGAACTTCATTGAAGGCTGCATGCCCGGAAGAGCACAAGTATGAAGCAGATAAATTTCCCAGCAATTTCCCCACCCCTGGGTTCTTGTCAGGTCAGGACCCATCTTGCTGAAACGTAGTTTACCACACCACAAAAATTTTACTAAGCTGTGGCAAACCCAGCATGTTCATATGCAGTATTCAAACCTACAGGACTGTAAATTCCTGTATCAAGTGACCAATAAAAATCATAAAGGCAGCTGACCTGATGTCCACAAGACTTCCCTTCATCCAGAATTATTTGGTGTTCCTGATTTTCAGTCTGAGTGCCTGGGTCCTCACTGCTTAGATCCTCAAATGTGCCTTCTTTGAGCATATCAGCCATTTGGGGGAATGGTCTCATGTCTGGCTGCTCTTTGATACATGGTGCAGATTTCCTTGGAGAAGCAAGAAGCTCAGCACGTGAGAACACTTTGGCTTTTGAAGTTTCAGCCTTGCCTTTGGAGCAATCACTTTTAAGTATTCTTCACGAGCAGCAGCATCGTGTGGGAATAACAGGAGTGGGAACTACATCCAATTATTTTCATCACAGCATAGCAGGGTGACAGCTTCTAGACACTTCCAACAGAATACATGGCTAAGGCAGAGGAGGGAATGCACAGTGAGCTCACAGATTCACTTTGATGTCAGACCAACAGAGTGCTCTTAACCCCAAACCAGGAGTTTACGAAGTATTTCAAACTTTTCAGTGAGACAACTGGAGTTAGGATTAAAGACTTTTGAAGAGTAAAAGCCTGGGAATAACCTTTATCTTTTATTTACAGAAAACCCTCCAACCAGGCACTATGGAGCACCATTCTTAATAGGTGTTCATACATGAGTTTAATTAGAGCTCTTAGAAAGATGTAGAGTCTTGTGCAGGATCTTTTTTTCTGAATGAGTAATGATTTAGCCCTTGACTGTGTAACCTAACATGCACCTGTACTTGTGCACAGTAAGAAGGATGGAGCAGAGCTGAAGCTCTTCATCTGTTTCTTTCCACTTGTCAGCCTGCCCCAGAACCTACAGATGAACAGGAGTTCCCTGTTTGGGCTTGCATCCTGAGCCAGCCCTCAGAAATTATAACATCTTTGGATCACCAGGGTCCACTCTGCATTTTAAGAGCAAGGTAAAAGCAAGGACTGCCTTTGAGAGAAGAGGGCATTGGTATAAGGGGACCCACTAGGAACAAAGCTGTAGGATTAGTAGAGATAAGTAGGAATAGCAATAATACTGTAATTATTATCAAAGTGTTCAGCCTTTTTTCATGGTAGAAATCAGACAGCATAAGCATCAGCAGGCATAATACTCTGAGTTTATGTCTATATATAAACATGAAGACCTAAACAGGCAGATGCCAGCAAATTTCCAGTGGGCATTAATGAGGCTCAGATACTATTTTTCTGTCCTGGGCCAGAGATCTGACAAACAAAATTCCATAAAAATTGGAATTTTGTACCACCTTCCCCTCCTTCAAACTTTAGATGACTGACTATTAAATCTGTACCTAAGCTTATAAACTAAAAACTATTCCTTCTTCTTAAAAACAAGACTGTGTAGAGGTGCTGAGTCTGTACTTTGGAGCTTGCAAGACTGAGCATATAATCCGTACAGACTCTGTAAGGGTGAGACATTTCAGAAGCAGGCCAGGCAAAAAAACCCAAAAAACCAAAAACCAACAAAATAACCCCAACAAACCCCAAACCTGCTTAATTCAGAGGAAGCTCTGTTTGAGATTCAAACTTCACACCTCACACAGGACACCCCACTCAGGGGACTGACTATTAAGAGCATAAGTACTGAGTTTCTCTTCTTCTGAAAATTTGCTGACTGAGCACCTTGTCACCTGAGCTAAAAGAGCATGAGATTCAGAAAGAAGATAATATCAAGGTACTATTTTTACCATCCCTAGTAAATCGTTCTGCTTTATGTACACTGCAAAACCTTGACTATAAAGAGATAAAGGGAACTTACCTTACACATTTGTAATGTATCTCAGTATGGGCCACCAAGCACTCCAGAAAAGTTTTTTATTTAGCCAGCTAAATATTTTTTTTTATTTTATTTTCACCCAGCTTTTTGTTTCACTTCTCCAAAGAATGCACTGCTTAGTGCAACTGGAAAACTAAGCATAGTGTAAAATTGTATTTACACCTTTGTATTGAGAGAAGCTGCAATCTTGTCCCAAAACCAGAAAAATTAGAAGGAGTCAGAGGATTTCACTGGGTATTTTTTCTGCTCCAGCCCATCCCATATTCAAAGATAAATCAGAGTGCCTCACAATAAAGCCACAGTTTACACCTTGGGGCCTTGAGCAACCTCATCTAGTGGGAGGTGTCCATGCAGGGGGTTAGATCTAACTGATCTTTAAGGTGCCTTTCAACCCAAACCATTCTATGATTCTGTGATTCTATAAATAAAAAATATGCTGATGCTTACATGGGTTATGATGCCAGACTGTTCAGTGTTATATTGCTCTGTGCAAGAAGTGGTTAAATCCTGCTATCAAAAAGCAACAAAACAAAAATAAATGCCATTCCTCCAAAGCTCAGTGCACATAATCAAACAATTGTGCTAATGGGGTCTATAGACTAATGGGGAATTTCTGCCCTTTGCTCATCTTGGAGGAATCTTCTTGCTCTTTTCCTTTGCTTTTCCTTGACCTGCTGTAAATGAAACATGACTGGAATGAGGTTATTTTCTGTTCAGACTGCTGCAAACACAGACCTTTTCTTATCCTAAAGGGATCATAACACATTATGTCTGCTTTCCAGCTTGTCATTCTGAGCAGTGACAGAAGATGCAGAATGGCAACTTTGCCAAAGATGGGTGAATTTCCACATTTCAACTTCTCAGTCAGGTAAAGAAATTGAGGGTTTTCTTAATGTTGCAATAAAAGATTTTGAAGCAAAGGCCTCCAAAGAGAACAGGTAAGATTTACACCCATTTGAAATATCAGAAGTTGTAAACACATTTTGCTTCTCAATTTAAGTGCCCATTGAGGAACATTTTGATAAAATGGAGCAGATAAGAATCCAGATAAGAATCCCACACAGCTTTAGTAACACAGAGCAGAGTCTGTTTGCACTGGAAATTCTTGAATATGCCCAGCAAAGCTTGCCAAGTGTGCTGCAGTTACTGAGATTACCTACTGAGATGATGGATTAACATACTTTTTCATTTTTTTGTTTTATATTTCAGCAGGATTTTGCCTGTTTATTAATGTTAACAATTCTAGAAGATTCAAAATCATTAGTATGATCTTCCAGATCAGCTGTGCAAGTACAGGTCCTGAAGTATTTAATACAGGAAAAAAATAGATGCTAACTGGACAAGTGAAAGCACAGCCAGTAATGAATTAAGTGGCCTCTAAGTGACCTCTGGTGGATAAGAAAAGTGTTAAATTTGTTTGCTTTGTATTTCTCAGGAGAGTAGTTTATCTATTTAACTGCCTTACATCCACTCACTTGATTACTATCTAATATTACAGGATAATCAAAGACACTTTCCACTTGAACACAAAGTATTTGATACAAAAAGTTGAAAGCTAATAGAGAAATAGAAAAACTTTGAATCATACACTTTAAAAGCCTCTAACAAGAGAGGTTCTTGCCTGTTGCACTATACCATTAGCAAAGTAAAGCTAAGGCATCTAAGCTGGAATCTTTTGGTTCCAGAACATGCAAGCTGTTGGTCACAGAGAACTTTTATGGCTATGTACTACAATGCAGATTATCCCCAAGGACCATATCTTACTGCCAGATTTTAAAAGAGAATTGTAAACTTGGGAATTCTGATCTCATGGCTTGAAGAAGTGTCCAACACTGGGGTTTGGAGCCCATCTTTACAGAACACACATACAGTCTGAAAAACCAGAAGCTCTGTGCATATTCAGGTAGGACCAAAACCTCCTTTTTGGTAATTATACTTGTTTTCTCTTCCAACTGTTTCCTAATTTCCACCTGGAGGCAAAACTCCAATAGCTTCTTGCATGGGTCTAACAATAGACCCAGGAGATACTTGACTGTACAGAAATAACACAGAAATTGTTCCCAAGGACAACCAGTCTGTCTTGGCAACTGTTGTCCTGGCAACTAAGTCTCTTTGCAGAGGATGATAGCCACTGATCTGTGCAAACTGATCCAGGAGTCATTTTCCTGAGACCAGAGGGGTTGGGGAATAGAGCTGTAGAGCCCCCAGTATTTGGCTTTCTCCCCCTCACTCACATTGAGAAGGAATTCCAAAGAGCTGAGCTGGAATCATGCCTCTTGAACATACATCCAGGCAACATCCTTACTGTCACCTTTTTTTTTCTTTTTAGCTAGTCATGTTAAGGACAGGATTAACTCTCCACCACAAGAAGAAAATGTGACTGGAAAAATCACAGCAGGATGTAAGTCAGCACAGCTGTGAGAGCAATAAGCAGAGCACAGGTAAAAAAGGCAGAGCACATTTCTGCCTAGGCAGCTTTTCCTCAGATCTTGCGACAGCTTTGAAGGGCTGTATGTACAGCTTTTGAGTTCAGACCTGGCATGGAGAGTGACAGAGGTGCTCCTCAGGGCTAGCACTGCTTCTGGAAGGCTCTGCTGTGCTTGTAACTACACCTATGGCTCATGGCTCAAATGGTGGTCTTGGGCAGTGGTCCCATGTTCTGCTCTCCCTGATTGCCTGTTATGCTTTGATTGCTCTTCCTGCCAAAGTGGCATCACTCCAAGTTTATATCACTTTGGGGCAAAGCACACAGTTTATTAATTGCTGCTCCTTTCCCAGTACAGAAGGTGCCTAATGCTCATTGACTGAAATGGACTGAAACATAGAAGTAAAACCTCCTTATCAGCCCCATTTGGCCCAGGTGTAAGAGCACAACTTCCCAGCCAAGACCTGCTGCTCCCTTTTGCCCTTACACTCTTACCTCCAAGAGGCCCAAGCACAATTTGACTCAAAATCTTCTGAAAATGTCTTGAAGTCTCCCATAGGATGAGCCTCACTTGGTCCCAGCCATGGGGCTCTCACAGGGCTGGCATCTCCCCTCCTTAAAGAGCCCTTTGGCTGCAAAGCTGCCTTGAATTCCTGCTGGCTGGGGAAAGCAAACAGAAACCACCATTTCAGTTCCATGGGCTTGTTATCCCTAAACACGTGTGACCAGAGACTCTGGGTGACAAAATAACAATCAAGGGGTGAGCAGAAACTTAAGCTACCACACTCTGAAATGAAACAAGAGAAGTACCTGAGTCCATCCCAGGTCAGAAGGATCAGCCTGAGGATGAGCATGGCTGCCCTAGGACATCTGGGTCCAGAACCATCAGCAGCTTCAGCAGTTTCTCAGAAACTGACCTGAAAGAAACATCCCTCTTTCAGTAAACATGACTTTGGGATAAAATTATTTCCCCCTGGAATATTTCTCATGTTTTTTCTACTTGTTTAATCAAATGATGTCAATCTATGCATACTATATTTAGTCTTGATTATACTGTTATTTATTTAGTTACTAATATTTGTAGACGTGCATTGTCATGCAGGAGGAATGCAGAAGAGATGATAGCACAACCATTGCATAAATTAATACTTGAACAACGAGCAGAGAAATGATTTTGATCAGTTTACATTTCTCTTTCCATTACCTGGCACAGTAAACTCAAACCCAGTGAATTTTTCAGGAGCCTATTAGGTAGGTGGACTCTCAGAGACTTTCAAGGAGATGAAAAAAGCACCTCAAGCAACAAATCATAAACCCTGAAAAATGGCATAGTAAATAGTTGGAGATATGTAAAATTCCACTTCTAGTCTAAACGAGTAAACAACTTCAAAAAATGAGGTCAGACATAAAAATTATGAACTGACTACAAATCAACTGCAAATACATTAAGGGCTTATATTTGTTCAAATACATTATTCATAAGAAATAATTTGAGCTGTAGTTGTATGCAATTTATGTTGCATAAACTTAAGCAAATACTTCTAACCAAAAAGCTGATTTAAAGAATTAATGAGCAATCTCTAAACAAAATTCTACTGCTAAATAAATACCACCCTGAGTTGCAAAGCCAATTCATTAAGGAGGGGGTTTCTGTGATAAATAGCAATTGCTATGTGTTACAGTGTGGAGCCACAAGTTTTATTCCCTTACTTAATATCAGAATGTATCAAATTTATTTGAAAATATGAAGTGATGATATTCTGTTTATAGCAGTGCCATGATGATGAATTAGCATTACTGTAAGGTAAAGTAATTATGGTGAATTAATAGTGACCTTATTAGAAGCATTATCTTGAATTTAATCTCCAATAGTAGCTACTGGGAGGCTCCTCCAGCTGGGAAATATCTGCTGTTTTAGCTTGGTTTGTCTTTATTATCCTGCTTCACCATCTCTGCTGCTCTCAGGAATTCTGAAAGAAACAAAAATACAAAATGTATTTTCCTTCCTCCTTATACTTGCATGGAATGGCATCAGATACTCTTGCCAGTGACATTTCTAAAGAGGAAAATGTGGAATGCAAGAGGAAAATATATTACCCAAATACTGAGAGGACAAGGGCAAGATAGGAGTTATGTGCAAGTCTGGCAGAGTTCAGAGACATTTCTGCCAGGCTGCTTACAGAGAAACCACAAAAAGTACCAGTGCAAAGTCATAGAGAAACTCTAGGTCTATGGTGGCAAAGTAAATCAGAAAATAACTGGAGAAGACCCTGGTAATATTCAGAGACAATAATATAAAGGTTTGTATGAATTGAGGTATTAAGTACAGAATTCCAGAAGACTCTCTGGTGAGGACCACTGAAGCCACTGGGTTGCTGGGCAGAAGGAGCAAACCAAGCTCCTCTTCTCTCTCTGAGCTGCCTTCTCTGTGACCAGATATTGGGACTTCCCTATCTTCATTCTTCTTTTCTGCTGCCTGCTAACATGGATAAGTAAATAAGCCACCAGCAGTGCCAAAAAGCTGAAAAAGGGGTGGAAAATCTTGCTTGCCTGAATCAGAGGCTTATAGTTTTCTGCCTAAGTAGCTCCAGTGAAGATGTAAAGCACACTGCCCTCAGCTTTGCTGTGAAGCCAAAACTTCCTTCAGGCTGAGAGATGGATTATGTGACCTTCCACAACCTCCATCTGCCCTCTCTTCTATAAAAGTCTTTCTTTTTTCACTGGTTAAATGCCTCAATAGTATTTTCTTGGAAGCAGCTTATTTTTGTGAGCACTCCATCTCTTACAATACATATGTTTGCATTAGTTACATTTATTTTTTTTTTAGTTTTTTTTTCTATTTTTCTTGGTAGCAGGAAACTTTCAGACCTCTGAACTTAGTAAAATTTCTTTTTTTTTTAGCCCTCTAGAAACACCAGATTTCTGCAAAATTTAACAGGAGGCAGCATGATGCTTGCAATGGGTCCTGACAACTTCTTGTATTAACTCCTCTTAGTTTCAGCATAAGTGTTTTTAATTGCCTTGACAATGAAGAAAAAATTGTCAACTTTAGGTCATTTTAAGCATGCTTGGTAAGGATGTTGGTTGAGCATTCCCAGATAGATAATGGATTCCTCATTTTTGGCATCAATTTACATTGAGAAGGGTTCTTCAGTGTACAGATTTTCCCTTATTTTGGTTTTATATGTTCTACTTGTTGATATGGGGGAAAAATTGACAAGTTCATAGGTGATATTTTATAATATTGAACTGGGAGGTGATATTTTATAATATTGAACTGGGCTATATGTTATACATCATATTTTCCTTTTAAAAAGTGAGGCTGTCACCAGGACCAGGTTCCTGGCACTGATGTGCTTTGTGTAAATGCCTTAAGGAAACAAAGTGTGGACAAATTACATACTGCTTCATCTTTAAAAAAAAAAATAATTGAGACAGGAAAGATTTAAGTAGTTTGAAATAGAGGATCCTTGCCATAAACCCCTGCCATGGAATTTGGCAATTCCTACAGATCCCCGTGTTTCTGCACACTGTGGATGAGGTGACACAAGCTCTGGTTTAGAGGAAGCAGGAATGGCACCTTCCAGACCTGGAGTTATGGCCACAGAGAGATCACAAACAAGAGCAAGTTTGATGTTGGCTCAGTAAAGGCAAAAGCATCACTGCTCTGAGTGCTGCTCCATCTGCTGCAGCTTGTCCTGATAATTCCCTTTGTCACCCATGTACACACACCCAGCTTTTTGATAACGGAGATCAATTCTTTACAAAGGTCACAGAATCTTCTAAGAATTGTCCTTGGTACAATGTACACTTTCATAGCTGTGGTTTTGCTACTCTTCATTTAAACTAGGTTTGGATTTTTTTTTTTGCTAGCCTCTTTCTGTGTACTAATTGCTCTGGGATTGAACAGGATGCCCCTCTGCCCATCCCTCCACTCTTCCTTCCCATCACATCCCATTCTAAAGATGCACAAAGACTGAGACAAAAATTATGCAAATATATATAAGAAAAGTGTAAAAACATGTTTCTACTGCCTTATGACAATAGTAGAGATAAATGAAGCATTACAGCTTGAGTGAAGTCTATTCCAGCCCCAGTACAATACATGACATGATACCCATACTTACCTGGTATGCCATCAATCAGCAGCTGTGAGTCCTTTTGAAAATACTGGCTTGTATTTTGTTATTTTCAGTGGAATATGCTTTTAAATGTACTTTAACAGACGAAGATTGTACACACCACTTCAGTATAAGCAAGACAGAATTTCATTATTCAATGATGCCCCTTAATTATGGGATTAATCCTCAAAGCATTATGAAGTACATTTGCAGAATCACAGAGAGAATAAAAGGGATTATCAGGGATAAAAACCACTCAGAGAATAATAGGTACCAGTGGTATAAATGAGTGGTGATAATGACAAGTGCACCTATGGTAAGGCTATATTAATACACCAAGATTGCACAGCATATGAATGAAGGAACCATGATCCTTCTGCCCTTTTATACCCACAAAACATATTGAGGCAGCTATTCTAATATTTTATAATTACCTCTTTGCTAGAACTGCAGCATCAGCTGTAGTCATCCTCAGCTGGGGAACTTCAATATATCATGAGCTTTCCCAATTATCATGCTGCTCAATAGAATCAGAAGGTGGGACCTTCTGATTTATTGTAATGTCCTTCACAATGTTATTAGGCTATTAATTTAAAGTATCTTCCTTTTCACTCATTTTTTTAGTGAGATCTCCTAGATGACCACTCTGGAAGTGTGTCCTTGCTTCAGCTTTGTATAAGCCTAAAGAAGTTCCCTGCAATTAAGAATCAGTTCTCATCCATGCAGATTTTGGCCTTCAGGAACTGCCAGATAGACTTGGGAAGAATTTATTTAAATTAACATCATATAAGGAGAAAATAAGGTTGCAAACGTATGTAAAAATGTATTTTTACAATCAAGTGAAAGAGGTAAACCAAACTGTATTCTCCGAAATCCAATTTCTTCCCTAATTTTCCATTTTTTATACCTATCTGATAGAGTTACCCACCCTTAATAAGTGTTTTGTTTCCAAAATATTTAAGATAAAACTATTTCATGTGTATACTTTCTGTATGCTATTTAGACCTCTGAGAAGCTCTGATGAAATGCATATAAATGCCCAGTCCTTGCTAATTAAAGCCCCGTTTTGGGTTAAACAAACAACAACAACAAAAAAACCAATTCACAAAGATCAGACAGATATTTTCCCAGCTGAGGAGACGTGATACTATTTCTGCTTAATGCTGTTAAAGAAACCAACTGAATTAGATCTCTTAAAACTAATGGTATCTCACTGAGTTCTTAATTTAATGTGGAGCCTGATAACTTTATCAGACAACTTATACTTGACCATTTCACAGAGGAGTGTGTTCCACCTCTGGTGAGCAGTCAGAGCAGACCAGACTGGGACCACTTTGACCTAAGGCAATGCAAACTCCAACCATGTAAATAAACTCAACCTTATTTTAACCTAGCTGGTCTGGTGCCAAGAGCAAGGAAGCTTTAAGAGATGAACAAGTTTTCTAAAAAAAAAAACACCCAAAACCCTTTAGTTCATTTCATCTTGTTTAGACTCATAAACCTCCACAGTGCTGTGAAGTCCAATTTGTGTGGTTCCATGCACAGCATCACACTGCAGAAGAAATCCTGGAAAAAAATTCAGCATGGGAGGGTGGATGGATCCAAACAAGAGGGTCGAGCACCTGGAAGAGTTCAGAGGCAGCCAGGAGAGAATACCTTGACTTTAAAGCAACACTGCCTGCTGCCTTCATCTTAACACTAAGTGAATATGAAGCAGCAACACCACTGGTCTTCCCCAAAGCACAGTAGAAGGCTGCTGGCTGAAGCCCTGACTTTCTTCAAAGCTCTGCTGCAGTCCCCAAAATGCCCAAAGGAAGACCAGAAACTACCACAGGAGCTGCTTTCTGCTACTGAGACAAACAGAAACGTCTTTGCTGTCTCCCTGCATCAGTGCTACAGTCACTCAGATGTAAGGAGACACAAATGCATCAGAATGACATTTGTTAAAAACTGAGAAACCAACCAACCCACTAATTAAGGAAAAAAATTACTTTTCTCCATCCCTTGAAACTCACATCTAACAGATCTGCTCTTCTATGACATTATTGTTAGGCAGAATTTCTTGGCTCACAAAATAATTCTGTCTATTAAAGGGCAGCCAGTGTATGTACTGAGGACAGTGTTGGGCTCTGGAACTCCTCTTGGAGACCTCTTGTGAACTTTTGAAGTTCTGCATCAAATCCGAGGGCATGCAATACAACAGAAGCCAAAAAAGTCAAATTATCTGCCCTTCTTGTAGTAATTATCTTAACCATTTCCTGATATCGTGTGCCCATTTAAGCACAAAAATAATACATTTAGTTTTTAACTGGTCCTTTGGTTTCTACATTCTCCTCCCAGCCTCTGTGTGGAATGAGATACCTGGTCAGTAACTTGTCTCTAACATTCCAGCAGGTTGTTCTCTCTCATTCCTGAGCATTTCCAAAGCTCCAAATTTGTGAGGTTTATCCCAAGTCTCTAGATCTGTCTTCTAACCAATATTCTGGAGCAGAGAAAATAAAACTGATAAAAACACTAGCCAGCTCTTATCACAAATGCAGCCCTTCTCCTTGTATTTGTTCTCTTACTTTTTCATTGCCAGACAAAAATAAAAACCTAAAGGCAGGTTTGTAAGACTCTGAGGACTCAAGCAGATAAGAGTGCTGATCATATCCTATGGCAGTTTTGGAAATTCTGAGCACAGTCCAAGCAACACAGCTCTACCAGAGAGTATTTCATGGCCATAAAAGTAATACAGAACAAACTGATTGAAATTATGTAGTTTCCATCTACATACATGACTTCCACTCCTAGTAAGCAAAATTTGTGGCTCAAATTGTCTTCCTGAGGTGCATATAAATTCTATGAGAATAAAGAGGCTGTAGTTTAAATTAATAGAATGCAGTTGTCATAAGTTGTCACAAAAATCTAAATTGAGTTTTGGATAAGTAGGGAAAGAAATGGTACTGCTACCAAATTTTAGCTGTTATTCTAGCCACTTAGGTAACACAAAGACAATCTTCTACTTAGGACATTATATTTATTCAAAGCAATAAACTGATGTACTCATAAAACTGAAGAGAAGAATATCTGAATGCCTTTGCATTCAAAATTCAATATACACATGTAGTAACAAACTCTAGCAAAGAACTGGGGATTGTTTTTATTCTGGAAAAATGTGCTCACTCTGATCTCTTCTCTAAATCATCTTATATTTTTCACCAATACCACTCATGGTTTCAAAAGACAACTAGGGAATAAAAATATTCTGATAACAACAATGGAATAATAGTACAGTGTGACATTCATCCAAACCTATTTCATTTTCTTGCTCCTATAGCCCGTTATCTAAAATACTATGGAAATTATTTCTCATCCCATTCATGTCCAGAATAATAAATGTGTGTACAAACATACAGTAATGTCATGTGGGTAGAAAAGCACAGAGTGGCTGTGGGAGAGGCTGAGTCCCTCTCAGGTGGCATCTCTCATCTGCTGGCCTCGAATCAGCTCAATCAGCTTCATCAGAGCCACAGAACAGTTCTGGAGGGAGACACTCAGAGCCTGTCAGTGGGTTTGTGGCTTTATCTGATACGTTTTTGTCCTTTAAACCGTACCTTTATGGCAAAACTTGCCTTTATAGCTATTTTCTAGCTGGCATGCAGAGGAGACCATGGGCAGAAGAGATATCAAGAAAAACTAAGAAACTGGTATTAACTGGAAAGCACAAGAATGTGTTCATATCTAAGTCCCTCACTATCTTGACATATATATGAATGGCTTTGTATTTTGAAGCCAAGGATATTTAATGTCCTAGCTCTAGGTCATGGTGAAAAGAGAGAGAAAATTAATGCTTCACCCATAAAGCAAATCAGAGTTATTAAATTGATAATCTTCTTTTGTTAACCAACTCTATCTTAAGTTCATACCAAAACATGCTGGGATATGAACTAGGTAAATAAGGAAAAAAATATTATTTCTACATAGCAAGTAATATAAGCATCAGTTGCTGGTAGGAAACTTAAAGCTTCTAAACATTATTATTATTATTACTATTTTTATTATTATTATTATTATTTGGGGGTGTGTTTTTCTTTGACTTGCCTTTATTTTCCATAGTTGCTTCAGCATATACTTTCTTGGGGGATTGTCCACATTCTTCCATTGTTTTTCCCCCTCTACCTTGCCAAGCCCTTCCCCCCAGCCATGCTCCTGCTACACCTTTTATGTGCTCTTCTTCAGTTCTAAACATGAGAATTATGTATCTGCCACTTTCCTCCCTTTAAATCAGTTTATCCTATTGTCCCCACTCGAGGAACAGAAGTACAGACAAGAACGCCTACTAAAGTACTATGAATTTCCCATAGGCTACTGCTTGGGGTTTGGTTTTTTTCCCCCAAAGCAACTCATTCCCCTTTGCATTTAAATAACATACAAAGCAACAGCTGCTTTTTCAGATGAAAGTTTTCACCAGCAGCTCATCTGCCAGCACTGATAGCAATGCTCTTGGGTCTGCCGCACTTTTTCTGTGCTTCCAGGGCTGAACACGGTAGCAGTCTGAAATCACTTCTAAAGGCTGTGTGTGTGCCTGCTAAAGTGTGGGAAGAACAGATCAACACAGGTGTCATCAAAACAGATCAATGCCGCCAAAAAATACTTTGCAGACATCCACTCCTAAAGCAGAAGTCCTCAGTGGTAGAAGGTGATGAGGATAAGATAAGTACTGATGATTTGTTAGGCTGAAGCATCCCCCCTGAATGTCACCGGGTGGTTATTCAGCTCTTTCCGAGTGTTTATTCAGCCCATCAGGATGAATCCCTGCATTTAACCCTCCCGGAGCGCTGCTCTGACTTTCTTTGTAATTCCTGCTGCTGCTGCCAGCACTCAGGACCAGGGGAAAACCAGCCGGGAGAGCCGATGGAGAGAAACACGCTGTTCATTAGGGCAGAATGAAACGTACCGAAACCAAATGTTCTCATTTCTCTGGAACACTCAGGGAAGACAGGGAAGAAATCGCTGCCTGCAGATCGCAGGGCTCTAGCCCAGGGCTCCTGTGCCAGCCAGGAGGGGGAGCGCCAGCCCCAGGAGTGCGGGGCCGGGACCCCCACCCCATTCCATCCCGGGGCCGCCTGCACCACCAACCCCCACCCTGCCCGAACCCACTCGGGTCCGGGGGCAGAAATATCCACCTTAATTTGCTTTTGAGAGATGTAAGGGAGAGAGGAGGGAAGGCTGGAGAGGATGTGGTTATTTCTGAGTGAACATTTAGCAGGCAGTGATGCTGGTGGAGCAGCCCCCAGCTTCTCACACTGGGCTGGCCAGTAGCAACTGGGATGGAGATGGGTTTATTGCCCAGGTGCAGTCTCCTTACTGTGATATAGTATGGTCACATTATATAGAATATCAGAATATCATCCCCACTGGAATCTCGGATGCTGCCAGGTTCAGTAATGGGGTTGGAAGGAATTCAGACTCCTCCCTCAGTTTGCTGTGACTTTGGTTTCTCATCTCCAGCTCATGCAGTGCTTTCCAACCTCACCAATTAAGACTAAAGTCATGAAACGCCCACGCTGCAGCCCTGCCTACACCAATATTCCCTCAAACGCAGTTGTGCTGGGAAAAAAAAAAAAAAAAAAAAAAGTATTCTAGATCCACTCATGGCTCTTCTGCATTAGAGCTGCAGCACATCCTGGGAACAGGGCAAAGCACATCAGTCCCCAGAACTGCTGTTTTGATGGTACTCATCAATTACAGCTTCTCACAAGGTCTCTCAGGACTACCTTACATCTGAACACAGCACACATTCAGTTCCCCCACTTCTTTTTAAGATCCAAATCTCACCAGGTCCCACCTGGTGCTCTCCTGTACTGTAAATCCTCAGCCCCACTGATGCAGTGTCGTGAAACTGTAACTAAAGATGTTCCACAAAGTGCTACAGCAACTGATGCCTCATTCCCTTATAGTGTCTTTATGTCATATTTGGTTGATAATTAATGATGAGATCTTAGTTAAAATGTCTTTCCTCTCCAAGCAATACTCCTCTATGAATTCTAATCATCAGGCAGCACAGAGCTGCAAACTCTGCCTGGCATACAGCTGAACAAGGTTGCCTTCTTTCACCTAAGTCTTCCCCCTTTTCCACACAAGACAGATAGATGGCTTCAACATCCTTAAACGTTCCTTGTGTCCACAGAAAACAGGCGAAATATTCTGCATTGTGTAAGGCAGTTCCAAGAATTACCATGCACTAGGCTGCTTCTCCAGATACTGCAGACTTGTGTTAGCAGTTACACTTCCAAAACAAAATACAAAACACATTTCCTGGAGATGAAAAGACACCCCATGGGGCTGCCACTGCCTGCTTTTACCCTGATATACAGAGACAGACGAAGCTCCATCACAATCTGAGGTTGCAAACAGCCACCCTACATGCCTGTGCCACTTGTTTCCCCTGATTCTTTCTTAGATGTGGAATCAATCCCAACTTGTCCATCCCTAATTATCAGTCTGGAGACTACATGAGGAGAACTGGCTGCCCCACCTTACACAGTGGGTGACAACCACTTGGGGTGACAACAATGTCATGTTACACCTGGACACTGCCCTCCACCCATGCAGCACTTTGCTCCTCAAAAAGATCTCCCTGTTTTATTAAATATATATTTAACAAAAATAAGTGAGTGAAAAGGCAGCCTGTGTGATAAGCACGAGGGCAGTCTGCTTAATATTCTTCTCTGATCATGCATAAGAAAGCATTTTTATTTATGTCCTCTTTCCTCTAAAGCAGAACTTTAACAATTATTTCTTGGCTCTACTGCACATTCCAAATAACTCCCAAGCTAATTTTTTCCCATCAATATATCAGTTTTTTACTCTAACTATACCCAACTTAAAATTTAAATAAAGTCAGATATTGTTTCTGTTACCTAATTGAGTGTGAAGTGTTTTAAATGGGTGAACTCTGAAATAACATCCGTAAGTCCTTCCTATAAGTCTTGTGGGATTCAAAGTCTTTATCACAAATACATCATGGCTATTCATAAGCTCCATATAAGTGCTCAAGACAAGTTACAGAGAACCAGAGTATCACTTCTGCCATATTAGAAAATATTTTCCTACATTTATGTACTTTATACAAATAATATTTCTCCTGAAGCTGTAGTGGGGTTTGGAAGCTGACACATGTTAGAAAGCTGAAAGAAACTGAACACACACCAAGTTCTCAGTGCACAGGTCAGGCCCTCTAAGTGACAGCATCACCCCCCCATGAAACCAGCTCCTTCCTTCTCCATTGCTAGAGAACTCTGATACTGAAATGGGCAGGTGAGAAGTTACTCCTTCCTAATTTGCTTGCCATTGCCCCTGTGTACCTGGCTTCAGCACACTTCTTTGACTCAAGATGGACAGAGAAAACTTCCTTCCCATCTTTAGGTCCTTACAACCCTACCTGTCCATGCCAGGCCACTGATGGATTGCTGGGCAAAGGAGTGGAACTGCAGTCACCAGTTCTCTCTGTCTTCCCTTGTCAGCCATGGTTACTACAAAAAAGAAGAAAAACCAAACATATTTGGGTCTCAGCAATTAACCACGTTTCAGAAGATTTTATTTATATTCCATATTGGTATGAAATGTCCCTCATTTATTTTTATGTAGTTTCATGCATATTTATCACCACAAACATTTTCTCTTCCCTTTTTACTGTCAGCTTGGTTCACAGAGATTTGTTTGCTGGAGGAAAATGTAGACATGAGGAAGGAGTGATAATGTAAGATCCATACAAAGTCTGGATTTGATCCTGTTTTCCTGAGCTGTCAAAGTGCCTGGCTTGCTCAATGGATTAAAATTCCTACATCTCACCTCTTCTCTGTCAAGACATCTGTATGCTCAGTGTTGATCTCAGTGCCATGAGATAAATCTCTTGCAACGTGATTTACTTTATAAAAATATCCTAGGATCTAGGTGTAAATAAATTGGAATTTGGCTCATACTTATCAGGTATTTATTTCTATCTCATTTCAATTACAGATTTCTTTTTTCTAACATCCCAAAAGCCATGTTTTGAAACTGAAACTTTCCAGGTTTGAACAAGTGTGTTTTTTAAGTGAGAAAAGCTTGTTTGCCTGCATTCTAGTTATAGGAAGCTAAAATCAAGTTTTCACTGACTTGAAAAACTTACACATGCTTTTACTGCCACAGGCATCTGAAAAATACTTCAGTTCACAAAATTTAGCATGCAAAGAACTTTTGCTTAATTTGAAACATTGTGAAGCAATTGCAAAATTTTGAGTGTAAGAAAAAAGGATCTGTTTACATGTCTTAAAATAAGACTACATTCCCTCTCAGTAATTAAAAAAAATAAAATATTGTTTCTTGTATTAATTTTCTCATCCCTCTCTCCCATTTTGTTGGGAAGGGAAGAATTTTTTTTTTCTTCTCAGGTGTCTTTTAGGATAATTTCTACGACTAGGTGGTTTTTATCCATTTTATGCAGAACAGGCACAGGTTCAAATTGTATTTTGCTTCCTTGATGAGTGATGTATATAAATATTCATGAGTCAACACCTGGGCTTGACTATTTTCTAAAAGCTGTATAAGTGTTACTGGAGTTGTATCTGTGAACTGTAACATCTCATTTGAATTCATGGGTCCTGTTATAAATTTTAAATATATATGAAGTGATACTGAAGTCTAATGAGGAACAAGCATCCCATCTGCTACATGTAAGCTGATAATATGTGCATACCAGAGGGAAGCAATGAAGATGGAAACTTGTTTATTAAAACTTCAGATTTGTTTTGATCATTCCTTTTAATCCCTGTTGATAAAAACAATATTCTGAAGTGTTTTCTCTCCAGATCTCTGTGGATATCTCTGTTTTAACCCATTAGAAATTTGGCAGAGCATCTAGGTGCCCTATTTTTCTTAAGAAAGCTACCTGAATTCCCTAACAGCAGCTTATTTTCCATATAACTTTGTTCACTCTTTTAAAACTGCCTGCTCTCTTATTCCTGGGGGCTGTAACTCAAATTAATTTAAGGTTTTCAACTGAGTTTTGAGTCTATAGATTAGCAGGGACAAAACTGGTAGGACTTAAATATTTTTACTACCTGTAAAATGCAAGATGTTCTTTATTATACTAACATTTTTTTCCCAGTGGCCAATAGTTTTCAGAACTGATTTTCCACAGTATTCTATGAAAAGTTATTTCCAAACTCAGACACAGATTCAGCTCTCCAAAGTGACTGTGGCTTTAGAAGGTGATGGTAGTACCAGGTATGATCCTGGGATCCCCTGCCTAGGGACAACAGAGCATCACAATACACCTTTAAAGTGCATTTTAAATTGGTCATTAAATTGTATTTGCAGTGAAGGGAGGAGTAGGCAAGTTTCCTACTGATATCAGCAAAGCTGCTATTCATAGTGTGTCATTCTCAGTCCTGGTCACTGCCTCTACTCACTGAGATTTGAAAAAAAAAAAAAAATAAGCCTAACCAGCCCAAAAAGCCTAAAAAAGAAAAAAAAGAAAAGCCATTAAAAAAAAAAAAAAAGCCTAACCAGCCCATCCATAGAATATTCATAACATAATGAGGTGTCACTACTGACTGCAACCTTGCCCAATATTTAATTTACTGAGAAAATATTTTTTAATTGAGCTTTTCTGAAACCTAGAAAGTAACTGGAGAAGTGTTGCACACTGCTCAGCTGTGGGCTGAGATAAGTCCCTGCAAAGCACTAAACCTCTGTGGAGGTGGATACTGGAATTATGCCACATTTTGCTGAGAACATTTGCATTTGTCATAGTAAAAATCCATGAGAGTGTCCAGCAGCCTGGCACCTGCACTCAAAACTATTTTCACAAGGCAGTGGGATCCCTATTCCTATTTCTGAACAGGACCAGTGACCACGTTTGACTGCAGAAACAGCAAAAGTTGTTTCAAGAAGGGTCAGAAGACAGAACTCCAGTGCCTCAATCCAATGGGAGCATAAACCCAGAAGAGACTTAAGAGTTCTGTACCCCAGTGAAGCTGTGAACTTATTTAAACTCAAGTTTGTCCCAGTGTTCTTGAGCATAATTTCTGATTATTTTCTGATGTTTCTAAACATGCTGGAATAAAAATGTCCCCATTTATTAGTAATCTCTCTGCCTGTAATAATTCTGATCTTGTAACACTGACCAGTCAGAAATGCTGTATTTTAAAATAGATGTGGATATATGTGAGAGTTTTGTGTTGAGCTTGAGTTACTCAACACGCCAAATGACAACTAGTGTTTACCTGAGAGCTTCCTGACATCACATTTTCCTCTTAGAACTCTCTCAGCTGCCTGTGCCTGAGTACTTCCAGGTGTAAATGGAAGAATCTATCACACTGCCAGCAAAAGAGTTGCCTGCTAGTTATTTCCAGAGTCACTGAAATAAAAAAACTTATAAAAAAGGCTCACTGAAGCAAACTTTAGTGCTGTTCACAGAATACCAATCCTCAGGTGTTCATTCTTACCTATTCTACATACTGCCCTAAATATTGCACAGTGTAAATACCAAAGGGAACAAAGAGAAGCATTTTCTTTGGCTATACCTAACCCCAAATCCATCTGAAATCTCCTATCAGTTCCCTGGGTGAGAAGGAGCTCATGAATGGGCTCTGACTAGATTTATGCAGAAGCAGCAGCATTTCCCCTGTTAAAGATCATGAAGACCCAGGGCTGAAGTTTGGCCCTTGGCTATCAAGGTTTTCATAGGTAGGGTCAAGAATTTTCCATGTTTCTCAAACAGAAGGAGAAAGAAGCAAATGGGGAGGAGTGACTAAAAAGATTTCTTCTCTCTTAATTCTTCTGAAGAGGCAAGGAGGAAAACAAGAGCAGAAAGCTGTGATAAGATTACAAGCTGGGGTAAACAGGTGGTTAGATGGACAAACACTCACTTCAGGAAGATAAAAGATTTTTTAAAGTGTAAATTAAAAGAAGAATATGCTAATGAAATAAAAGACTCTTTTTTTCCTAGATACATAAAACTTCTTTAGTAAAGACATTTATAGGCTGTCAAAATTAGCCCCGTGTGATCCCCTCCATCATGCACCATAATTAAAGAACATCTTTTTCCATATGACTGAAACCCAGGCAATCAGAGCATTTCCCTTGGCAGAAGCATTTAAAAGCCTCTGTGCTGTCACACACTGACTCTGCCGCTGCCTTTCACCCTGCAGCTGCAGCAAGAGGAAGGAAACACCTCTCAGGAGGTAAGGAAAGGAGGCAGCAGCCCAGCTAACCTGCTACAATCACTGCCACTCACACTGAATCACAGTTTCTGCTCTGCTAATGGGAAGCTGAGTGTTTAACAAATGGCACAACAGATGCAGTGCACTGATGAAAATGATGTAGACAGCAATGCCACAAAAGCTCTTCAGGCAGAAGCCCAGTTGTCATGCACTGAACAGCTCACACACATTGCCACGGCGATGATTTTTGGAACGTTTGGAGAGGCCCCTAAGCTAAACTCCTGTTCTTTCTGAAGTATTCCTTGGGGTTTTCATTTCCAGATGGAGAAACAATAGAGATGATTTCATCGTGTCATCTTCAGGATGACATCTTCCACCATGAAACACCCCCTGTCACTGAAATACAGTGCCAAGCACTGGGTAAGAGCTTAGTACAGGAGCTGGAAATGGAAACCACAGCCTTCTGCTGCGGAGATGCAAGCCAACAGTTGAGTCATCTCAAGATCCTCACAGAAATCCATATACATGGCTTTTTACATTAGAAAAATGATAAATTGATAAAAATATATGCTGGTGGGATCAGGGCATCCAGGTGGCAAGAGGGGAGTAAAGAGAACAAGTGGAGGAGTGGGTCTCCAAGCAGTTTTCTAATGCACAGTATGGTTTCTATGCACTCCTAGATGCATAAAGGACCACAGAAAATCTTAATTAAAACTGAATATAAAAAATAATTCGATATTAAAAATAAAATAATAATAAAAGAATAAGTATTATCTGAAAAATAAAGCAAGACCTTGGGAAACAAGTTGGCAAAGGGATGACTGCTTGAGAATTGACAATTCACTCACAGGTAATTTGTACTAGAATATTGTTTAGCTGCATTATCTGATGCTACCTCATCTTCTGACTCAATGTCTGCCTCATTTGTCAGGTCTTGTCCCTTAACCTCCAGATACAATGGCAGTGTGATTGCCACTGATTTTACACTATTCAGTGCCCAGAACAAAGGGACTGCTCAGCTCCCTCAAAGAGCTACTGAATCATGATGAGAAAGGAAAGGCCAAAGCCACCAAGAAAAGTATTTTCTTCTTCTTTTTTTGGTTTTTTTTTTTTGTTTTAATTTTTGATAGAATCCTTAACAGCATATGGAATTTTCCATACTAAATTTTTAAAGCATTTGAGATTTTCTTAAGTAAAAAGAAAGCATGGTGTATTGAGACAAAAGAATTCCCAGATGTATTTCATCCTGTTAAAATATTTAAGATTCATTCTGGATTCTATTAGTCCACTCTGATTCAAAAGGCTAAACTCTTCATCAAATACTATCAGGTTACCCTGAAAGGAGAACTTCAGATGACAGTGACATTAAGCAAGAACAAGGTCCAGAGACTGTGAAGTGTGTGATGAGAGATATTTTCCTTCATAAATCACAAAGAAACAAAATCACACAGAACTTAGGAGTTTCTGGAAGAAAGTAAGCAAACAGTTCATGGAGACTCATACTGCATTAGCAAGATCATGCTGTGGCCATGCTTACTTCCAGTGATATTTCCCAAAATGTTGTTCTTGGCTTAACCTTAATCTGAATCATCATAGAACCAAGAATCATCATAGAACCATAGAATAGTTTGGATTGGGAGGGATCTTAGAGCTCATCCAGCTCCAACCCCCTGCATGGGCAGGGACACCTCCCACCAGCCCAGGTTGCTCCAAGCCCCATCCAGCCTGGCCTTGAACACTTCCAGGGATGGGGCAGCCACAACTTCATTCAGCAACCTATGCCAGTGTCTCAGCACCCTCAAACTAAAGAATTTCTTCCTGATATCCAACCTAAATCTCTCCTCTTCAAGTTTGGAACCATTTCCTCTTGTCCTCTCCCTACACACCCATGTAAAAAGCCCCAGCCCAGCTTTTTTGTAGGCAAAGGCAGATCCATTCCCTCACACAACAGATGCTGAAGCTCAGCGTGCTACTGAGGCTTGAGTCACAAATATTGTCATCCTGCTATGCAGTTACACACCCCAATGCTTTTACACAAATGTGCTCCAGTTTGGGATAACTTGGAGGTCATAAAGAAAAAAAAACAACAAAACCCTGCAGCTGGGAGGTAGCAATGTGTCAGCTGTTACAGAGGGTGCAAGCAAATGACCAAAAATCAGTCATTTGGATGTAGCCATTTTCATTGCATTTCACTTTCTGCCCAGCTGCCCTCTCTGCTTTGGCATTTCACAGAAGCATCACCAGCTCTGCAGCTCCCAGAGGCTGCTCCCAAGGCTGGGATGTGCTGAAGAGAGAGGCTCAGAGCTGCTGGCAGCTCCTAGCTCACATCTGATATGTTACATCCCCAGACACACTGCCCATGCCCCAGCCACGCCAAATCTGCTAAACTTCATAGCCAGACTGAAAAGTGAAGGGAAAACTCTCTTTTTCCAGGTATTCTGTGGTTTGCAGCATATGATCAGATAGCCTCTCTCTTCCTAAACAGTGCTGTACAAACACTGTGTTTTTTTCCCTGTTCCTGACAGGAAACCACTCCACAGAGCCCTTGCAAAATAACTTACGTGGGTCCAGCTCAACTCTGGGAGATGGAGGAGGAGCTGCTCTGGGTCAGGCTCAGCTTGTAAAGCCAAGGGCAGAAGCAGCTACTGCATCCTGCAAGGCCATGACTCTCTCTCTGCTTGCCTCAGTCTCCCAGTTCCCAGCCCAAATGCTGAGAGAAGTGAGCAGAAAGTTATTTATTCTCCATCGATAAATAAGAAAGCTACACCCACCCACCAATCCCTGTGCATTGCTTAGGAGAGAATGAGAATCTATGTTCTACTAATAAAACTCCATACAAACTATTTACTCCACCCAGAAATCTGTTTTGAACAACAGGCATTTCAGGTATATTGCCCACTGCTGTGTTTAGCATATAGCACACACCTGTGCAGGGGGAGATGAATTGCAATAAAATAATAAACAGTTCATAGGAATGAATGTAAACATCACAGGTTTGTAGCTCTCCTGTAAGCTTTTGCTTAAGAACAAGTGGGGAAAAAATACAGACCCCAGATGATTTGAAAGTACTTCTGAAATGCTAAGGCTCCTAATTTGAATGAGGAGGGTTACCTGCTTAGCTGAGATTTTACTTCAAGCTGCTGTCAGCAAGGAAAGCAGGAAATGCACAGGACAACATCATTCCATGAAAGAAGGGATGAGATTATTGTGCCCACTCACTGTAATGGCCCATTAGTGCCAAAATATTACCCACTTCTGAGGGCAATCACACTGTACCTGCTAATGACTGGTCCATAGGGGTGTCATGTTGGCTTTTGCTACTGGATTTATCAGCTACATACATAGCATGGATGGGGGGATTGCTCAAGCAAGCCAGGAAAGGAGTAGACAAAACTAACAGAGTTTGTAAATGTTATTTTCTTGTGTTGCAACTGAGATTAACATCATACAATTTCTCTGTGTGTGTGAAATGTATCTCAGAGCTGACAAGAGAGGAGATGGACAAAGTAGAATGGTTTAATACATTAAAGATAAGAAAAAAAAGAAATGACAGCACCAAAAAAAGTAGGTTTAATTTCACTGTATTATGCCAATTATGTCAGTTTTCTTCTCTTCACATATAACCCTTCACAGGGAATCATTCATAACTGTAAAAGTCTTTGGTGAATACTCCCATCTTAATATCAAAGAGAATCCATAAAACACAGCATCCCTCCCTCAGTTTCACACATCTCCTGAATCATCAGATTGTAAGAATAAAACATGAAAATAGGTGTGAATCCTACCAGGGTAAGGAAACATCACAGAACCTCTACTGCTAGAGTTATAATAGCTGCAACTGTTGCTGCTGTCTGCTTCCATCTGCAATAGAAAAGGACAATAAAACAGGTGTTCTATGTGGTTTCAATGACATTTCCATTTTAGATTGAAGCATGAAGGCTTTTCAGCTCTTTCTCATTTATTTAGAAATTCTATGCCCTAAACACTGGCTATTTTTGTTGGAATACAATGCAGGCCAAGGGCTTTTATGTTTCTGAAGAGCCACAATATCCTGCTGATGGTAAAGCAATGCAGAAACAGTAATGTTAAATACAGCTTACTGCAAACACAGAAAATATTTTGGGATTTTATTATCTACACCTCTGAGGATTCATAGCAGAAAACCATTGCTAGGAAAAGACCAAAAATTGGGGATATATCACGGCACTAGAAATGCTTTTGTTTATGAAGTACGTTTGGTAACCATGGGTACTGAGCAATTTCATAAGGACTTCACATTATCTAGGAACTATGAATAGATTTGGAACAATGTAGGAGCTTAACTGCAGCATCCATGGGTTGGAAAGCACAATATTCACTGTAACACAATTAATTTCTATGTCTTCCAACAAGCATTTTTAAGGCGTTTATGGCAATAACATTATCTGGTTTTTTCTTGTATTTCTTCTTTTCTAGCCTACCCTCCCTATTTGTTGTGACTCCATCAAGCTGAGCCTGGGTGATAATGAACAGAGGAGTCATCAGTAGCTCTCACTGAATTTATTTAAATTTTAGAGGAAAGAGTGCAGAATAATGTGTACTTGCTAGCCTTAAGAAAAATTAACCATGCAAAAGAAGCACGGAGCAATAGGCAAGAAGCTGACAGAAACTACTGCTGCTGAAGCAATTACTCCTACAAACTCTTTTTTTAACACTTTGCACACTTATTAAAAGAAAAAAAAAAAAGGCAGAACTGCCTATCTTCTGAAGAAAAATGGATAAACATAGTAGGCATGGTGCTGCATGAACTATGATGAACTCAACATGTATGTAGGTTGGTTAACCAAACACTTTAAGCCATGGTCTAAACCTCTTCAAAATGAAGCTAACAAGAAACCTGGTTCAGTACTGAAGACAGCTTAGAAATGCATGATAATGTGGAGAACTCTATTTCAACAAAACAGGGGCTGCTGTAATTATAACTTCTATTCATATTGTAGCATCCTCCTTCATCACCCACACCTCTTCTTTTGGTGTCTGTGCTTTAAGAGAAAAAAAAACCCAAACAAATTGTAGATTTCTGGGGAGCTTTTTCTAGTGTTAACAGGAACAACAAAGCAGTAGCTTGCTTCAAGCTTACTCAGACACCTCAGAATGAAGAAACACTTGGGCCTACCCAGCAGAATTTTTTGTCAGCTTTGTATTTGATGAGCTGCTCACATTGGAGTGACTTTACTCATTTCTTTATTGTCTTCTCTCATGCATTTTAGCAAAAGCTATACGTGTATATATTTTCTGTAAAGGATCTTCCATCCACTCATCAATATCTCTACCTTAGTTTTAAGACATGCTTCCAATCTGAATGATCCAGCTTATCAGAGGCTGTGGCATCATATTCAAACTTCAGCCACAAGTTAGAGTTCAAATTAGCAGAATTCATCATCTGTTAATCAGATCACTCTGGGCTCCAAGACTGTAGCCAGGCTGAGAGAAATAAGTGACCTCAACACCTGCACTGAAGAAAAATACTGGGAGCAAACCAAGCCAAACTCAAGCAAACACTCCACCAGTTCTGCTCTGTCAAACTAATTCATGGGTGCTCACTTTTAGATGGGAATTTTTTAATGAATTTAAGACAAATGGCTCTTTTCCACAGGCTAACTAGCATATGGATTTATACATATGTAGTTGGAGCTGACTACAGTTTTTTACTTTTTTCCATGTTTCTTGGCTACCCTCATCCTTAAAGTGGAAAAATTGAGGCAAAGAAATGTTTTTCTCATCCTAGCAAGCAGTCTCCCTTATTATATTTCTCATTTTAAAATAAAAATCACTGGTCCTCTTTGCATCACCCGTTGGCCACCACCAGCTACTCAGCTAGTTGCTCTGCATTTTAATTGTCAGAAGAGGATTTTAATTACTTCCCTATGAGTATTTAAAGAGTTTAAATACTCACAACAGCACAAGACATGAGATGAAGGAGACAGCCAGGACAAACTCTGCCATTGCACCCTGGAAGTGACCAGGTCATTCCCCTGCAGTATTAATGCTTTCCCATATGTGCCTGGGACTGGATTTTGGATCAGTAGGCAGAATTTTTTCTTTTTTTTTCTTTTATTTTTTTTTCAGACACGAATATTTTTGTGATTATAAAAAATTCTTACAACAAAAAAAGCCAAAAACTTAAAAAAAACTTAACTTTTTCTTAGCTTATTCCAAAGTTGTGCTTGGCTTCATATTCATTAGTCGGCAACCTTATGGCCAAGCTTGACACTGAGGCTAATTCTGCAGTCTAATTAAGTTTCAGCAGTGAAGGCCAGTGTATGGAGTGTTCCTCCTTGCATACCTTTCAGCAGAAATGTGTCCCTTTAGGTCTGAACTTGAAAAAAAATGGAAAAACTTTACCTTGGTTTGCTTTCCCAGTATTCCCTAGAGAAAGCAATTCATGCCAATTATCCCACTAGATAGTGCTTCCTTCTGACGTTTAGAATCTTAATGCAGCTGTAAATTAGGCTGCCTTGCAGAAGGCAAAGCAAGCTTCACTAATTAGTGTGATTTGCAGATGTGGCCACACACCAAAATAGTTGGCTACCAAGCATTTTGCTCCTCATAAATTGAAAAGGCAAAGACCCATCAGAAAGCAGACAAAAATGTTTGGCAACTTAAAAGCAGAAGTAGCCCAGGTTATAGCTTAAAGACAGGGCATGGATCACCTGCTGATGGTGAGTGTGTTTATCTCCATGAGAACGGATCCAAGATTTTTTTTATCTTGGTGTTAGAAAGTCCCTTTTTGGACATTAATTCTAAGAATTATCAGCTTCCATAAGTGCCAGAGGAAACTGGAAATACAGGAGAAATTAATACCTCTTCATTTCAAGCCATTTTATTCTCTTCAGAAGACCCGCTGAAATGTTTTCCTCAGTTGTACCCTGGCTAGGATTTTCACTAGCTGCTAAAAGGTTTTTTTACTCTTTCTTTGCTACTCTGATGAAACCAAATAAGACACCAAATAAGAAACTAAAAGAAAAATAAGAGCAATTTTACTTCATCTAAAAATGAAGTATAGGACAAAAATAAAATTACTCAAAGAATATGTGATGAATCACGTAGCAGACCTGTGGTTGGTTAAGATGAAACGTAAGGCACCATTATCATCCCTTACACTGAAGGAGCTCTAGTTAATGAAGTTATAGACAGAGTTATGAACTTATAGACAGAGTAAGACAGTTTTAAAGAAATATTTTAAACATCTCTGCACTAATTAGAGCAGAAGGAGACTGTAAATTCTTAAATAATTATTTTCTAAGTCTGTATTAGTAGTAATATCCCAACACTCCAGTTAATTCTCTAGCATGAACATACTTGGGTCTCACAATAAACCACAAATCTTCCCAATTTACTTGCTCATCACCTCTGAAGGTTTAGTAGAGATTCTGGAGCAGATTTCTCTGAAAGTCCATGATGGAAAAATATGTCTTAAGATGGCCTTATCAAGTAAGCCAGCTATTAAAAAAATTGAAACCTGCTTCTCTAACAGCATTTTGATCTGTCCCACAAATGTATATGTAGTCAAGATAAAGTAATATACAATCAGAGATTAAGAAACAGCTTAAATCACATCCAAGTAAGTCCATTTCTTTGATCAGTGTTATCTAATGGAAAAGCCACCTGAAACTAAATAGTTTAGAGCTAACACCTGGACCAAATTGCTTTGGATTTAGTAGAATTAAAGAAATTTACAAAATAATGTGATTCATCTTCCTATCAAACCTTGGTTTATTTTTCCTTGTCTGGGGTTAGGCTGGCATGCATCTCCTACATATTTATGCATCAGTGTGGTCTTTCTGTGAAATTCAGTTTTGGAAAAAATTCTATCCAACCACCATGCTCACCCCTCCCAGATGGCTACAGATACTTGCAGTTTTCACCACAAAATGAGAGATCACTGAACACAGAAAAAAAAACCAGAATTGTCAAATGTTTCAAGGGCAGCTGTCACAACACAGAGTGAACTTAGGTGATAAACTCTCAGGACACTTTCATTTTAAGAGTTAAGGCCTGCAGGGTTCATGCTATATATAAATTAATAAGCTCTCTGTATTGTGATGAAAGTTTAGCCTCTTCTTGCTGTCTAGTTTTCATCAACAGAAAAGCCAACGAGAACTGATGGTGTGCCTGGTTTTAGAAACATATCACAGAATGTCCTGGAGCTGCAGGTTTCCTGCCTAAAACCCAGAATATCAAAGAAAGATTTTCACAAGCAGAGAGAGATGGATGAGAGGTCTCTTCAGTGACAATGTTGCTGCCCATCTGTCCCCTGACAATCAGATCTATTGATGGCATCCAGACCCCCCAAATCACCATGGCCTGGTGAATATGCCAAAGCCTGTCCTTTCATGTGATGTGTTCTTAGATTTTTTGTTATAGTGTCCAAACAACACTGTCCTTCCCCTGGAATGGCTTACACTGTAATCTGTAAAACCAAAATGATGGGAGCCAGACACAGAGGCTGGTCCAAGACACTAAAAACTGATGGTTAACTGAGTGGGATGGAGTTCTAGAAAAGTGCTGTATAACAGTTGTGCAAACACAAAAGGATGGTTTTGGATTTCTAAGTGAAGCATAAAATGAATGAAGATCTGATTTGGAAATTTATGTAGCTGTAAGTATGCTAAAAGATGATGAGTTCAGGAAGCACTCATCTCACCTTCCCCCCATACATTTTGGAATATATAAAACTCTATAAATGAAAAAAACATCATAGAAGGATCAACAAGACTCAAGAGCAATACCAAGAACTGGACAGACCAAACCCACGTCTCCCAAAATTTCCTAGTAAAGTATTGAATAGATATTTGCTGTAATTAAAAAACCCACACTCTAATGAAAACTAACATTTCCTGATACTGTACCTGCCACTGTATTTCACTGTTGCTGAACTATGGTGTTTAAGGTGATGTTAGTAGCAGATTGATTTAATTTCTGTTTAAAAGGGAAACATACAATTTTAATTCCATTTACATTTGCAATGGCTTTTTAGCTCAGCTGTGACAGAAAGGAAGTCAGACATCTGGATAAATGAGCTAGGTTGATTGAATATTGATAAGCCAATTTTTAATTTATCAAGGTTATCTAGAAGTACTAAACTGACCCTGCATACTAACAAGAAATAGCAACACACCAAGTGATGTGTGCAGTGAAATATTTCTTGGAGGAAACAGCTCTGGGTGAAATGGGATTATAAACATTGGAACCTTGCAGTGGGGATAGAAAGGGACTTCCTACAAGAAAATTAAGTGAGAAGTGAGACAGGGAGACCGAGATGAATAGGTGGCAAGTTTCAGAGAATCATAGAAATTTCATACATTGCACAGACTGCAACTCTTCAGATCAGTATGGATGGGAGAGAGAAATACTTTTGAGAAAAGTAGAGTTAACATGGCACAAAAAATGATAATGTTTCACTTCTCCAAATTCTCACAGCAAGCCAGGCAATCACTATGCACTTTACAGTACGCTCTCTGCATCGTCAAAAACCTGCAAGGCTTGGCAGCCCCCTGCAAAAGACAGCATCCAAACAACAGAGAGGAAGCAAGCAAGAATTATTCTTCAGCCTTGGGAATTCAGAGAAGAGCAGAGTGTATCACTGTGCAAAATTTAAAAAAAAACAAGGCACAAAATCCCAGTCAGGACAGTCACTGCTAGAGCTGTCTCAACGTTGACTGCTGCAAGCACAGCACAACTCGTGACTCTTCTGCCATAGCTCTGTTTTCACATATGACTTCCTTTACTGCATGGAAAAAAAGTTTCCAATATTAATTCCTTTGTTAATACTCATTTTTACATCTTTTCAGCAAGACCTTCTTTTCTGTAATCTTTTTTCAGCACCCACAAAAGTATTGGGCATCTGGACTGAGATAGCATTCCCATTGACTCGGACCATGATTGACTCCACTCATCGATTTCTCAAACACTTTTTGCTGGTATTCTCTCAGTTTCACAGTCTAAAACAGATAATTCTATAGCTGCTTTATGCTTCAGAAACAGATACAAAAAGCTCCTACACCATTTTCCCCCAAGTAGAAACATAACTGAGTAGCCTCAAGATTCTATGTATCTGCCCACCACATGTAGCACTCCAATACTGTGCTTTTCACCTTTTCATTATTTTACATGCTGAGATTTTTCTTCTGTATGAGATCTTTTACTGCCTGGTTTGATGTACATGCTTAGGTATTTCTGTCTCATCTTCCTTTCAGGACAACTTAACACCACCACTATCTGTAAAATCTCTTCCACTTTCCTTTTCTACTCCCCCTCATTTGGGGAGGCCCATCCAACCACACAGTGTGATATCAAAGCAGGTCATTGAAAAGCTACTTTTAGACTCTTAGTGCCCACTTATTTACTCTATCATTTCCAACATAAGTAACAACATAGTTAGAAATGCACTATTAATTCTACAAGCTTAACTCCATGTTTGCATGCAAAACACACTTTTTATTTGGAATACTGATGTTTCAGTTGGTTTCCACAAACTGAAAATCCACGGTGTTTTCTACAAAAAAATCCTCCCCTAAACACAAAACAAAACATTCACAATCAAATTACAATAAGAAAATTTTTTAGCAAATAATTAAAAAATATGCTATTAATGTGCAGCATCTAAAGCTACAAATTGGAGACAGTTTCAGATTTATTGTACTTGATGCATTACGATTCACCCATCAAAGCATATATAAAGGAATAAGATTCTACTATACTGCTAATAAAATAGTTTAAAAACTCTTCTAGATTTTGTAAACTATTTCATATTGCCATAGTTTTTTGTGTGTGTGCTTCTATAGTATATAAATATTTAACTTTGTAGCTGAGAGACTCCACTGATCTGTTTGCATTTGCCTCATCTCTCTCAGAGGATGCAAAGGAGTTTATTGAAGCTGGAACTACAGAGGCATAGTCTCAATTTGATCTCTTTTGAATGACCCACACTGCTGTCATGGTTCAATTATCTTATTTCTTAGAATGTATTAATTTGAAATAGAAATTTGAAATATTATGTTGATAATGCACAGCTTTTAATTTCCTTCAGGCATTGCCACACTGCATCAATTTTCACACTTTCTGTGAATTAATGATGCATCTCCCTATCCAGAGGATAAAGACAGAGGGCTGTGACAACGTTTACATCTGATACTATTAGAGTCTCTTCAAAGATAATCATTAACAAGGCCATTAATGAGAGCATATTTCCCTGAGGCACTATGGCCATTTGATATTGTAATCTAAATCTATACTCTCCAGAAACTCCATTCAGAAGGCAATGAAATAAGTCCCTGAACTATATAAAGGTTATCAGCCAAGTTATCTCACTGAGCAAAAAAGACAGATGAGGGAGATTTGCTTCAATATTGGTAGTACAGAAGAGTTAAATGTACACATTATTAGATGTATGTTGGCTGAAAGCTGCATGGAATGGCTGCAAGTGCCTTTTAGAAGGTTGTATTTTGCTGGAATAACAAAGCTCAGCAACTCATCACAATGATTGATATAATCAGGTAGTAATAATGGCTCTGGCTTGTTACAGCACAAATCCTGTTGGCTTGAAGTCTGGACCATAACAAACAGATTGGATTGAAATAAGAATTACTGCAATATGCAATTCTTTATTTATCAGCAGATGAAATAATGGTTAAAAAACCCAGAAGAGTCACTTCTATTTTAGAATTATTCTATTATAAATTATATACTCAGCCTTCTGTTTTCTATGGAACTGGTTTCACCTCAAGCATAGCAGGGAGTGATCATTCACCCTACAAGCTGGCAGCTTCAGAGCAGCAAATATGATGGACAAAAAGAGGCAGCTGTTCCCATCTCCTGGTACTTATGGTCAGAGTGAAAATGGGAGGGCATCACACCTGAAATCTCTCCCTGAACTATCCTGGCATTTGTAAGCAGAATTTCAGATTCCTCAAGTCTCTACTTTCTGTCTTTCATCTGTGATAAATCAAAAGTTTGCTGGAGTCAATAAAAGATGAAGTCCTCATTCGAATATGTATTTCTGGGGAAGAATTTTTTGTTTCCTAAAGTGCCACAAAACCACACTCAACTATTCATTATTATGATTAAAAGACCCCTCACAAAGGCACAATTTCCCAGAATGTCATTGTGATGTAGAGCAAAATAAATTATGCCCAAGATACAAAGGAGAAATGTGGACTGGTATGCTGAAGCCATGGTTAGCAGTTCCTGGAAAACACATCCCTGCAGGCTCCAGGTTCACTACTGAACTTGTCCTATTTTATGATAAATCTGCCCTGGCCATGATGGATTTTGGTTTTGTAACATTTGAGACATTTATCTCAAAGCATTACAGAAGCTGAAAGACAACTGGCAGTTGTCTAATTTAAGCAATCCTAACTAATATAAGCAATCCTAATTGCTTTTATTAGAATGCAAATACAAACACTTCCCTGTTGAATACAAACTTCTTCCCTGAAGACTTAACACTGATTGATCAGGTTTTTAGGATTATATCTTTTTTGCCACTGCAATAAAAATCTCTTCATTTTAAGAATCTATTTCTGTTCACTCCTTAAGAAGATCTGACTGGAGACTCTTAGCACAATATGAAATACCAGGATCTCTTTAGATTTCTGTCATAGTCATGATGTTCTCTGTGCTTTATTAGCAAAGTGAGATGAGAAATAAAATAAATATGGAGGCAATTAAACCCTACCCCTGCTTAATATGAGATTCTTTGATTTTTCTATGCAGCCTTTGTTAGAAATACAAGAGTGAACAAGACAAACCTTCAGTTTATTCCTGCATAGGAATTTCTGAAAGAGCACTTATTTTCAAAAGCCTTCAAATCACTTATATTTTCTTTTAAGTCTCTCATAGACAACTAGGGAGATTATCTACAATACTCATGTCCTTTACTCAGTTTCCTTAGACATAATTTCAAGGCTAATCTTAGAGGGGAAAAGCTGCTTTAAAATTTCCCTTATTATATACTGCTCTTAGATGGAAAAGAAAATGTATTGTTAGCAGTCATGTTAAGAGAACTGAGCTACTGAAGCTATTATTACCCTCTTAGAATTTAACATTAAAAAGCAGAATTTGAAATTTCACATTATAATTTGCTCAGTGATCAAGGTTATTTCCAAGCAACTGCTTATGAAGTTACAGAAGTATAAAGCAAGTTTGGTGTTACAAAATAAATAAAACATTTTCAAATCCAAGTCCCTTTCTTCTCTCCAAAGGAACATATTATTTTTTCCTGGAAACCAGCATGCTGCTAGATTTAGACTCTGCCAAACCGGAGTCTGGATGAATGTTTTGCAGTGGAGACACGAATGCCTTGGAAAGGGAAAACACACAGAACCAACCCGACAAGAAAAGCAGTGTGTGCAGGGCTTAGCCATGGGATCCAACCCTCTGCCAAAATTAATCACAGCCAAAAAAAGTCCAACTCCTTCATGTTCATCTTGAGTGCTTGCCAATGGTGCTGACAACTTTTAACATGAAGCAAAGTATTAAAGCTTCTTTTTTGAAAGCCTGCAAAGAGATTAGAGAGTGGTGATAAATCTCATGCCCAGCTGATGCAATAAATGGCAATGAGTTTTCTGAAACACACTGAAAAAACTGCATCAGCACACAAAGGTACTCAACCTGGATTTGTGACAATTCACAGGAAAACTTGAATTCCAAGTTCCCAGTGAAAATCACCTTCCCCAGGATATGCAGCCACCTGTGGGGCTCTGACACTGCCAGCTCTCCCCCTTTGCTGTGCTGGCTGAGCAAAATATCAGGCAGAGTTCAGCCTCAACACCTTTGCAAACCCAGGTGAATAAATATTCCTAAATAAAAGCATGCTTAAAAAAATCTTTCTAGGTTTTCACAGTGCATAACATATGCACTGGGGATGTACTGAGTGGCATTTGGTTCTCTTGGCAAAACAACTGCTTTTTTTTTTTTTTCCTGGTATACATGCAAACATCAGTTTAGGATCTTCAAATCTAAAACCAAAAAGAGATTTAAGATTTATTGGAACATTGTTTCAAGATCATTCATCTAATATTTTACATGTAATGAAGAATCACTGCCTTCCAGTTCCATTTGAGGAAGGACAGTAATGTTTGACTCTGTGATCCATTACGTTCCTCTTAGGAGTCTACTGCTCCATGACTTTGAAAATCACTTCAGAAGTCAGGCTTGAGCTTTTTCAAGAAGGCAGCAAACAGAAGGGGACACAAGTTTCCATAGACAATTGCTCCCTGAAGTGTGTGGATTTTACCAGCAAAAAAATCCAAACCAAAAAAAAAAAACCCCTTAAATCTGACTCTTTAGGTTGGCCTTTCTTGATCTCCACACAGACTTTGTACAAATCCCTTGGCAGTTCAATTTGGCTGGAGGAATTAGCAGCTTTTTGTCTCAAAAAAATCTTTTCATAACTTTTGTTAACTTGTCTGTGTGGGATTTTAAATGAACCTTTTCTCCTGAAGCAAGAGTTGCACAGGCAGCACAGAGAGCTTCAGACAGGATTAGATTTATCAAGGCTGCTTTCACAGTCCCAAATGTCACCTTAAAGCCTCAACACCTGCAAGTCTCTGATATGGTGACACCCATTGCCACTGGTTCACACGATGAGAAACTGCCAAACCTGTTGGGTTTCTGCTGTTTTCCCCTTATCTTTGACTTTTGGCTGCCTGTGACAGCTTTGTAGGAATTCTTTATTCCTTGAGGATTTGAAAATCTGCACAGTCTTTTCTATGAAAGAATTCGCCAGTTTTATGGGCAGTAAAAATAGGCTGTAAATGAATTCAGAAGCATGAAACTGAGGAGTTTGCTCCCTGGTTTCAATGTAAATAATGGAATATGGGCTGTGCAAAACTGACTGCAGATCCCTGCATCCTGATGCTGTTGGCAGAACTTGGGAAATGAAAGGGACTTCACTGACAAAATCACAAGGCAAAAATCATGTTACCATTTTGCCCAGGTTTATTGCCTTACCTTCCAACTAAAGTGGCCTAAAGCCATGATTTCTGGCCACCACAGAGTACATGGAACTTTCTAAAATTCCAGAGTTGCTGCAGATGTTTAAATTAGGCATCTATTCCAGTTGAAGTATTTGCCTTCCCAATTTATTCTCACAGTTATTTTCCAGGCAATTTACAGATTTCCAAGTCTGACACAGAAGAGAGATGTCAGATGGTAGAAACCTTTCTGCCAGATGGTGAGATATGAAAATGTGTAACAATTGTAATTCCTGAACCAAGCTCTAAGCTTATTCTTTCATCTAAAGTTTTACCTTCATGAAAATGTAAGAAAAAGCAAAACAAAACAACCCCCAAAAACCCAAAACCAAAACATACATGTAAGTCTCCTGAAATCATCCAGCATTCAGAAATTTCTAGTGGAAGAAGGCTTAAGAATAGGATTAGGGTATTTTAGGGTATTTTATTAAGAAAATAAGGTATTTTCTTAAACTTCTTCTGTCCTTTTTGATGGAAAGGGATTTCAGAAGTCTCCTGAAATGACAACTATTTTTTTCTATTAATTCATTCAATATTTTCATTCAATAATTTATGTAGAATGATTTTAAAATGTAGCATCATCCTAGCAACCTTGCATCCTAAAAATAACTTTCTAGATAGGTAGTTTTGAATCATTGGAAATATGAACTACAATGTGGCATAATTGCAAGGGATAGTTTGGTAGTTTAGAGAATATAATTACATGATATTTCATATCTGAGTCATCCTGGGGACAGAAATGTAAAGAAGCAATAAAAATGAGTCAACCAGAAGCTTAAAATATTCCTGCCAATAAATCCAAACAGTCAACACACTTTACATATATGTGCCACAAGCAGTTCCTGGTAAATTATGCAGCACCTGGAAAATACTGTTAATTCCATTGCTCCTACATTAAATGCAGATTCCAGCAAGCAATCAGAAATGAATAAATTACATTTTTGGAAGCTATCAAATGGTTCAGGCTGAAGGAAGAGAGCTTAAAATAGACCTTTAAAAGGTAGCACTAATTAGGCAAGACTTAATTCTCCTCTTTTCTCAAGTTCAGAATTACAGGGACAAATTTTATTTTCAGAGCACTATGTGGAAAGCAGCTGAAATCACTGGAACAGTGCAAGTAAACAGAAAGCAGAATGTTAACCTGCCGTGGAGAATTTCTTTTGACCTCCTTTGCACTCTGGCAAGAAGCATTCTATAAACAAGAAATCAAGTTATTGGGTTTTTGTTTGCTTTGGTTTGTTTGGTTTGGGTTTTTTTGCCTGGATCTTCACAGTACCCTGTAACAAGTTTTCTGTTTGCACAAAAATGTTCTTTAAAAAGGCAGAGTGGAGTCAGGGAATGTGGGAATATTCTGAAAGAAAGAGGTGGAAGAAAATAGCTAAGCAAGCAGTGCTACCTGAGAGGAGATAATGAGTAGGGAGAGCAAGAAGACAGGAGGTCAGGAACTCTCTGGAGTAATTTGGGAAGCTGCTTTCCATAATGCAGTATGCAGAATGCTCTGTATCACTCAGATTATAAATTATCTCATCTCCCTCCCTGACATCTCCTCTCATCCAGGCTCATTTTTCATTTTGATTGAAGTAATCTGTTTCTCACTGACTTCCTTAACACTCCTCTGTTTCTTACTTAGGCCTGGAGCTGTCTTATTTTCATTTTTTTCTTTGCACCAGAACATGCCTCCCTTACTCACCTCAGAGCCCTGACCTTCCTTCTGCCTTCTCCATCTCTAATTGTGCTACAGACTTCAGTTAAACTCCTCAGCCCATAAAAAATCCCATGGCTTTCACTATGTGAACTTAACACATAACAAAGCCCACCCTGAACTGAATTGACAAGAACCTCCTCCTCCTGCAGTAAAACCACAACTTTCTGCACACCTGCAGCAGCAGGGAATTGTCTGAATAAAGATCATAGGATAGCAAATGAGGTTTTAATATCACTAATGATACGACAAGATAACTGTCTAGTTAGGAACTATAATCATGCTATAATCACCACTATTAATAATAGCCACATTTTTCTTGCTTGATACTTCATATCATTGCATCCTGCCTGAAGGCAAGTGGCATGTGCCCTAGGGAGAGAGAAATATCAGTTCATATTCAGAATCTAACACCACAGCACCTCTTGAGGTTTTGTAATTATCAGGGAAAAGGCATATTTTAAACCTTTGAAATGGTGAAAATATGTTTTATGATTAGGATTACTGTGAATCTGGTGAGAACTGAACAGTTACAGAGAAAGCCAGGTGTGTGGTTTATTTTAACAATATACTGGTAATAACTTCTCTGTTTTTCTCCTTCAATGGAATAAAATCATTTTAGCACTCCAATACTTTATCTTGAATGAGAGTGCATACAATTAACCATAAAGAGGTAGGAAATGTTAAAACAATTCTATATTTTCCACTTGTAGCATTTTATTTCATCAATCTTACATTACTGAGCCACAGAGTGTGGTATTTCAAATGAAGACAGAAAGGATAAAGTGTGGGTGGACAGACATTAAAGTGTTTGTACATGTCAGAACAAAGGAATTCCTCATGAATGGGACCTCTGAGACAAGAATTAGGCACAGCTTTGCTTCCTAGTCCTGTAAAAACTGGAGGGACAACCTCCCCTCCCTTGCAGGTAGAACTACTCTACACAGGTTATTAATTTTTCTAATTTCTGTGACTCATCTGGCACTAGCAGAAGGGCTGATCTTGCAAGATATAAAGATATATCCTTAGCAGGATTCAACTTCCTTGTGACAGATCAGACAAAAAAAGCACTGATAGCACTACATGAAGTGAGATCAGTCACCTACTGGAATTGATATGCCAGGGGGGGATCCAGAGCAGCTCCCAGAGGCCCCTTATGAAAATTGATCCATTGGACTGAGGGAAGGGTGGATGGTCTCCTTGTCTCAGGTTGAATCAATTTCCTTGGGACACTCCTGAATCTTTTCAATATCAATCACATTTATGTCCCAGGGAAATAAAAGAATATCTTCAGACCTTACTGTTTGTTTTTCTAATGGATTGACTACATCAAAATGCCATTATTGATAAGCAAATTGCCAGGAGAGAGCACACTAACCAAGAGCTCTTCTCTAGCAAAAACATATGTATTTCTATGAAACTGATATGCACTGATACAATGATATATGCTAGCTATCCTTCTCTAAAATGTATATAAATAAACACATGCTTCAAATGGTTGCACACACGAAAAGATACCAATAAATACAAATATCCCCTTACAGTAATATCTGTAGCTCTTCTGGATCACCTCCCCTTCAGTGCCTGAAGCATTCTCATTTAACCCATTGGCTAAACACTTTGTGAAAAGAACTTCAGGTTTTAAAAGGTGTTTGTTTATATGCCCAGACAGAAATCTTTAAGAAAAATCAACAAAAGATAGGACCAAACATCAGCAGCAGTAGCTGTGCAGTGGTGTGACCCTCTACCAGCAAAACGAACTGAATCAACAGTAACAATCTGGGGAATAAAGTTGATAAAGATATTTATTCATCTCCTTGATTTTTTAAAATTACTTCTTCTTTCTTTCAAATGCCATCTCTCCACAATCACAAGACATACAGCACACTTCTATCTGTGTGTGCATGTGGGTGGAAGGGTTAAGCATTTGTATTTCTTTCTTGTTTTGAAATTAAAATTCCCATATTCTTAAAGAGCACTACACATTGAAGTAGCACATAATTGGACTACAATTTCTTCCAGAAATAGCACTTGCTGTCAGTTTACACACACTAAACTCCATGGGAATTTAAAGAAAAACAGAAAAAGAACCTTGCAGCTGCCCCATAAAAAGGGATGTGATGAGCGTGCACTTTCTCTCAATAAACCACTCAGCCACTGGAATGTTACCATAAAGGAAGACAGAAATTAGGGAAAATGAAGGTAATCTCCAAGAATGCCTCACACTCTTGTAAATAAACCTGATGTTGCAAGATACCTCTTAGTCCCCAGCAGTGACTTTTGGAGCCATTCATTGGTAGCTAAAACTTGAAAGACATATCCAAGCCAATGACAAACCAGACCAAATCAGCAGAGTTACAATGCTGTCTGCACTAGAATCCTGCTATTAATTTATGCTTTCTTATGGCATCATATATCAGAAGCAGACTTTAAAGACACACATATACATAATTCAATATACTGTGTCATTCTGCACCATCAGCTTAATGTTTCCTGGAACTTCCTGCAATTTTCCTTAATGGCCTTACATCTTTCTCTGAGTTTCATCTCCAAGCTGTGTTCTTTGGGGCTGGAGTCACTCACTGGTTTGAGGAGAGATATTCTTAAAACTACAGAGATTGGAAAGTTTTCCAGCTGAACAATCAGGCTGGCACTGGCAAATCTGGTTGACCACGACTGTGACGCTGTTTGTTACACACATTCCTACACCCCTTCACACCTTCACAGCTACACCAGTCACTGTGCTTCCAGTTGGCAGGAAGGGCAATAATTGAATAGGAATGTCAAACAATCATCCTCAATCTTTGAGCCTTTCATTGGATTTTATTTTCAAAGACCAAAGGCAGAGCAAAAAGGGAAAAATGGAAAGGTTGGTTCCTGCTTTCAACCTGCAACAAAGCTTTTAGAATTGCTATTCCTGTGGCTTCCCTGAATGCTGAACACATGCTTTGAAAGCTGAGATAAGTATCTGTAGCTTTTTTTTTTTTCTTTAATTTGTATTCAACAAAGCAACCAGAAACCATGCTCTTGAAAAAGACCTGCTCTTAAGATAGGGGCAATTGATTTGACACAGGGCAACAGACCAGAATTCAGTCAATCACAGGGATATTTCACCTGTTGTGATATGATAAAGCCAAGCCACAATTTTACGCTTTAAAAAACCACGGTGTTAAAGTGTGGATTTTCATATTGACTGTTAACTCTACATTTATACTTTTGCCTTTATTTCAGAAGACTCTGGTTACTCTGAACACTAAAACCATTCAAACCAGCTGCTGTTTGATCAGATTTGCATGTTTCTGTACTAAAAATATCCTGAAGCACCTTCCCTCTCCTACTGCTTATTTATCTAAACATACCTTTCATTTTCAGTTCAGAAACACAAAAAAGTGAAGTTACTCATACATCATTTTTTTAATTGTTCAAAAATGTTTGACACGACACAAATGATAAATCAGGTCATACTAATTAAAGCAAAAATGAATTTAAAAAAAAAATCTACTTAAAACTGATGTCTAACAAATAAATGCAGCAGAAAGTTGGGGTTTAATCATACATTAATTGTCTATTCAATTACAACCCCCTCTCAGTAATTATTTTATTAAAGTTGGCTTAATACCATTTATAATGAAGACAATATCACAACACTGAGAGCAACCTAATTAATTAAAATCATGGCAAAAGAGAATTTTAAACTATCCTCAAGTGGTTCCATTTAGAAGCACTTTATCCCACAACACAAGGCAATATTACCAGCACAGCTCTTTGCTTAGGTAAATCCCATTAGTCTCCTGAGGGGCCATTCAGGAATGTTGCTGCATATGGGTACACAGGTATAATCATATTATAATTTCTTTTTCTTTTAAAATTCACTTTGAAAAACCCACCCCAAGGCAAGTGCCCAAGAAACTCCATCAGTTGTGAGGGGAGCCACATCTTTGTCAGAGTACAGCAAGAGAAATAAAAAAAGTGCTCATCAGTAGCAGACATAGATTTATTTCTGCATCATCATACCAAAAGGAATTCATCCCCTCAAATTCACTGAGGCTGCTTCCTGAATCCCTCCTCATTTGTGCCGCCAAAGAACAGACAAAATCAGCTATTTGAATCTATGCACAGCAAAGAATGAGGTTTACATCTGTTTTCTTTCTAGAGTACCTTCATCACTCAAGTCCATTGCTGTCCCAGATTCCTTCTAATGCTATCCAATTAATCAATGGAAAAAGTCAACAATGATGCTCAGAAAAAATAACTTAATCTTTAGAATATGCACTTGAGTTAAAATGTTAGCAGTGACAGAAAACCCCCCCCAAAATTGTGTGCATTTTCAGGCTCAAAACTTAAATTATTTTCAAAGCAAACCAAACTGTTGCAGTGAATGACATCTACAAAACGGCAAAAGAATCCTGAACTGTTGGTTCAAAAACCAGAAGATTCATCTTATTTAAAATCTTGGTGACAGAAAAGATTCCTTGTCACATCCAACCCTCCAGAATTTGCTTCCTCTACCCTAGGAACACAAAAACTGACGCAAATGTGCTGGCACATCCCCTGGAAGCTCATAAAGCAGACAGACTGCTGGGCTTGACGTCAAGGAGTTCTAAATCACTTCAACCCAGAAAATAGCTGAAGGACTCAGACAGAAAGGTCTGACAGAACATTAGAAGCTCAGTTGCAGCCACATGCACGTGTGTGGATGATGCTACACATGGGAATGGCAAGGATCATAGAATCATAGAATAGGCTGGGTTGGAAGGGACCTCAGAGATCATCGAGTCCAACCCTTGATCAACTACCGCCACAGTCACTAGACCATGGCACTGAGTGCCATATCAAGTCGCTTTTTAAATGTCTCCAGGGACGAAGAGTCCACCACCTCCCCAGGCAGCCCGTTCCAATGTCTGATCACTCTCTCCGTAAAGAAATTCTTTCTAATATCCAACCTAAACTTCCTCTGGCACACCTTAAGACCCTGCCCTCTTGTCTTGTTGAAAGTCATCTGGGAAAAGAGACCAACCTCCCCCTGACTCCATCCTCCTTTCAGGTAATTGTAGAGAGCAATGAGGTCTCCCCTGAGCCTCCTCTTCTTCAGGCTGAACAGCCCCAGCTCCCTCAGCCTCTCCTCATAGGATCTGTGTTCGAGTCCCTTCACCAGCTTGGTTGCCCTCCTTTGGACCTGTTCGAGGACCTCAGTATCCTTCTTGAACTGAGGGGCCCAGAATTGAACACAGTACTCAAGGATGTTGGCACAACAGAGTGGTTTGGGCTTTTGACCTGCTTAGCCAGCAGGTTTTCTAGCTGAAAGTAGTTTTCTATCTCTGGTTAGCTCAGCTGCTTTCTATGAATATTTTAAGTGTCTTAAAAAATATATTACCTCTACCTTGCACTTGTGGCTTCAGAGGGCTGCCCGAGGCACAGGTACAAGCTACCTAATTTTTCTGAAGAATTGCAAGAGACACGGATTGTAGGACTGACAGGTTTGGGTTATTTAGTGGATATTTTTCTGTGTGTAGTGAATAAGCCTGATTAAATCTGTCTTCCTGTAAATGTTGTGTGGTGACAGCACTTTTTAGTGAATTTGAAATCAAGCTGTGCTGGAGAACAGACATCAAAACCATGAGTCTTCTGGCATCCCTACTCCAGACCAAACCATCTCAATCTTCCATATTCCTTTGGAAAAAGAAAAGGAATTTCATCTCTGTCCAAGGACATAGAAGCATTTCTTTTCAGTTTCCACATTGTCATCACTCTATATTATCACTAGTTCCCAAGGTTGGCTCCTGGGCTTCTTATCAAACCTCAGCAGCCCCCTCTTCCTTTAGTTCCTTTTCTCAGCCACCTTGCACAGTCACTCCTTGACATATTGTCCCTTTTTATGCCTTCCTCTTAGTTCAAAGTGCTCTAGAGCTCTTTGCCCAGCCAAGCTCTCCATATGCACCTGTAATTTTCTGTAAGCCATGGAACCTGAATTATCAGAAGAGAAAAATGCTAGGAAATACAGACAGCAGCTGTGCTATGGATTATAGCACTTATAACAGAGTTCTTGAGAGCTGAAAGCTAAATGCACAGCTGAAGAAATTAATAGTGCACAGGATCAAAAAGAAGAGACACCTTACATTGCATTAAAGAGATCATACACATCTCCTGAGTTAAATATATTGATCTTAAAATGCTGGTGATTGTATAAGATTTATTGCACAGTGTTGCTCTCAAAAGTTGAAACATGCTGTTAACATGAGAAAATTCCACTGAGAAAGTAATTCAGAATCTTCAATAATTTAACAGATATGTATGATATCATTCTTGTCTACTCCCTCCCTTTTCCATTACCATCTACCTGATTGCTCCACCTCACAAGACAGACAGTGGGTCAGAGACTGGGGAAGTGAAAGCAATTGAATTTCAACAGCATCTGCTGCTTGATTATGTTTTTTAAATTGTTTTTGTTTTTTTCTCATCAGGTAAGAGAAATCAAATAGCTTCACACAACAAAATTGGCAGCCAGCCAATGGAAGTGAAGAAGAAAGAGGAGAGAATTGCACAGGTAATACAGAAAATGGTTTCCTGGGAAGAAGAGAGAACATTCTCAACACGTGGCTGCCTCACACTGATGTCTCCTCTTTCAGATGCTTCCCTAGTTAAGTACCAACAGCCCAGGACCAGCTTGCTTCATGACTGAATGAAACATTGATGTCAATAGCTGGATTCAAAGTGTACGAGAAATGTGCTTCTGTGTACTCCTTAATAAGGCTGACTTTTTACAGCTGACCTACTCTGAAAGGTCTCAGAGTGCTGTGCTTATTAGTTTGCAGACAATGTTTTCAAAACACCTCTGTATCCCTTAGAGAGCCAGCAACCTTCTATCTAGTGATTTCAGAAGGAAAACATATTTATTCCTTGCAGCCAGCTGACAGCATCAAATGCTCTGACCTCCACAAAGAATGCTGCAAAATTTTCCCCCCAAACATGGTGTAGTTGGAAAGGAATGGCAGGAAAAGCTGATGTGTCCCCTGCAGGGACAAGGAGACTCCTACACAGAGCTGTCTGTCCTGTCCCCTCTGCCCTTGCATGGTACAGTGACAACTGTGTGGCTGCTTGTCCTGTTGGTTACCAGCTCTTCAGATTGTGCCACAGGAAAAAAAAAACATAAATAAATGTGAAAGACAGGATTAGGTTTAAGTGATTTAAGGTGTATTCAGAAATACAGAGATGACATTCACATCTGCTTAGATGTCACTCATGAAACAGTTTCACTCTACAGCATAAATTGAATCATAGAATCATAGAAAGCTGGGGGTTGGGTCAAATGCCTTATTGAAATCAAGATGTCCACTATGTCCACTGCTCTGCCATCATCCATCCACCTGATTACATCCTCATAGAAAGCTATCAGCTTGGTCAGACATGACTTCCCCTTAGCAAAGCCATGTTGACTGCTTCTGTTAAGCAGTCTGTTAAGTCTTTGATTTGCCTGGAGACAGCATCAAAAATGAGTTGTTCCATCACCTTTCCAGGGATGGAGGTGAGGCTGACCAGTCTGTAGTTACCTGGGTCCTCTTTCTTGCCTTTCTAGAAGACTGGAGTGACATTTGCTTTCCTCCAGACTTCAGGCACCTCTCCTTTTCCCAAAACCTCACCAAAGATCTTCTTTTGGGGAAGAACAACACGATGTCCCAGTATAGGTTGGGGGCTGACCTGCTGGAGAGCAGTGTAGGTGAAAGAGACCTGGGGGTCCTGGTAGACAAGAGGATGACCATGAGCCAGCAATGTGCCCTTGTGGCCAAGAAGGCCAATGGCATCCTGGGGTGCATTAGAAAGGGTGTGGTTAGTAGGTCAATAGAGGTTCTCCTCCCCCTCTATTCTGCATTGGTGAGGCCGCACCTGGAGTATTGTGTCCAGTTCTGGGCCCCTCAGTTCAAGAAGGACAGGGAAGTGCTTGAAAGAGTCCAGCGCAGAGCTACTAAGATGATTAAGGGGGTGGAACATCTCCCTTATGAGGAAAGGCTGAGGGAGCTGGGTCTCTTTAGTTTGGAGAGAAGGAGACTGAGGGGTGACCTCATCAATGTTTTCAAATATGTAAGGGGTGAGTGTCAGGGAGATGGAGTTAGGCTTTTCTCAGTGGTGACCAGTGATAGGACAAGGGGTAATGGGTGTAAATTGGAGCACAGGAGGTTCAAGTTGAATATTCAAAAAAATTTTTTTCCTGTAAGGGTGACAGAGCCCTGGAACAGGCTGCCCAGGGGGGTCGTGGAGTCTCCTTCACTGGAGACATTCAAAACCCGCCTGGACACGTTCCTATGCGAGGTGCTCTAGGTGGCCCTGCTCTGGCACGGGGGGGTTGGACTAGATGATCTTTCGAGGTCCCTTCCAACCCCAAGGATTCTATGATTCTATGATAACGGAGAGCAGCCTAGCAACGATATCCACCAGTTCCCTCAGCACCTGTGGGTGCATCCCATCAGGACCCATGGATTTATGGATGTCCAGACTCATTTACTGATCCATAACCCAGCCCTCACCAACCAAGGCAAACTCATCCTTTACCCTGACTTCTTCAGTGGCTTCAGGGGCCTGGGGCTCCTGAGGATCCTCCAGCAGAATACACAGAGGCACAGAAGGTGTTCAGCAATTTTGCCTTCTTTGTATCCTCTGTCACCAGGGCACCCACCTCATTCAGCAGTGCCTACATTGCCTCCAGGGTTAGTTTTATCTGCTATGTATTTGCAGAAGCCCTTGTTATATCCACGCTGGGATAGATGTACCCCATCTTTTGCCAGGAACCTGGGTGATGTATATATTAATCCTTGATTAAGCCACCCAAAGCAAAGGCTATTGTTAGACACTTAGGAATGACTCATGGATTTGATGGTTTACACACACATTTTGCCCCCAGTTTGAAATGGGCAGGTATCCACATCCCTGAATTTTTAACAATTGCTACTCATATGCCTCCTTGTGGGCAGCACTAGGAACACAGCCAAGAACTAAATGAGAAGGAGAAGGAAAAAAAGCAACATTTCAATTGCTGGAGGGGGTTCACAAATGTACAAGGGTATTTTGGGTACTCTGGCATGCCAAGGTGGAGGAGCAGAGCAGGTGCTGCTCTGCACACCAGCTGCCACTTGATACCTCCAGGGCTCTCAGCCTGGCACCTCCAACAAACACCAAGGTCCCACATGCTCAGAAATGAGAATCACTGGACCACGAGGGCTCCAGCACATTGGAGAGCTTGAAAGTGGTTCCCAGGTCCCAGTAATGGCAGCTAGGATTGCCTTGGGCTCACAGCCTTAAATTTGGCTGTCCCTGATCCTGTGCCTGTTTCCTTTACGTGGAGGTTTTTATGAAATCCTGAGAAGTGATGGCACCAGGAGTGTGATGGATGTCTACCAGGTGAGCCTTTTGCTGTGCACACTGAGGGCTGAATAAAAAAGGAGGAAATGCAGAAGCTCCAAAGACATCATTTTCTATGCAAATCTCATTTTTTCTACAACTTCTACTGAGTTTTAAATAAACCTGTTATCAACAGGCGTGTTATGGGAATTAATGCAGAGCTCTAGAGCAAAATGTAAAATGTGTTCAAAAAGATAAAACAGGGCAGAATTATTGGCTGTCACTTGTTTCAGTGAAAAACTGCATATTCCTTCTCCAGTACCATCAAAGCTCAGCTTCTCACGTTTTATTTGCTTCACTTGCCTGTAGTACATTTACATAAAAAATAAAATGTCATCATTTTATGTGCTGTGAATGGGACCTAGATGACAAGACAGGGAGAATGCCTTTACTCTCCATAAAGGAGAGCTCAAAAAAAGATGTCTCTGGAGGAGGAAGTTTGCCATAGAATACAATCATCAAACCAGAGGGAAGACAGCATCATATCCGACAGGAAAGGAGCAGTTCTGGGACATTTGTTGAGTTCCAGCCCAGATTTTCCCTCATGCACTCTGATGAAATCCAGAGCAACTCCACTGAATTAATTTTGTGTCACCTTACTCACAATCAAAATCTTGTTCAGAGGGATAAATTCCCACTGAAAATACACCAGATTCTCTCTGTGATGTCACGTCCCAAAGGCAGCACTAGATATAGCTGTAAAGACCAGTACTATTCTCAGTTATATAACCAGGCTGGCACCCAATTTAAGTTCCTTCTCACACAAAGATGATAATATCTTCCTAAAAATATTCTGATATAACAGGATGAGGTGCAATACATTAGGTACACAGTATTTTAAAAAATATTTATCAACTTATTTATCAACAATTTTCCATAACACTGTGCAGCATCAACTCTAACTTTAACAGTAATATATCACAAGATGGTGAAAATAACACTGCCACCATTATTAATCCAAGATTACAATCCTCAGGTACCCATGGGTTTCTTGGTTTGACACTACATATGAAAAGCAACAGTGCAAGTGGTTATAAACTGGTTTTATGTATCACTAACCAATTATTCACGGAACAATAAAGTATATCCATCTGAATTACTCACCTTCTCTCCTGCAGGATGGAGATGTCTGTTCTAGAAAGTTGGGAATCAAATGCTACTTCACAATCCTAGTCAAAAAAACAAACCAAAAATTAAAAAATTAACAGAGATACCAGCTCTATATTTACAGTAGCATAAGCCCTTGCAAACTCCACTGTCTTCATGTGTAAAAATGCAGCCTGACAACAGAATCTTTTCAGTGTATTACAAGCATCAGGACAGTGATCTTCAAAGATTAAAAAGGTATTTTATTAGTACTTTGATTGCACCATATCTATGGACAGCACTGCCCCCTGCATCAGAAGAGATTTTGAGGAAAGACATAGCACTTTGATGAGTTGCATATAGTAGACTAATTACACCAATTAGCATTGTCAGAGACGAGATACATGAGGTCTGGTTTTTTTTCTTTCAATTGTTCCAAAAGCCACAATTAGCCCCACATCAAAACAGATCTTCACTCAACCATGCACTGTGATCAGTGCAGAGGTACCAAGCCTCCCTTGTGTTTCTAGATTTGCTACTTCAAGCACAGCTGTCTGGATTTCTTCTTTTCCCCAGTGGAAATATCAAGGTAGTAAACCATCCTCCTTTGCATTAGTAACTACTGACTTAGAAAATTAAATCTCTATTTTCTCTATATGCTTGGAGATCATTCTCATTCATGGTTACTGTCAAAAAATAGCAAAAGTAATACAGGAACCTCCACAAGGTCATTTCTTCCCCCAGCTTGTGGCTGAGTATTTTATATATCATCAGTTTGAAGTGATACTTGCTTTAGGGTCAAAAGGTACAGAATAGAAAATCTTAGGAATCAAATGTCTTCATGTCATCTCCAGATGAGTCTGATTCTGCAGAAATCAAGGTTGCAGAAGTTAACAGAAGTAAATTGAAACATCAAATGGAAGAAGGGTGCGAGAGGAAGGGCTGGTTGAAATGTACATTCTCAATGAAATTCAGAGCCAGCATCAGTAGTAGTTTTGTCAGTCTTGTTCATTGTTGAAGGGGTTTTGTTGCTTAAGATGAAGAAAATGAATTTTACTAGAGCAGAATTGTAGCAAAACAAGTTTTCCTGACCCTACTTGTTTGGTCTGAGTGTTCTTTCTACCTTTGAAATCTCAAAAGTATTTAGTATTTTTCTACCTGTGGAACCACATGTTTCCTGATCTGATCTGCATGCAGGACTGACAAGAAAGACTTTTCAGTACCTTCTTTTCTTACTGATGCTTCTTTGGAGATGGCCAAGCTGCCAGTTTTGACTGACCCCTTGTCAGACAATGTAGTTATGGAGAGAGCAATCAGTTTGAACCAAGTTCACACAAGTCTGTGGTCTTAGCAGACAACACAGACAGATGAGGTGGATGCACTTAAAAAGAAGGTGGTCTCCAAAAGCTTCCCCATTCACAACATTCAGTGTGGGTTGGTGTATTCCCATACACCTACTTCATGGAAATATATCAATTTTCATTGGATATTTGTGACCACAGCTCTGTAGGCTCATCTGTCAGGAGAAATTCAAGCAGAATGGGGTTTTGGACAAAATTTTGTGATGCAAAACCTGTGCACAGTTTTGTTTCTGTTGCAGCACGGAGGTGATAAGGGCCATAAGACCAAAAGTTGCTATGAAACAGAACTGTCTTCAGGCCAACACAAGTATCTATGCCATCAGTTTCAAGAGGAGGAGAAGAGATCAGAATAGGTAAAACCTCCTACAATTATCCAAGCTGCAGGAAAATGGTTTGGTATGTCTAGGATAGGAGGCACTTCATTAAAAATTTCTTCCTGAACAAACACGTATAATTTTCCAGGCCACTTTGGTTGCTTTGCTTATTTAATTCTCTTTTTACTCCTTTAATTTCCAACTAGCATAGATATTTTGTACCTGCTGCCATGTGGAGGGTCAGCTCACCAGTGAGAATTCAGCTTTCTGCATTACCCTTTGTCACTGGGATTTTAAATCCCACCTGGATGTTGATATTCATGATGAGACTGCAATTATTTCTGCATCTCTGTTCTCCTAACAACAGAACTTTCAGTAAAAGCAGAGAGATGTTAAATTCTCTCTCTATTTGAGCATCTGAGACAGTAAAAATCCCAAAGAATTCTAACTATTTATCATCCATAGGATGCAGAAGAACTGTGCTCACTTCTAAAAGCTGCATTTTAAGAATACAAGTAAGATTTCTCAGGGTTTTTACAATTAATAGAAAGATTCAGATTAGGATCTTTCCTATATACAACTCCATGCATGGAATTTTTTTTGCATGAGTATTTCTTCCCACTGAAATTTCTGCACCATGGAACTTGCCTGGGGCAATGAGACAAAGCTGCTTTGAAAATATTGTAATGTCAAATTGTAGAGCCAAAAGGTTACCTGATATCCTACATTCACACCAACTGGTTGCTTTTAGGTTACTAATGTATCAAATCCAAGCTGTGTTTTAATTTTCAGACCTCTCAATGTGAAGTAAAACTAGAAATTAGAACTTGTAAATATTGAAATTTGGATAATTAAAGAGACTGAGATTCGCAGGTTGAGAAACTGAACTGAAATCTCTAACTGTGGCTGAACAATGTTAGTGCTTTGCTTTCTATATCCTTAAGAACATGAAAGAGCTAAAGAAGCCTATAATCAAGTGCCATGTGATTAATTGCTCAAATACTGAGTATTTGGACCCATTCTGCATAAGAAACTGTCTGTAAGAATCTGCCTTAATTATGCATCTAAGAGGCAGTTGTAGGTGAGCAGCTTTTAATCAGAGACCTGATTGCCAACTTTTTGGTAGCTGATCCCTAACAAATTAACCTGTTAAATATCATTCCTCTAGACAGTAAATACATTGAATTTCCCCTTTTTTCATATTGAAGATGTAACACACTTTAAGCCAAATCTCTGTATGCCTCAGTTTTTGAAAAGGAAAATCACAGACTGTATATACTGCATGAGAAATTACAACACTTTGTTTTGGGTTACAATATCTTTGCCAAGAAAGCAGATCTGGGATCAGTAGTTCTCCAGCTAAAGAAAGACCCCAAGAGAGAAAATCCAAAGAGGCCACAGGAATTGCTATGCACAACACACTAAGCAAGCAGTATCTTGTCAGAGCCTTGAATGTAGGTGATAAATTGCATTAGCAGAGAGATGAAAAATTGCCTTCTTAAAATACAGTAGTAACTAAAAAGGGAGCTGATCTTAACTAGATTAGATTAAAACACAACACTTCTATTTGAAATTAATGATTATGGCACAACACAACATTATGCCTATCATTTGTACCTGACTAGAAACTAAAATTTCCCATACTGTTTGAAGTCAATAGCTACAAAATATCTTTCATTTGCTCTTCTCTGCCTAATATTTGCTTAGATGACAGCCCCTTCAATATACCATGGAACTGGGAGGTTGCAGTGCTCCAAGCCTGTTTCAAGTCTTCCACTTCCAAAAAATTAATAGAATTATAGAATCATAGAACTGGCTGGGTTGGAAGGGACCTCAGAGATCATCAAGTCCAACCCTTGAACCACCGTTGCGGTTCCCAGCCCATGGCACTGAGTGCCACATCCAGGCTCTTTTTAAACATCTCCAGGGATGGAGAATCCACTACTTCCCTGGGCAGCCCATTCCAATGTCTGATCACCCTCCTTTTGGCTCATCCTTCTCTCCTCCACAAAGCTGCACTCCAGGTGCCACTGGAGCCTTCACTTCAGTTTTCCTTCTTGTTAGGGAGTGACCTGACCTTCTGTCCTGCCTTTTCTTTTCCTTTGCACCTGGGTTGGTTACCAGGAAGATTCAGCAAAACATTTCTGCAGCATGTCCCCAAGTCTATAATGTGAAACTCTGATGTCATTTCCAATACATCCTTCTAGACAGAATCCCCTGACAATTCCAAAAAGGGGAAAATGGCATTTGATTGTCATAACACAGTTCTTACAGAGACCAATGGGTTCAAGCCAGAATCCCCAAGTAGCTGAAGGATAACACTGAGTTCATCTCTATCACTAGACACTGAAGCTTAGAACCATTCACCATTCAAATAAGCCTTCTGCTAGTATATAATATTCTGATCAAGGAAATCTGAAACTGATTTCCAACAGGCTGTCTGTAGTCCTTCAGGAGTAGTAAGGTTGATAGTACTATTGCTTTATTAATAAAAAGAAAAGGATAGCACTGATATTTATTTTTACCACTACTGACAACTGAACAATCATGTAGAAGACTGAATTTTCATGGCAAACACAGAGTATTGGTATTACAGGAAAAAGTAGTGGTAGATTATCAAAGAGAAAAAATGTCTCCCAAGTTCTGCTAACCTATCAAATTCCATCCAGCAGACATTCAAACAAACAAAGGGCTAAAGAGTAGCACACTCACAGATGTCCACATGGCTACAGAGCCTCCTCTCCATCCTGATACCTACAGTTTTGGTAAATCTGCCAAATTCATTATCACAAACCATTAAGCAAAAGCAAATCTCAGTTGCAACCCAACTATTTGGTTTGTGATAGGTGTGTGGGGGCAATGAGCTTCCTTTTGACCCCAAGCTACAGAGTAGGATAGCCCATGAAAAAGAGTTTGTGGACTTCTAGGCTTTTGGAGTTGTTTCAGTGTTCTGCATCCTAATTCAACCTCCCATCTTCAGAGCTTTCCCAAACCATTTGAAGAAGACAGCATATTAAAAGGACATTCCCTATCTTAAAATGCTTATAAGTGCAAAATGATCTGAAAAACACAAAAAAAAAAACCACCCCAAAATGAATGGGTATGGCTTCTATATTTTTAAACAATTTTCATTGTTTAAAGTCTTGTGGCCTTTTTTTTTTTTTTCTTTTTAAATTGGTTGGAAACAGAAGTGCTGAGGTACTAACAGGCTGACCCCTGGTCTTACCTCTGCTGTCAGAGTGGTTCCAAAGAATGTTTATCAATATGGTGATAGGCGCTTTATATATATAAATATATATATATAAAAATTGACATTTGTCAACTTCTTCTAGAGAAAAAATCCCCATAGTACTTCAACCCACTACTTCACCTGCTTTCTCAACTGCAAAGTTTACTGTTTAGAGCTCTAACCCAGTGAACAAAGTTCACAAAGCCAGTTCACAAAGCACCTTTACACTTGCTATATCTTCCCCTTCCTGCTGGTTGCTCAATTATATGGAAAAAAATATATCAAATAAGAGGCCATTAACAGTCTGGAAAATACGTGCAGCTTAACCACAGCAAGGTTAGAGCAGCCAGACCCAAACTGTTTCAGAGATAAACAACATACAAATCAGTTTTGAGGAAACCAGCTGTAATTACTTACTGAAACAAACAAACAAATCAAAGCTTAAAGAGCCAAGAGAGTAAACAAAACAGACTCCTACATAAACTGAAGCATGTTCTAACAAAAATGCAGAGTGCAAAAAAGAAATGGTGTCACTCAAGTCCCTCTGACATCCCCTCCTTACTGCATGTGGGGAAGGAGAAACAAGAGCTGGATTTTGTCTCTAATTTCTGGTCATCCTCATAAACATCAGAGATCTGAGCTAACAAGTATATGAAATGAGAGGAAAAGAGACAGAATCTCTGGTGCAGATTATCTCAAATATCTTTGCACTTCCTTTGTATCCTCAAGCTTGTGAGGGGGGGTGAAATCTGAATGCCTTCAATTTTGTCATGAATGTTTCACACATCTCTAGGACTAACAACACTTAGACACATCAGAGGGGTGCTATGGGATTTAATTAATGTTTGCAAATCACTGTGAGACACAGAGATGAGAGGTGCTATGAAACAGCAACATCTCCTTGGTGAAACATTTAAGAACAGATCTGCTGGTACAGTCAGTTTCCCTCTAAAGCCACTGAAGTGATTCAATTTATAAATGCCTGCTCCTCAAATCAAATGAGGTTTCTGAGAGAACAAATACCACTCTTATCAGAAAGATATCTGGAGAATAAAACAGCAGCTTATCAGCATGGTCCCTGTGCTGACTGAATTTTAGGATATGCTTCACCTCTGATAAGAGCCTTTCTTAATCCACAGAAAAGGTTTTTTGTTTTGGTTTGGTTTTTTTAAACAAGTTTCTAACAACCCTAAAAAGTAAATAGTGTAGTTACTGAAAAATTCTATTATTTTTGCCAAAATAACAAATGCAGATATAATGATCACCACCTAAACCAGATGAAATGAAGGAGCTAGACCCTTAGCCAGCATCCAGGTGCACTGTGGCAGGACAGAGATGACTGGAGTAGGTGCCCACCAAGCAGCTGGAATATCAAAATAAAACTCTTTTCTGTTCTCCATGGCTTTGCCTGTGAAGATTTCCACTCCCCAAACGACTACAAAAAAAACAAAAGAAAAAAACAAAAGAAAACCCACAAAAACCCCAAAACCAAAAAAAAAAAACCCAGCAAAAAACCACCAAACCCTGTAATTTCTGAGCTTTTCTGACTCATCCTTGCAGGTGCAAATGGTTACCAGGGTGACACTTACTCACAGGCTCCAAGCTGTGTGTGATTTCTTACCATGGTCTTTCCACATGCTGCTGCACCAGGAGCCAGGATTCCTTCTGTGCCAGCTCAAGCAATTAACCCGTGAGGCACACAGGGAGAGAGCTTGTAATGGGAGTGAAGAATCAAAACATGTTGGTTCCCTGCCCCAGTCTTTAATACCATCTGTCAGCCTTGGCTATTACTGTTGCTTTCTGAGGCCAGAGTGCTTTAAAGAAGTTGCAGTCTTCCAAACAACAGGGAGCACTTCTTGCTAGGTTTAGATGAGAATTTTTTAATGGTCAGCTTTGTGCCATCTCACAAGGATTTAATGAAAACTTTTATTAGCCCTCAGTTTCCCTCTCTCCCTGCCCTCCCACAAAACCACAAGCTTTCTTTCAAATAATCACTTTTCAAGCTCAAAAATAAAATATAATCCAAAGTGCACTAAAGTGTAAAATACCATTCCTTGCAATGTGCCCTTGTGGCCAAGAAGGCCAATGGCATCCTGGGGTGCATTAGAAAGGGTGTGGTTAGTAGGTCAAGAGAGGTTCTCCTCCCCCTCTATTCTGCATTGGTGAGGCCGCACCTGGAGTATTGTGTCCAGTTCTGGGCCCCTCAGTTCAAGAAGGACAGGGAAGTGCTTGAAAGAGTCCAGCGCAGAGCTACTAAGATGATTAAGGGAGTGGAACATCTCCTTTATGAGGAAAGGCTGAGGGAGCTGGGTCTCTTTAGTTTGGAGAAAAGGAGACTGAGGGGTGACCTCATCAATGTTTTCAAATATGTAAGGGGTGAGTGTCAGGGAGATGGAGTTAGGCTCTTCTCAGTGATGACCAGTGATAGGACAAGGGGTAATGGGTGTAAATTGGAGCATAGGAGGTTCAAGTTGAATATTCGAAAAAATTTTTTTCCTGTAAGGGTGACAGAGCCCTGGAACAGGCTGCCCAGGGGGGTCGTGGAGTCTCCTTCACTGGAGACATTCAAAACCCGCCTGGACACGTTCCTATGTGATGTACTCTAGGTGGCCCTGCTCTGGCAGGGGGGGTTGGACTAGATGATCTTTCGAGGTCCCTTCCAACCCCTAGGATTCTGTGATTCTGTGTGAAAGAAACCTAAGACAGCAGGTGACCAAAGCAGACCAGCTTGCTATAGCCATCCCTAAAACTTTCTGAAGACTCTGTGAATCTCTCTTCAGGGACAGTGTTTGAGACTTGGGTGATAGTTACCACTACACCTGCAACCATAAATTTTGCTCCTTGAAACTGCAGATTCACACTATAAATGTTGTTGCTATGTAGGAAAATATCTGTAATTTTACTGCACCAGTGTGCAGCTGAGCTGACAGCATCCAGCAACGCTCACGCACTTCAAAAGATGCAAATGATGAAATAATAAATAATCACATTTATACACACCCTTCTTTAGAGAGTCCCCGAGCACTTTGTGAAACTGTGATTTAATCTGCAGTAGGCCTCTCTGTGGTAACATTATTCTGTTTTTATCAAAGAGGAGAATGTACAAAAGCAATAAGGGTATTCCCTAAGGTCACTTGGCTAGTCAGCTGCAGCACAGGGAGTTTAATTTATGAGATCTGAATTCTAGTCAAAGGTTCTGCTCCCTGAAATAGCTCAAGTCTTTGAGTTACACAGAACTACATGTTCCTGCACTGCTTGGTACATTTTCTTTTCGGTGCTGTTTGGGAAAATACCGAATATATAGATGATTTTATATATATCTGTGCTTTTATAGCAACCCTACCAATATCTGAAAGGGGACTACAAGAAAGATGGGGTGGGGCTTTTTACATGGCTGTGTAGGGAGAGGACAAGGAGAAATGGCTTCAAACCTGAAGAAGGGAGATTTAGGTCAGACATCAGGAGGAAATTCTTCCTGTGAGGGTGGTGAGACCCTGGCACAGGTTGCCCAGGGAGGTTGTGGCTGCCCCATCCCTGGAAGTGTTCAAGGACAGGTTGGATGGGGCTTGGAGCAACCTGGACTGGTGGGAGGTGCCCCTGCCCATGCAGAGGGTTGGAACTAGAGGATCTCCAAGGTCCCTTACAACCCAAAGCATTCTATGATTCGACTCATTACAGCCCTCAACTTCAAAGCATTTTGAGCATGATTAAGAGCTTTTTGTGTAATGAAGGTGATGGTAAGAAAATGCAAAGGATCTAGGTCTGATGCCGCTCTGTGGAGATGCTGTGGACTGACACACACCAAATCATGATCATAAATGCAGCTAATTAAAAAGAGTACAATTTTGAGACTTACATTGTCTCAAAAGAGACCCTGTACTCAGCCCTGGTGAGGCCACACCTCGAGTCCTGTGTCCAGTTCTGGGCCCCTCAGTTTAGGAAGGATACTGAGGTCCTGGAGCGGGTCCAAAGGAGGGCAACCAGGCTGGTGAAGGGACTTAAGCACAGATCCCATGAGGAGAGGCTGAGGGAGCTGGGGGTGTTCAGCCTGAAGAAGAGGAGGCTCAGGGGAGACCTCATCACTCTCTACAACTCCCTGAAAGGAGGTTGGAGCCGGGGGGGGTTGGGCTCTTTTGCCAGACAACTTTCAACAAGACAAGAGGACACGGTCTTAAATTGTGCCAGGGGAGGTTTAGGTTGGATATTAGAAAGAATTTCTTTAGGGAGAGGGTGATCAGACATTGGAATGGGCTGCCCAGGGAAGTAGTGGATTCTCCATCCATGGAGATATTTAAAAAGAGACTGGATGTGGCACTCAGTGCCATGGTCGAGCAACCACAACTGTGGTTCAAGGGTTGGACATGATGATCTCTGAGGTCCCTTCCAACCCAGCCAATTCTATGATTCTATAAAAAGACAGTCAATCTTAAGGGACTCTCCTTCCCTGGAAGCCATCTCCAGCTGCTTCTTCTTTTGAGACAAATGATATAAAATGTTCATTTCGTATATGTAAATGTGTGAAATACATCATCAATAATCTCAGTTATCACCAAATGCACCTTTAACCCCCCCTCCCATCCCCTTCTCTAGTTTAGTAGCAGGAAACATGCTGTAAAAGCCTGGGATGACAACAGGATAAGAGAGCCTCATTTTAATTTAGATTTTGACAAGTCTTAGCACAGGTTGCTGGAATGATTCCTTCTGCTGAACAGGGACATATGCTGGCCAAGAGTCAGAGTGCCAAAATGCAGCCCTAAGAGGAGCAGACTAAAAAAATCCTCACTGTGTTTCCTTGGAATCTCCAAAGATTCTTTGGAATCTTTTTCCTTTGAAGTTTTTGGTTCCCCTTTGCAATCCTGATTGCTTTACAAGAAGTAAAAAGAATAATATTGTGTTTGTGCAGCATCCACTGGGATGAGAGCAAGGGAAAAGCTACAGAGAACTCATTCTGCTGTGTCATATGAAGAGCTGGTGAGGCTTAAAGACACCTTGTACCAGAAATAATATCACATTTGGTCACAGGGAAGGCAAACCAACAAGCACTACCTCATCTGGAGATCAGCAAGGTTGTTTGAATTCACCTTTCATTGCAAAGAACATGAAAGTCAAGATAGCAGCATAAACAGGGGAGCATTTCTCAGGAAATCTGGGCAGATTTCCTAGAAAGTTTTTTTTGAAGTTTGAAAGAGATTTTAGTCAAGCTTTGAGTACCGTGGGGCCAGCCTGCAGCCTGGGATTAGACACACACATTACTTCCAGAATAATGTGATTTTTTTTTTTTCTAGGAAAAGGTTTCTCTGAGTAAGTAAAAGCACCATCAGCCTGCAATTTTTTTCTGTGCAGTTCAGATTAAATTGAGTTGAAGGAATCTATTTTGTAAGAAGCTGCAAGAACAAGGTCAAGGTTTTAGGCAAACAGATGTCAACTTCTTTTGATTTATAGATTCTATATTCTATGGCATATTTTAAGGACACTGCTGTGTGATAACCCTTCAGCCTACAGACATTAAGATTTACATTTTCCTTTACTTTTCACTGGCCTCTCAAAAAACAGTCAGTGGATTTGGAAGGAAATTAAAAGTTAAGATGTACTCTAGGTGGCCCTGCTCTGGCAGGGGGGGTTGGACTAGATGATCTTTCGAGGTCCCTTCTAACCCCTAGGATTCTAGGATTCTATGATTCTATGAAGATCAAAAATGCCAGAGGCAAATTTAACAAACTCCCATCTTCAGAGAAAGCAGCAAAGCAGCTCAAAGTAAAAATGCAAAGAAGAGGCATAAACCAGCAGGAATTTGGTCCTAGAATTTTAAAAGGGACACAGTGTGACTTGGCAGAGATTTCATCTTGCACATATAAAATTTTGAAAACCCTAACCAGTAAAGCACTTTACAAATGGGTGTCAATCCCCTAAACAAGATTTCATTAATGATCCCTCTGAACACTATCATTAACATATAGGATATAATTTTTTTTTTCCTCAGGGGACTTCTTCCACAGTCATGATAGAGCACTGACAGATGTTCATGGTTAATTGATACACTCTATGTGGGAAATTTGGGATACAATATTAACAGAATAGTGAGCTCAAAGATGTGTATTTCATAGAATCACAGAATTGGTTGGGTTGGAAGGGACCTCAGAGATCATCGAGTCCAACCCTTGAACCACCGTTGCAGTTGCTAGACCATGGCACTGAGTGCCACATCCAGTCTCTATGCCCTTATGATATAGGGCATTTCTGAATGGGAGGCCTGTGGTTTAATGGACTATACATCCAGATTTTTTGAACCAGGGCAGCCTCCCAAACTGTTAGCCTTGTCCCTGCTAGCTAATGATGTCAAACTTTGAGCCTCAGTAGAACAGTAAATTCTGGAAAAAAATTATAATTGATTCGATACTGAACTACCAAGATTTAGTGAGGAACTTCCAGATGAGATTTAGGACACGCTGCTGGTTGTGTGCAGGTCAGATTCAGCCCATGGATTGCATTTCTCGGCCCACTCATGTCATTGCACCAGGTGTGGGTAAGTTGCTTGCACACTCTGTGCCTTGATTTCTCTGCCTAGAAAAGCAGGGATGATGAGGATGTGTGCTGACTCAGGAGGAAAGCAAACACAAACCCACAGAAGTGTTCCAGAAACACTGCCTGCCACTCCTTATGTCATGAACAAAGGGTGATCACACTCATAATGTGTTTTGTATTCCATGCTTAGCAGTCCTTCATATTTCACAGCTTTAAATGAAAAGCCCTAAACCACATTTTGGCAAAAAACCAAAAGTAAATAAAACAAACAGCAGCACAGAAACACTCAAGCAACAAATCAGTTCTGATAGCATCTCTAACATGGCCTTAATTTTGCAGATCACTTGTGCATATATTTAACTTTAAATCCCAGAATTATCATACTAAAGCCAAGGGGATCTTTGCTTGCTGAAGCACTTTTGTAGATTAAGGGCTTTATTGTGATTTGCATAGGCCTCTTCATTTTTATTTTTAAAAAAGACATTTAGTATCATCAGGGAAAAAAAAATCACTCCACACATAGCACTTGTGTTTAGCATCTCCTTTCACATTAAAAAATAAAAAAAATTTAAAAATCCACAAACCAGAAGAAATCTACAAAGGTCTTCCATGTGGTTTAGAGATAAATATCCTACCATGTCTACCATTTTTCATTTCTCAACCAAAATAAAGGGTCAAGCTTTCCCACAGGGAATGTTCAATCCACAAACAAATAGTTTGAGATGCCTTGAAAAGAAACTCAATTTTTTTTTAAATTCTAGTTTTGTGAAAAAAAAAAAAAGGATTTTTGTTACACATATTCAAGGTTTGCCACCAACATCTGTTACTGATGGCTTTTTAAAGGCTTGCTAATGTCTGTGTTGTCAGTGTAACAGGAATTTTTCCTTTGTTCTATACTCAAATTCCTTACTAAAAGTTAGTAACTTCCTTACTAAAAGTAACTAAAAGTTAGAACTGAATCTTCAAGAAAAGCTGCAGCAGCTACTTGCCTTATTTTTACAAGTGCAGAGACCAAAGCAGATGTTTTCCAGGTGTACTTCAACAACTGTGGAACAGCCTCCTCCATCAGGTTCTTGCTCTTACACTGGAGCATTGCAAGCATGGAATTAAGCAGTCAAGTTCCATTTGATGCTCACTCTCAGATTTTATCTTCCCTTCCATCAGTTCTTTGATTCCATCTCCTAATCAGAACTCTGAGCTTATATTTGTACATTTGATTACCTGCACCCAAGGGGACTGCTATGGCATTTAGTGCTTCACTCACTATTCTGGCTGCTGCTCTCTCCTTTTTCTGCCTCAGAATTAAACATACCTCTCATTATTTGTGCCAGGAGCAGATTTCAGCAGATTTCCCTTGCAATCTTCATCACACTAAGCTGAGAACCATTGAAGAGGAGAACTTTTCTCTCTTCTCACTAACTCTGCCTGATATGAAGGCTTTGATTCAAGGTTTCCATTTCTCCACTTGACAACATAGGATTCCTTGTCTGAAGAAGCCACATTTGGCCAACTTCTCTGACATGCAAACCCATTTCCAGTCCCTTCCTTCTACTGAGAAAAGAGGGTGCCTCTTTTTCCATTCTGAAACTCTAAACCATGAGTGATGATTCCCCATGAATAATACAGGACTATTAAAACTCACTTAAGAGGGCTGTATTTTTCCCAGAAGGATCACTTTTCATTGGGATATATTGTTTACCTCCTTGCTTTTTACCTTTTTCTGCATACACGAAGTTTGCACCAATTCTGTAAGCCTTGTAAAAGTGAATGTGCTTGCACAGGTGGCTCTGCAGTTTCTTAGTTAAATTCCTCACAGCTAGGCACTGGTTTTTTGTCTTTCAACAGCAAAGCCACCATAAAATTCAGCTACACTTGGTCTATCTCACTCCTGCTCATCTGCTGCTATCTGGTTGTGGAGCTTTTGTCTCCTCTTTATGGACAGGAACCAGACACAGCCAGACTTCATTCTAACATCTTGCTCCACGAACAGATGATAGAAGATGACAATTTAGTCAGTTTAATTACTCCCTCCTGGGTTACCCACACCTGTTGATAGCTGCATTTTTCATGGCAGAAGTTTTAAATTTCAGCAGCAAGCTGTATAGAAACAGATCTTTTTCTGACAGCATGGAGATTAAAGACGTTTTGATGCCTAAAATGTGCCTTGGAATTTTCTCAGCATAGAGATAGCCACAAAGAGAATATGTAAGAAGTGTAAAACTCTACTGCCTGTCTTTCCTTGAGAGGGAAAGTAGAATTTTGAGGTTATTTGTCCATTTGATATAAAATCTCTCAAATGAGAAGAAATAGCAGTTATGGAGGGGACTGCTATCACACTTCTTCTACTCAGTGCATCCCAGGTTTGCCTGGAGAGGACATGAGCTTCCTCATGAAGTTTAAATGACACCAGTCTACAGCATACTTTAATTTATGCATTTAGGACTATAAACCCATGTTTTACTACTGAAACTCATTGTGTCTGATGCTTCCATCACATTAACTCACATCAGGCATCGTGACCTCTGGGTGATCAAGGAAAACCTAATTTAATAATTCAGAGAGAGCACGAGGTCTGAGTAGGCCCTAAAGTGGAAGGAAATGCTGTATAAAAATGATCCTGTTTCACTAGTGGGGATATTTGCTTACTAATTCTGCCAGAAAAAACTTGGGCTACTACTTCTCCATAACATCTATGAGTCACAATGGGTGCTCTAAATCCTCATAAGTGCTACATATGCCTTATAATGCTGGACATGTGATGCTCTGTCAGGTATCCTCTAAGTTCTTAGAGGAACAATCCACTTGTGCCTGCATGACTGCAGCCTCACAACAGAAGTTTTGGTTTTTTTTTAAACAGCAGCTGGAATAGCAAGCAGGATAACAACTACAAAGGCAGCCATCATCCACTTAAATCTTAGGGTACAAATTTGACATCTTCAAATAATTTAGTCAGAAAGAGCATAATCAAACTTAGTGATCACAAACAGATGGCTCTCCTCAGCTTAAATCTTCCTGCAAAAGCAGATAGAATGCAGGATGGAGAGGTGAGCTGACAGTGGGACTGAGTGAGGAGCAGACAGACAGATGTGGCCAATCCCATTGAATTTCCCAATATTGAGGCCCTAGGGAAATGCTCAGTATGCCCTCACCCTCACAGCAAATACTCACTTCTCATAGGTGTACAGGGGAGATAAAGAGGCATAGTGTAAACTCACGGAGCTTTACACCCTTGGTATTTGAAGCAAAATGCTCTCTGGTAGGAGGGCTTGAGTGACCTGCAAGACAGACTGCCACTGCCTTGCAAGGGAAATTGGCAATCTACCCTTCTTCCTCACTTTCTTTTCATGATTTAAGTAATTATTCCATTGTTAAACTGACTTTTAAAAACCCTCAATTCAAATTTTAGTTTAAACTTAGTACGACAATTTGGCAATTATTGTACATAATCTCCTAAAAGGATTTTTACTGAAGGTTTAACATCTATGTAATAGCTAGGGTGCAGAATTTAATCAGTGTGACTAGGAGAAGGGGAAAAAAATCCAGTAATAGTATCATTTGCTGCAATAAAATTTAACAACCAACAGTATGTGCCACTTTAAATGGAGAAGGAGGTCTTATTTATAGACCCAGATGGGGCCCTACAACTATCCACTTGCATTTGCAAGCCAGTTCTTGTTTCTTAATTCTGTTTGGCTTTTCATATCTATATGAAGAGACCAGAATGAGCCTGTTCAAGAAGCTCATCACAATCCAAATATTAAGTGTGTCCTGTAGTCAACTAAGCCACCCTCTGGGGACTGAGGACCTGCAGTTCTTACCAGTAGCCAAGGAGGAAGAATTTCCTACCAAAAAGGCTCCTGGCCCTGCTGCCAACACCAGAATTTTTAAGAAGGTTCCTGCCTACCATGAGATTATTTTCACAACTGTTAATTGCCAAGCAGATAGCAAAAAGGCATTGTAGACTTCTAAGCATGAGATGAAGTTGCTTTGTGTCATCTGAAATAGGTTCCTAACTCCTCTGCCATGAGGATTTTAACTGTGACATCAGTAAAATCCAGAGCTAAATCCTTTTCTTGCTCTGCTCATGGTAAGATTCAGCTGTCTCCTAATACACATCTAGGAAGTGTTAATAAAATAAGCAAATAAAGTCCATAGTGCTTAATAAAAGGACTGACAAAATAAGCACTAGCTGGTTAATTTCTAACAGGTTAAAGAAGATTGGGTAAGGTGTGAGATAGCAGGAGATGGAGAAAGAAGAGGAAATATTTTAAACAGGGAAATGAAAAAGATCAAAAAAGACTGAGTATGATCAGGATCTTGTAGTGGATGCCAACATACTACCAAGAATGGAAGAAACCAACCAAATACTGAAGACAATTAAAGCTCTAAGTTTTGTCAAAACCATATACTAGATGCAGTTCCACTCTCTCAATAAGACTGTAAAGTTTTATATGTACACTAGTACAGGTGGCTAACTATAAAAATATATTTTCTCTCCCCCAGCAAATAATTTAATGCTTTAGAGCTCCAATAAGGAAAAAAAAATGTCCCAAAAGTCTATCTAAAGAGGCAGGATTGCACTTTCGTTGCTGGTGAAGCCTCCTATTAAACAGTATCAGCTGGGATGGGACAAAAGGATGAAAATGCAAAAGCAGGTAAAACACAGAGCTATTGAACTTCTGGCTGTGCCTTCATGGACTTAACTAGCCACAAAGGAAGTGACAAATATATAGCCAGAGAAGACTAACCTGTCAAAACAAGATAAAATTCACTATATAAACAAACAGCAACAAGGCCAATTAATTTTCTTTCTTGTTAAAATAATTTAACTGGGTTCTATGGCACTAACAAGCATTCATTTACTTTCTGCCACAGCTGAAACATCAAGGTTCCTCTAAAGCAATTAGCAAAGTGACAAGAAAGCAGCTCCAGTCACTTTACAAGCAGTGGATGGTATTTATACTTCTGTCGTTTTCACACCTTGGGCAGTGTCCTAGTTTTCCCATTTTCTTGCCTCTCCACATTATTAACAACTGTGTCATGCTTCTCTCTCTCCCTAATGCCAGCAATTTTGCTTTTGACAGAGCTGTACAGGCCTCAGCATTTAGGATGCTTCCATGAACAATTTCTCTGCTGGTTAGACTAACATTTCATGCAATTTCCTTGTAAAGCAACTCAACTCATCTTTGCTTGCAGTGCTTACCAAAACAGAGCTGCTAAGAAACCTTCATTCCTAAGCAGTAGTTTGCAATTCCATGAGTCAGGACACCTTGGCTGTCATTCTGCCTCTCAGTCCACCATGGGCCTGGAGAAGGAATTCAGGAATTCACAGAAGGAATCCCCACAGGGATTATTTGTTACACACTCCCACCACCATCACCATCACCACAGAGATGCCAGGTGTGTATTACTCTGCCTCTCTCCTTCCCTCTTTTTGCCTTTTCCCAGCAGAGTGGGGATTCATTGAGCAGTTCTGCATGCACTGATGTTTTATAGAGAAAAACCAGTAATAAATAAAGATTTCTACTTCAAGAGAGGCAGTCTGTTCTCTATCCTGATATCTCCGCTATCTCACTGTTGTGAGAACCTCTAATTAATTAAGGTTTAATCACATCTCAGCTTCTCACTGTTTGACCATTCATGTTTTTTGACATGAGAGAAGAAGGGAAAGTTGCAGCAGTTTGCAAGTGAATCCTTTCTACAGCCACAGCCAGTGAGCACTCAGTGTTTCTGCATCCACATTCTTGGTTTGCATGGTGAAACACAAGGCTGTAGAATGTTAAAACCACAGAATAAACAGTTTAGCTCTGTTATTTAAATTTAGTCAAGTTTTTTGAGTTAAAAAACATTATTTTGCTCCTTTGAGCATTCACATACTGGTAGGAGCTGCTGCTTTGCTGGGAATCCAATCATGAATTTAAATGAAGAAGTTTCTTGCCATACACACTTTTGCTGGGGATGCAACACTATTCAAAGTGAAGCATGAGGGTTTTCTGTGATACCAACTTGCATTGTAGGGATCTTTTTTCCTGTTTTTTTTCTAACAGATATCCTAAGGTGAAGAGAAAGGATGCCACAGCAAATTCTCATGTTTATTCATTCAGAATTGCTTCTTTTAATTGCTGTATCTAAGACCTCATCTCATCTTCACTGATCAGAAATGCTGCATTCTACCACCCAGACTACTTTGGGTAGAGTTTGAGAAATTAACATGCTAATCCTAAATCAAAGGGGATGCCCCATTTTCAGCTGCTCAACCTACTTCCTTTGCTTTCAATGTGGCAATGCACCACTAACATTCCTTCAAAAAGATGATGCAAAATTCCCAAACCACTTGATATTGTTCAACATATACTACTTATACTACCTGCTATAATGTTACCACTGGGGTTTCCTGGGGAAAACATAGCATCTGTGTAGCAGGGTCCATCTGATTGGCACTGTTTGCTTTCCCTTTTGGGTTTAGGTCTTTTTCCTGTTGTGGGATTCTTGGTTTTATCACAGGGGCCATATAGCACAGGGTGGGCAGTATGAAACTGTGTAAAGTGCCCTTTGCTGCACAAGTACTGCCTGTCCTTCAGTGCTGGGTCATTAACAAATATAATGACTTTTTATCCTGCTAAAATTACAGGGCTTGTCAAGACACACACTATTCACACATTTCAGCAAAGAGTCTCCCTTTATACATCAGGCAGAAAATTATCAATATAAAATCACCAGTGTTGGAAGGAAAAGAGAAAAAAAAAATTATAGCTTAAATTTTTGAGACATCTCTCTCTCTCAAAGGGAAAATTTCATCCATAATTTAGACAAACCACTGAACAGGATGGCATCCTTCCTTGAAATGATTTTCACATGCTCTAGTGCCTTACCTGCTTTTGATTTGATACCTAAGCTTAAAAGTGCTGACCACCCATCCAGAAAACAACGAAAGCAACTTTGGCTCTCTGTATATTACACAGAACATTCTGGGGAGGAGAGCAAACCAAATTTGATGTCTGGGACCATTTCATATATTGGCATCAGAAGACAAGAAAAGGATCACAAGGTAAATTCCTCATTAAAAATTTTGCAATATGGACTCTGGCTGCATTCACCAAGACCAATTCATGGAGCTCTAAAAATGCTGAAGTCAGACAGCTGTGGGTGGATGGGGGGGAGAGAAGAGGAAGAACAGGAAGGAAGAGTAAGAAATTTAAGAAACAAAACCACTTCTATAAATTCATCTTTTGGATTATTGCTTGAGATTTAATACAGCCAAAAATAAACCAGAAAGTGCTACTGTCCTGTACTACTAACTCAGCTCTTGCAAGAGAAATGAATCCTTTCTTGAAAAAAAGCATCAGTCCCTGACAAGCCACATAAAAATAAATGTGAAAGCCACTGTGTTTGTCACCCATACCCCTCGTGAACACTCCTGTCTTTCAGGAGTCCTGCAAGACCCTCAAATACATTAAATTCTTTCAGAAATTCCTTATTGCTACTTTACAGAGGTGTAAACTCAATCCCTCGTTCTTTGCCATCTGTCCCGGGAATGTGGGACAGGAATTCCTAAAGCAGGAATATAGGAATTCCTATAGAGATGCCAGCTCACTACAGAGCACCAGGGAGATGCACTGCACTTTTCCTAACCCCCATGTGCATTACCAGAAGCTGTAATTTTGCTCTTCATCTCTCACAATCTTTCTCACCAGTAACACAGAAGTAGGAATGTCACAGGTCACTTCTAGGGTTGCCTTCCTAGGAATGTTTATGCAGGGATACTCAGCCCAAAGCCACTCCATGAAAATAAAAAATCAGTGTTATTGACAGTATTTGAAGTGTCAGAGCTCTTCTGCCCCACAGATTAATCCACCTGCTACCTTTACTAAGTGCACTATTTTAATAATAATATATTGACTCAGTATTTTTATATTTTTTTTACTACAAAGGAAGATGACAAGGAGAAACAAGACTCAGCTTAATTTTCCTCCAAGGAAAATGAAAAGAAAAAAGGCCAAATTTTTCTCTCATTCTTTTCTTTCTTTTTACCAATGGCAACAGAAAACTAAATCCTCAGTGTTCATCATCACAAACAGTATTAAATGTCATTCTTATCAAATCTTGATGTTTTTTTTCCTTTCAAATGACAACAACTGGTTTATGTGAGAATGTTAGTTTGCATCAGACAAAACTTTTAATGCTATATTGAAAATGTGAAACCTTCATGTTTCAAAATACAAAATGTAACAAGAAAATGAAGTTTAGCTGGTTTTCAACACCAGTTGTAATTGAAACTACAGTTGTTGGTTTATCAATGTTTTTTAGAATGTGTAAACAAAACAAGCAAGGATGAATGATAATTTTCCAATATTAGGATCTGCATGTAATAATAAACTCTGTTTCTTCACAGTCTTCAAATTCATCTTCTCATATAAACTCTAGTTCTCATATATATGCACTTCTATTTCTTTTGAATTTCAGGCACAGTGATTACAGCAATTGTCTGAGATGGAGAGTAATGAGATTTCTTCACAGAGCATTAAGCTCCAACACCAGAAAGTTGGATACTCAGCACACACACAAAGAAAAGAGAAAATATCCTCTCCAAACTTTTGCCACAGAAATGCTGTTCTATTTCCCAGTCTCACTTTTTCAGACTTCTCTTTTCATAAGGTCAGAGTTTACACAGAGCTATCTTGCAGCAGCAGTGAAATGTTGTGCTTTTGCTTAGGAATTAATGCAAAAATGTAGAAAAAGAAAAAAGTTTATGGAAGTGCAAATATTTACATTTTCCTCCACACTCTGAGAAACAGTTCCAGAAAAGAAAATCATGCCCTTCTTGGGACATAGGAATAAGGAATCATCAGCCATCCAACCAGTGCAAGTCCTCACTCTTTCCTTACCTTCAGCACGGATTAGCAGGGCTGTGTCAGGTGTCTGTAGAAATGAGGGGCTCCTCTCACCTTGGGAGAGGTTTCTTAATCCAACAAAAACCTGAGGCTAAAAGAAACCTGTAAGACAAATCTCATGGGATTGCCTGATGTGTGTTTCACTGCCTGTTTTCTGCCCAATGTCATTCCTAATCAATTTTGTGATCATTATTAAGAATAGAAAAACCATACTAAGACATCTTAATGTTACTAAGGATGGAAGAATAAAGATAGCAGCTATACAAGCAGGGATTGTCCACCAAAAAAAAAAAAAAAAAAAAAAAAAAGACAAAATGAAAGAAGGGAGCATAGGATTGTGAGGGTTTTAGTAAATTTGAGAGGTTTTTAATGGAAGAGACTGGGAAAAGCAGGAAGTTCAGAGGCTTGAGGCCGAGCCAAGACTTGCCACATTTGGCAAATGTTGCCTAAGAAAACCATGGCCACTTTTATGGAGGGGCTTCTGCAAAACTGCTTTTGAATTGATGCTGCACCACTCTAGGGCTGTTTTATTGTGGAGGCTTCTGAGCCTCTTGGACCAGTTTGTGTCAGGTATGGTCACAAAGAAAACATCTGGGCTGAAGTGAGAGTGCTTTGCAGAAATATCCAGTCATGTAGAGGAGAAGCAAAATCCTTTTCATCCTGACTAGGCAACATAAGGGCATGAAATGGGTTGTCAAGGATATATTGTGCACTACAAATCACTGGAGCTGCACTGCAGATGTGATTAGAAGTACACACAAAAATTTAGATTCCAGGCATGACATTCTAGAATCCAAGTCAGACATAACACAAGCTCCTCTCCCTCTCTTACACATCCTCTGCTTGTGCTATGCCTGGTTTTCTACCTTTGATTTTCCTTTTTTTTTTTTAAATATATATATATATAAATATTTAATTTGACTTGCAGAACAGTTCCAAAGACTCAAACCAAGTAGTCAAAGAGTGACTGCCCAAAAGGATGTGAATTGCCTCTTTTGTTGCTAAAGAAGAGATGTGAAAAACGAGATTCTAAAGATCCTTTCTGATCCAGGGAAGATGAGTTTTGCTTAATGAAAGTTGTGTATATTTATATTAACATAAAAAGTACTTTTGGACCTGAATTTGGCGTAAGGAAATCTCAGTTCAAGATAAGAGATCCAGGCTATACTTGGTGGTTGGACTTGGTGATCTTAGAGGTTGTTGCCAACCTTAATGCTTCCAAATTATCATGAGACAGGACTGTATGAGATAAACAGCTACTTGAATTTTATTTTTTTTTTCAGCTGGAATCCACACCCTCTCATTTCCTTTGCTACCCACACCACTTATGTGGCTTTGGTGCTATTCATAATGCCATTTTCCCACAGTTTGTTTCCTGAAGTAAGCCAGGACTTTGCTGCCTGAGTGATGGAGAAGAGACCTCACACTCATGCTCCCTGCTCTCAAACCCAACAAAGAAACCAAAAAAAAAAAAGAAACCCAAAACTCCACCAATCTGTGCAGTACATATCTGAGTTTCTAAGACACCCAGAGCTGTTCCTGCATCTGATACATTAATGGAAAACTTGCAGCAACCTTTGCTTTGGTTAGAATCTGCCATTATTATTGTTTTACCTGGCACATACCCTGCTGTGAATTACCACAGTAGCTGAGAAAACCTATGGAACCTATAGATAAAAATAGTGTCCTCAGTGGGCAAGCACACAGACAGGAGGTCATGTGTATTGACTGAGAATGGCAAATACAGTCTTCTAGGAAGAGTAAGTTTACCACTGGGCATGTTCATCCCTTAGAGGCAAGTCCTGAGGGTGCTTTGCTGTGTTTCACCCATTGTATGTCTTCCTGCTCCACATTAAAAAAAAAAAATTATCTAGAAAGGAGTTCTAACCAGACACCTCTAAAAATCTCTATGTTATTACAGTGTATGAATTTGCTGCCATGCAAACCAAATATTGTTGCACAGTTATCTCAGATTATGGCCCAAACCAGTGAATAGCCAGTCAGTGCCACAGCAAAGTGACACAAAAACAGTGAGAGGAAAAAAAAAAAGAGGCTGCTCCACACAAGGCTGCAGAAGTAGAGAGTGCAGGGACCATGCTACACATTCAGATTTATTCAGATGAAGAAGATGTGAAAAAAACACATGGAGTTGTAGCTTTTGATGCAGAAAAGTATCAGTTTCTTGTCAGCTATCAAGAAAGCTGAAGCAAAAAAAGGACAGTTTTGGAACAGGAAAAAGGAATGGCAAGATATGAATTAAAAACTGTATTACTGTCAATTGCCCATCAAGGGACCAATCCCTAAGGGTTGCCTTCAGTAGTAATATAACTATTCAAATCTGCATTGTTCTTTTCATATCCTGCATATTTTCTATTCTACTTGTCTTTAAGAGAATCACTGAAATAATTATTAAATTACACAAGCAAAACCTTCAGATTCATAAGGGCAACATTTCTGCAGTGTTAATACATGAGAGAATCTCTACTCTTTTGTCATAATATGCAGCTATTTACTTACAAGCAGCTATTTTGTGTTATATTAATTGCTTGAATTTTTATCAGTCACATCATTGGCTTGCCCTGGTTAATAAAGTTCCCCATCCTTCTGATTATCCAGTCAAGGGTCTCAAATGAAGAGTAAGAGCAACAAGACTTAATCCATCTGTATATTCAGTAGAGCTAGAAATGTTATTAATGGAATAATGGGCAGAAAGTAATGACTGCTTTATTGTCACTTGAAGAAATTCCATTTATTCAAATAGAACTGAAAAGAGGGTAATAATTTTCAATGGGTAAAATTTACATTTTCACCAGTTCTGCAGTTTGCAAAACATTAGATTTTAAGACTCCTAAATTTTTGAGCATTTACCAGATAAAGGCCTTTCCCTAATACTCATTCACAAGACCAATCCAATTAAATTTTTAAATAAAACCCAATTTACTGCAACCTGATTGACTGAAACTATGAAGCCCTTAAAAGAGATGCACAGCAGGAGGGCAGGGAAAAAAAAAAAAAAAAAAAAAGGCACAATCTTTACTGCAACATTTAGCACAATAAAAAACAAGTCTGCCTTCCCCTCCATATCTATCCCAAGTATTGGCAGTCTTAACACAAACACCACCCTACAAACACCTCTGTCTCCAAGAGAGGTTCATCAGTATGCACCAGCTTATTGCCCTATAAATCCAGCAAACAGAGAAAACCAAACACCAAACTGCAGTACACGGCAAGCCTGGTAATTGAATGTATACTTGGAGGAGATTTGTTTTGTCCTAATATATCCTGGAAATGGGACAGAAGGGACTCAAGGAAAGGCAAGCTGGAACAGAAGGATCTCTGAATGCAGTAATAGGGTCCCTGGGCTTCTACGTGCACATTGTCTAAGTTGTTTTTTGTTCCAGGGACACAAAATGTTGCTGTATGGCAAAAGTGGTGAAACTAGGAGCTGCAAATCACCTAATCTGAAAAGATCACCCTTAGCAACTCCCTTCTGGTGATGAATAACCATTAACACTTTTAGGATCATAGAATCATAGAATTGGCTGGGTTGGAAGGGACCTCAGAGATCATCAAGTCCAACCCTTGATCCACTCCCACTGCAGTTCCCAGCCCATGGCACTGAGTGCCACATCCAGTCTCTTTTTAAATATCTCCAGGGATGGAGAATCCACTACTTCCCTGGGCAGCCCATTCCAATGTCTGATCACCCTCTCTGTAAAGAAATTCTTTCTAATATCCAACCTAAACCTCCCCTGGCACAACTTGAGACCCTGCCCTCTTGTCTTGTTGAAAGTCATCTGGGAAAAGAGCCCAACCCCCCCCTGGCTCCAACCTCCTTTCAGGGAGTTGTAGAGAGCGATGAGGTCTCCCCTGAGCCTCCTCTTCTTTTTTTTTGCAGCAGTGCAGGGTGCTGGTGGTTATCAGTACAATGCAATGGCATCAGAGGGGCTTTTCCATCATAAAAACTCTGTTACACTGTATTAAACATCACTATTGCTTCTTTACTCCAGTTTGATCACTAGTACCAACCCAACCCAATTAATTCGGGGTCGAAGCTCTTGCTCTTGAAATGCTAAGTGATGCAGACATTTCATTAGCTAATTTCAGTAATATTGTTAACTATCATAATTTTCATATTTTTTAATATGTTTTGCTTTAATTAAAGTTGTATATCCCAGATAAAAGTAATTGCAAAGCATTCTTAGCTGCATTTCAAAGTGAGGGTGGGAGGGTGAAGTGTGTTTCCCAGAAAATCTAGAGATGCTGCCCAGAGCCAAGCCAAAAGGTGCTACAAAGGAATAACAAGAAAATTCTAAATTTTTATGACTTAAAACTATTTTAAATCCATCTATTGAAATTTCTGTGAGACTATTTTCAGCATATTATCTGATGAGAAATAATGGTTTAAAGCTGATTATCCACTTCATTCCTAGGTAGAAAAAGCCAAAATCTTGGAGAGAGGAGAGAGGGAAGGAAAAAACCAAACTAAGATATTGCAACATTGGTAAATCCTCTACTAACACAAATAATACACTCTTAATTTGCTGTCATCAAAAAGAATAGCTTCACAAACCTTCATTTTAGGGTAAACTGTGTATTAGGAAACAAGAGAAGTATAAACCAGATGGGCACAGAAGGACATTTGAGCATCTAGATAAATGGACTTGATTGAGAGAAGGAATAAAAACACCCAAGAAAAAATGTAAAAGGATCCCATTTGTAAAATAGAACTCCCTGTACGAGTCACCCTGTCTCTGGGAACGTAGGAAGTACTGGAATGGTGTCTTGGGAAGTGGTTCACTTCAAAATGTGCTGTGCAAAACAGCCCTTTCCATCTTTTCCACCTGTATTTGCCAGAGGTGGCAATGCACATTGGAAGTTGAAGTATTGAGCATTTCCCAGTGACAGTTCTGACCTGGCAGTAATGCCATCCAAGTAACTGCAAAGTCATCAAATTACTTCCCAGTACAATAAGGAAGAGAAGATAAAATGTGGACTTGGACAGGCTTAAAACATTGGCAAGTGAGGATTAATGGATTAGACAGGAATAGAATATGTTCTCCACTCCATTAAATCAAACCAATCCACAGATGCTTATTTAAAGTTAAAATATTCAAATACCAGTTGGAAGCCACGATAATATCTCCATTTCAGGATCAGCTATTGAATAAATTTCAGGAATATTGCACTGTGCAATAGATTTAACAACCAAAATAAACAATGCAACCATTCTTCCCACCCCAGAAGTCCCAAGGGCAACTGATTTTATCATGGAAGAGGGGAACTGAGTGTGTGCCCTGAGGGGATGGTCCAACAGAACAGAGTATTTCTTTCAGAATTGCATTAGAGAGAAACAGAAGACAGGATATTTTAGCTTCATCAGATAACTACAAATTAGTGAATGGAATTCAATATCGTTTCTAATGCTGTTAGGACTCCAAAAATAAAACCATCCATAAAACCATACAAAACTTCCTGCAGTTTTGTATTTATTCTGTACTTCTGATGTCTCCCATGTGGAAAACCCAGATGCACACGTACATATCTGCATATTGATCTTTCTGCAAATACCAGCTGAATATTGGATATTGAATATTGGACCAGAGAGGCAAATGGAATTCTCATTCCCTTCAGTATCAACAGCAGGTGTAAAACTTTAGAAAAACAAATAATTGTTCTTAGTTTTAGCTCTCCAACAGAGCTGCCCTTAAGTGTGCAACTTGCTGTTTCCATGGCCTCCTGTTTTCCTGGCAGTGAACTGCTGCAGCATTACTCAGCATTTAGTTTGAGGCCATTACAAATCTTTCAAGCAGACTTTGAACTGAAACACTGAGCTGGTAAATCATGATCACCAAGGCCACTTCAGTTCACCTTAATCAAGGTCTGTTTATGCAGAGCTGACAGTCACATTTTTATTTTTAATGACTATTGGGTCGTGCAACAACAGACAGAGGACAACTGTACAACTTCACAGGTATTCAGGATTGTCCTCTTCCCAAGGTCCATCTTTTCTACCACAATGTTTGCACCTAATAACAAAAAATCTTCCAGCTTTCCTTAGGCTGTAGAGAAGAGCTTTCTCCCAGAAATAATTATGGCAAGCCATAAAAATCCTACTCTGCTTTTAAGAGTCAGAACTTAGATTAAATGTGAAAGTGTGTGAATATTTGAAATCTGATTTTGACAAAGCTCAGCAACATAGACAAGGCACTGCTCTTGAATACAGAGATACCATTAGATATCCAGTAGCATAAACTCTCCTATGAGGCAGAAGACAAACCAAAAATATGCACCTCTCCTGCCTAAGCAAAGGGGAATAACTCAAAGACTGGCAGAGTATTACGATAAGATCATTTTCTCATGAGATTTCTTTTTATTTGTCTGGCATACAGCTCAGTGTCTTCCAAGTTCTCCATTTCTTTCTGGAACATTGCCAATCCTAAAGCATATTTGCCCAGTAACCTTGCCCACAAGGTATCAGAAAGAGAACTGAATCTAAAATCAAGGATTCTTGTCAGAAATTTTTTTTCTAAAATAAGTCTGACTTTAGCATGTCTCAGACACACAGCAGTCTGTGTTTTACTGATGCTCCTAAGACATTTAAAAAGCTTCAATGCACCTTTCTACCCTTGGATGAGACCATGCTAATGACAGCAAAGTGAACTCTTCTCTACTCTTACACACTCATAACAAACTTGGCAATGACCCAAAGAGACCTATACACAACAAAATTATCTTTTTTCCTGTGTTATAGGATCACTGTTCTCAGAGTAGAGAGAAATTGCCTGAATAACCCTTACCTCTCCCTCCCAGATTATTTGGTTCTGAGCATTTCCTGCTCCAGGTGTCAGATTTTAATATTGCAAAACAAATTGTTTCCTTCAGACTCCACTAGAGTGTAGGAAATGAAACTGATTAGAGATATTGAGCCATTAAAAATCTGAATGGAAAGATTCTTGCAATGTCAAATACTGATAGAAATGGCATAATTTACACAGCCTAGGCAAAAACTAGCTAACAGAGAGCAATCACCAGCTGGATAACAAAAAGCTTTATGAATCAGCTATTTTTATTAACACTAATGGTGGATCACAAAGGGGTTTTGAGAAAAAAGGGGTGAGAAAACCCCATTTCAATAACATTATTTTAAAATCCTGTGTTTCAGCTTAGGCTTCACTGTATCTGTCCAAGCACTGGTTCTGCAGGACTTTAAAAAGGTTTTTCCGAGCTAGTAGTATTCCTAACACAATTCATCAGCAGAAACCATTACAGATTCTTCTGATAACAGCTGTGCTGAGAGAGAAATGGGACAAATTTTGAACTTCCAGAGAAATGGAGAAAGAGGAGCTGATAAGTTCTGTCTTATCCCTTGCAGCTGATGGGTTCATGTAGCAACCAGCTGTAATGTGGCTGCATTAGTGCTGATCTGTGAGTTATGTGGAGAGTTCAGAGTTTCTCTCCATAAAGTTCCTTTATATTGAAGGGCAAACACTATCAGCTGTGTAATTTAAAACTTTCAAATCTCCCTTGGATAGCTTCAAAAGGAATAAAATAGATGACTGGCTTCTTAGTTAAAAGAGAATTTAGGAAGGAGTAAACATGGGAGACTATTTGAACCTGTGTCACCTGAGGACCATAAATCCATGAGGGTTTTGTGATACAGAATTTCTCTGAAAATTCTCAGTCTGAGGTATTGCTGCCCTCTCTTTCCATAAATAAAACCAGGCAGTCACAGCTGGCTTATATAAAGATGTTATAGATAATAATCATTAACAAATAAATGAGAACATACAATAAACTTGCCAAATGTGGAAGCTCAAACGTGTGTTTTGTTTGAGAAGCAGGGACACCTGAGAAATACTTCAGAACTAAACTGCAAAGTCATCCTACAAAGGAAAGTTACCAAATCCTTCTTTCACATCCAATGCCTACACTGAAAACAAAATATCAATACTGTGGAGCACATCCTCAGCCGTAGCAAAATGATCCAGCTTGCAGGGCACTGACACAGTTCTAAGACATTTCATTTTTCCCCATTGCAGATTCTGAATCTCCAAAACTGAATTTCTGTGTCCATTCTGAAAGAGCCAGCTCTGTCCCAGCCAGCTAAGGACAGGTTAGGTCTAAGTGAATGTCAAGAGGACCCTGCACTTAGCCCAAAGCATCCTTCTCTACCTGGGAAGGAAACACATCCTCCTCTATCCTTTTCTTCCCCATTTTCTGCTTCTGAGGAACATTCTGAGACGTGAGGACAGCAAACTGGAGAAGATCCTGGGGGCTACAAAGGTGTCCATGCACATCATGGAATCATAGAATTGGCTGGGTTGGAAAGGACCTCAGAGATCATCAAGTCCAACCCTTGATCCACTCCCAATGCAGTTCCCAGCCCATGGCACTGAGTGCCACATCCAGTCTCTTTTTAAATATCTCCAGACACGGAGAATCCACTACTTCCCTGGGCAGCCCATTCCAATGTCTGATCACCCTCTCCGTAAAGAAATTCTCATGTTCAACCTAAACCTCCCCCAGCACAACTTGAGACCCTGCCCTCTTGTCTTGTCCAAGCCTCCTCTGCTTCTGGACCAGAATAAAAGGGCAGGAGTCTCACAGGGAGTTCAGGACTGGGTGGAAACCAGAAATGCTTCACACTGAGCAACAACTCTCTCTTTTTAATCGGTTACATTTGTTAACATGGTTAAAGCAAGGGGTTTTTACCTGGTTTTAAATAGCTGTGCTTTTTCTTTTGAAAAAGAGTACTGTAATATTTACCAAGAGATGCAAAAAACCCAAACCAAACCAAACAAACAAAAAAACCCAAACAAAAACCTAAAAACAAACCAAACAAACCAAAAAACCAAACCACAGAACTCAGTTTTTAAATGAAAGTCAGTTCCATGGATTTCCTCAGTATTTTCCTCATGTAGCAACTAAAGCAGAAAACAGCTTGCGTCTTCCAGCAAACTGCTGCGGGGGAGGAAGGGAAGAGGAAGTCATGTAAACACCCTTTAAATGTTAATTCCAGAGTTTAATTGTAGCTCATTGCAAGCCTATTAAACCCTGACTAAGTGCACCTGACAGACTGACAACAGCATAATGCTAATGCATGCCAGGGAAGAGCAGTAATTAGCTGCTTGAAAAGGGTGAGATTTGGGGGAAACTGCTAACAGAACAAAGGAAAACGGGGGAGGCTGAAGGAAAGGAACAATAAATCTTTTTTTTCCCCTCTTCTACCTTTTTTACATCTTATGTAAATCTCTCTGCAGAACTTAAGATGCTATCAGAATTGTGCTATGAAAACTTTTGAAATAAAATTTTGACTGCTGGGGAGGAGCCAAGCACTGTTTATTTTTCATGGCTTTTCTTTCTGCATGGACTAAGGTAACCCTGGGAATGATGTTATTCCAAGGTATGAACAGAGGATTTGGTGTCACATACCTGTGATTTCTTTCAGAGTAGCCACAGCAGCCTCGTACATAGCAGATATGTTCTCAGGCTGCTTAAAAATAACAAATAAACACCTCAGAAAAGTCCCCAATACTTTGGAGATTCCAAATACCATAAAGCCTCCAGGTCTCATGGCAGTGGTCTAAACAAAGCCATCTTTTTTTGAGAGAAAGCTGAGACAGAAATCTGTGGTAGTGAAGGAACTCCAGAAAGTTTACAAGCTGAGAACATAGTTAAGAAACTGATAGCAATGAGAACATCACTTCTCCTTCACTTAAAGCCAACCTTTCATTAAGACCCCAAGCAAACATTTATAAAAGGCAGATCCACTGTTTTAAATCACAGTCAACTTATTTCAATTCAGTGAGAATATTTTCATATGTCTGCTTCCTTGTTTAGTTACTTCTGTGGCATAAGAAGAATTAAATTAATTTTAAAAATTAGACTTAATAAACAACTCTAACTTTTACTAAGTTTGTTCTTAATTCTTGCCCATGTGAAAGAAAACTGCCTAAAATACTGTGTTTTTTTAAGTTATTGGTCTTCCAGTCCAGTGTAAGTTTCCAGACCCTGTGGTTTAGAAGCAAAATGCTAGCAATTAGCTCCTGTTTCTTTGGAAGAGCATTTTGTGCACCTGGTGGGAGTCCTGTCTCTTAAATGGCTGCCCCAGGAAAGGGGGAAAGTCCAAGAATTAAAGTGTCTCCTTGGCAATAACTGTGCAAGCTGTTCCATTGGCTCCATGCTTGCTCTTTGTTAGAAGCGACCTTGCAAAGGTAAAGACAGAAGGAGAACCCAGAGAAACAAACAAACAAACAAAAAAGTAAGGAAGAAATTAAAAAGCAAGACTGTGGGCTAGGAGAGAGGTCCTGAAGGCTGACCAAAGAGTCTTTCTGGTTTTGTTTTTTTTTTGGTTTCTCACTCTACCTGATTTTATTTTGTATTTATTATTTATTTTGTAGGGTACAAAATCCACACGAGAATATCAGTTTCTTATTTTGTCATTTCTTATATTGGTGGAGAATATGTTTGGAGTTTTACATGATATAAACTGCATTTTAAAAGATACTGGATTTATTTGTAGATCCATGCACCCCTCATCTTCTGGCAGTAAAGCAGGGCTGGATGGAGGATCCAAGAGGATTTAGGCTGCTTTTTGGTGTTACAATGACATTTCCTCTTGGATTGATCCTTTTACTGTTGGAGTCAGTTTGTGCCTTTTCTGACACACTAAAAATTGGAAGTATTTGTCCACAGCTGTCTCTGTCCCCAAGCCTGGATCCCTTCCATCCTCTGAGCTTCCTTGCAGGGGGCTGTGGTAATTCATTTGATCACGCCAGCTTCCTCAGGGTCTTACCATGTGTCCGTGTCAGAGCAGCCCCTCTGCAGGCCCAGGGCTTCTCCCTGACTTTTTCCAGTTATCCTTTGGGCCATATGGCAAACTGGCAAGTAGGTGGGGGATTCAGGATTGGGAAAATCTTAGAGTGCCAGGTGCTCTGTGACAAACCTCGCTGTCCTGCCCACAGTGTGTGCTGCTGCCCTCGGGGGAGATGAAAGGCACCGATTTGGAACAGGCAGAGAAATTTCCAGTGGGGGTGGCAAGGCTGCCCCACTGCTCCTTTTGTTCCTTCCTGCTGTTCCTCAGCATAAGCACCAGAATCCTCTCCAGGCAGCAGCATTCAGTGTCTCATCCAAAGAGCCAAGATCCAGCTTCTGTTTGTCACAGTGAGGGGGTCCCTGGCAGCACCAAATGGTGTCTGGGTGGTGAATTACAGCTCACAGGGCTGACACAGTCACCCTGCCAGGTTTGTCAACCTGTTCCTGGCTTTCACCCACCGTGGGCTGTCCTCTCACTCAAAGCACTGAGCTGAGAAGTCACCCAGTCCCTCATTTTGTCTTATTTTACAATGACACCTGGGAGGACAGCCAGAGAAATCCAGCCAAATCACTGGAATGATGCAGGGGTAGCACTGAGGAGTACTGCAGATCACCAAGACATGGCTAAGGACAACATCTTCTCATTTTCAGAGTGTGAAGAGCTCAGGAGGCTTTTCTTCTATTGAAGAATTCTGCCATTTCCTTTAAAATCATCAGACCACTTAAAAAAAGATGACTTCTAGCCTTACTTTTGCAATGAAACAAATATGCCACAGGCTTTTTTATATACTGCACATATTTATCCAACTATACAGAGCAGGGAAGAATACTAACAAAACAAAACCAAAGAAAAAGGAAAAACAGTCAAAGTTAAGACTATTATCCTTTTTAAGCATGAGCTTTGATTTCTGAGATGGCAAAGTGTGATAACCTCTGGAGACAACCGAGGAGATGCTTGATGAGATCATATTCAGTTTTGGGGAAGGTGTCCTCTAGAACCCTTTAATGAGCTCTGCCTTTCTTTTAATGTCTTTATAATGCTCTGGTGCAATTTGCAGACAATACCAAATCAGAAAGAGTTGTGAAGATCAGTCAGAGCTGAGAAATGTTAGTGACAGAGCCAGAGGCAGGAGTGGGCAGAAAATGACAGCGTGAGTTTCAATTTAGAAAAATGTACATAAAAACCACCCAGGGAGATACAAATCAATGTGTGGCTGCTTGTTCAACGAGCAGGAGAAATCTAAGGAATAATAATAACAAAAGAAAAGTGGGTGTGCAACAGATACTCTTAGTTTGCACAGATACCAAAAAGCAGCAGCACAGGCTTAGTCCAGTTGCAGATTAGAATCTGTGAAGCCATCACAGGGTGCAGAAATGGGAATTGCTTGACCTTTGGACAGTCTGAGCAGACCATCAGGAATGAATTTGGTGCAGGATATAATATTAGCTGCAAGGCTGGCAAATGGCAGTGAGTTAAGAAAAGACCAGCAGACCAGACTAGAGCCTGAGAGCACTGATTTATGATGGGAAATTTATATAATTAAATATTTATTAACCTGCCTGGTTGAAAATGGAGAGAGGATGGGAAGACATAATGTGCAAATGCTTGAAAGGGTATTAGCAACAAAAATAGAAGATGAATTATGTATGGCTGTGTCTGCACAGGTGTGGGATTGAGTTCTAGCACAAGTTTCAAACACTGAGCCCTAGCCTGTTACTCAGTGGGGCAATAAGAGGAACACTGTGAAATGAATTGTCTTGCAGAAACATCAAAATGATTCTCAATGTCTGGAAAGTTTAAAACCAGTCTGGAGAGAAAATTCTGGCACTAAGGCATTTAGGAGGGAAATAAGGCTGGTGAAGGGACTCAAGCACAGATCCTATGAGGAGAGGCTGAGGGAGCTGGGGGTGTTCAGCCTAAAGAAGACGAGGCTCAGGGGAGACCTCATCACTCTCTACAACTCCCTGAAAGGAGGTTGGAGCCAGGGGGGGGGTTGGGCTCTTTTCCCAGGCAACTCTCAGCAAGACAAGAGGGCAGGGTCTCAAGTTGTGCCAGGGGAGGTTTAGGTTGGATATTAGAAAGAATTTCTTTACGGAGAGGGTGATCAGACATTGGAATGGGCTGCCCAGGGAAGTAGTGGATTCTCCATCCCTGGAGATATTTAAAAAGAAACTGGAGGTGGCACTCAGGGCCATGGGCTGGGAACTGCATTGGGAGTGGATCAAGGGTTGGACTTGATGATCTCTGAGGTCCCTTCCAACCCAGCCAATTCTATGATTCTATGACAGGAGGTGACCATATAGCTCCTAACCCCAGCAAAGAGGGCAAATAGAATACAAGGATAGATTTATAACTCCTCTGAAACCTATAATCATCTGACAGCAAAACCAGGAAAGAGCTACTCCACGAAACCTTCATCAGACACGTAATTAAATGTACCAACTCTGCTCAACTTAAACACTTCTGATATCACACCCCAAAATTTCAACTTTTTAGAATGCTCCCATTTAGAAGTGCTGTGTGATAATCAGATGGGCATCCTCAAAGTATGAGACACATGGCATTGCCTTTCTAAGCTTCAGATGGGAATCTGTTGCATTTACACATACATCTTGGAGAGAATGTTCTAAGAGAATCTGATTTATTAAAAAATCTGTCCAGGGATGATAATATTTATTTAAGATTTAAATTTCTGGGAGACTTAAATGCAATATCTGAGAAAATCTCTTGACTGCTGATGTTATCTTCAGAAAGAGGAGAGTTTTCTTTTTTCTTACAAGAGTTCTTAAAAACCTTGCACTACTCCAATAACTCTCAAAATGTTAGGAATTGCAAGTAACAAGTCCTCTTAATGAGGTATAAAGCACTTCTGATTACCTTGTTCACCATAAATGGGATAAATAATGTCCCAGGTTGCAATTTCCATTTTTAAATGCTCCCCACAGAGATATTCCTGGGACATCTGTTCTCTGAGCCCACTGTAAATGGATGTCTGCACCATGCCCTTCCTGCTGCTCTCCTTGGCTCCATGGCACTGTGCTTGCCTCCAAAGAGAGGCATTTTCCAAGGAGTTAAGGGCTGAGAAGAACTATCACCAAAAGCTTTAAGATCATGAATAACATAGAGAAAGTAAGCAGGGAATGAGGATCTGCTAACTCTCATCAGACATGAGACACAGGCAGATCAGTGGTGTTATGAGGCAGCTGGTTAAGAAGCTTGTAAAAATAAAAAAAAAAAGAATATTTTGAATCTTCCTAATCTGATAGCACCAAGAGCCAAACTGTAAACTGAGCCAAAATGGAAGGAGAGGAATTAATGGAAACAGCAACACCCATAAAACCAGTGATTCACGTGCAGCCTCTGCTTGGAGATGTCCAAACCCTCCTTTTTACTGTACAAATACAAAGCTACCAATTAACAGACCCAATGTATTCAGCCTAGTTTTTGAGCAGCTTTACTACCAGTATTTCACTGATGGACTCAATCATACAGGACCACATCCACTACAACTTCCAACAACCTGAATCCATTTCAGAACTTCATTACTATTTCCAGACCTTCTCTAATTCTTATTTCTTCCTTTTAGATTTGAACTGCACCTGCTTAGTTTTCCTTTAATTCACCATTTTTCTCCTTTCTCACCACCCTCTGGACCCTTTCCACATTTAAGAATTTGTTTTGAAATTTTCCATCTCCCAACTTCAGTCATCTCTTCCCTTTTGCTTCCAGCTTCTTGTTCCTTTGTTTAAAAAAAAACTTGGTCCCTGGACACGTCAATCTACTGACCATAAGAAGAGCAAAGAATATTAATCCAGCAGAAAATATAATTATATACTATAAACATATAAATCATTAAAAAATACTTGGGGAAAAAAAGAAAGAGATGAAAATACCTCATATTTTTTAGTGAAACAAATGAATTGAAAAGATACCTACTGTAATTCATTAATTTCAATTATTCTACCTACAGCCAGATTATTTTTGCTGAGAACCACAATTTTATAATTTACATTAAACATAATAAATTTAATAGTACAATGTCACCTGCCAAAACTTACCATGGATGTGCAGTACTAAAGGGTACTGAAATGACAATGCAATCTTTTTAGACAGAGGACATATCTAGTTTTTTCCTTTTGCTAAAAATACGTTTTGCCTCATCTATAGAGCTGTAAGAGAAGCTCCAAAATGTGTGTTCCTCTTAGCTGCAGATGCTTCTAGGTTAGTACAATCAAAACAAGAAATAAAGATGTCAGTGTTGCTAGACAACCACTTCTCTTTTTAACCCTAATGATGGCTCAAGCTGGAAGACCAAGGAGGAAAATTTACTGCTGTGTTTTAGGTACCTCTTCAGTTATATTTGTATCAAGATGTGCTAGTGTTAAAATATAAAAATAAAGAGTTATGGTGAGCTTAAGTCATCCCCAAGATGTGGTGCCTACAGATAAAAAGGTTACACACAATATTTCTGTACTATAACAATGATATCATGGTATTAAATTGATACAGTATCAATTAAAATTGCCTTAAAATAATTTTCTAAAGTAATGTTGTTAAAACACATGTGTTAGATTTTAAAACATGTTTATTCTGTATGGACCCATTTTATTTCCTACAAATTAGCTGATAGAGAACTGCTGGGGTTTTTTTCCAAATAGTTAATAGTCAGAGGAGCATGATGAATGCATAAACAAACAGAAATACCAATGCTCTCCTAGGTTGTCATGTCTATCCCTAGCTCCCCCCCCAAAAAAAAACCTATTAATTGAGAAACCAAGTACTCAAGAGCTGAGAAATCTGAAAATTCCATTATAGAAATTACCTAAACTCATCCCTGTTTGGGAAAAATTCCTGTTGGTGCTATATGCACTGTATAATCATTTAAACAGTGGTAAATGGTTTGAGCAAATACATGGTCATTTCAGGAAGAAAGTGTTATATTACATATATATATATGCTATATTAGCACAAAAGATTTAAATTCAGATATTTTGCTCTGTTGTATGACACAAAGAGAGTTTCTATGTACATACTCACAGCTTAAAGCCTATTTAGTGTGTGGGAAAAAGAGAAAAATCTTCATCATTAAAACTTATCTTGATGTGCTTCCTCATTTTGCTGTTGTACTACTCCAATAAAAAGAATTAAAAAAAATCTAAAGGAAAATCTCTACCAGAGCTGTAAAAAGGTTCAGCTCTTTCCAGCTTGCTGAAAATTGTCTAGACAGACATATTTGAATAAAGCTGCCCTAGGTCACACTTTGAACAACTTGTTTCCCTCCCTCCCTTCCAGATTTCCATATGCCAACAAGGAAGATATTGAAAAAAACTGAACCAATGCTCCCTCTCTTCCACACAGACACAGAAGGAAAATAATCATTTCAGTAGCTCAAAAGCACACTTTTAAAAACACATTAAGTGATGGCTTCAGACCCCAAGTAATACAGTTCCACTCAGCCAAACCCACGATGGAGTGAAAAGCCAGAATGCATTTAGAATTTCCCCTATGTACCTGACAAAGCCTCTTTCTCACTGGAGAGGATTCTTGTCTCTTCCTAAAAATGAGCAACCAGCCTCCTAATTTAACAACTCAAGATATTAATACAGTTTTTTCTACTGAATATGTGCATCCTACACTTTCAAAACACCAAGCAAGAAATGCTGTATCACCTATCAGAGATGGGACTTGCTTTTCCCAGCTCTTATTAAAGTCAGTCCACACCAGAGAGGAACTTTTTGCACTTTGGATTCTTTCCAGTCCTTCACTAAGTTCATGAGTGGCCAATGGAATGGTGTGGATACAGCAAATGCCTCACCATGTTTGATAAATTCTGTATTTCAGACATCTATTGGGAGAAAATGTTTAATTCCTTTGAGTAAATGAGAGGGCAGAAGTATGAAGATTACAGAAGAAGATGCTGAGGGTTTGTGTAAATCCACTTTCTGGACCAATGTGAGACAATCTTTACAGCCTCTACAAGACATCTTTTGAGTAATAATAGGGAAATATTGTTCAAAACTCCCCCACATTTTGCTGGTTGGAACTATCTAGTTAGTGAAAAGGAGGAACAAAACAAATGACTGATAAAACCAATTTTACCAGAGATTTTGACAGGACACATCTCTTAGCTGAGCAGCCATTTAGTAACTGCTCAAATAACTTGGACAGAATCAATCTGGTTTTTCACCTGAATTTGGTCTTTGTGCAGCTGAGGGGCAAGGAACAGCACAGACAGGGTCAGAGTAGCATTATGAAAAGAAAAGGGGATAAAAATTTAAAAAAAGGAAAAACGTCAAAGGATCTTAGTTGCCTCTACCCAACATTTTAAAGAATAAAATCCAAAAGAGACAATGAAAGACAGTGTTACATTTGGTTTATGAAAAAAAATTAGGCTTTGTGCCTTGTCATTCCTGTAAATATTTTTTTCCAGTCTCATTATCCCATTGAGACTGGATTAATTTGGTGCAGGGCAACTCATTCAAGCAAGATTTCATCATCTTGCCACTCATCCATCTCATGAAAACCCTGAGCATTCACCTCTCCTGCTGCAAGATGTGAAATGACCCCAACAAACTCTTTGGAAAAACAGACTAAATAAGTTTTCATCTTGAAACTGGCCAAGCAAAATCAATTCTGCATAGATCATGTTTATTAGACACTGAGAAACTGAGAGCCTGTGGCTTTAATCTATGAAATTAAACACACTCAAAAATGCATCTCAGACAGTAAAGCAACTGCCAGAGTTGATAATGAGAGTTGCAGTGCACATTTTAAAGTTCTGTCTTCCTCTCTTCCTCCATAGGATCAGTGCTTTCAAAGTGTTTTCAAGCCTGAATTTAAAAAAAATCCATCATTTTAATACCTCACTTCAATTTCCAGCCTATAAGACAGAGCAGCTGAAGGTTTTTCACAAAATCAGCTTGCAGGGTTCCAGGTTTCATTTTGTGAAGACCTCCACACTCAGTATAACACTACAAGTAAAAGATGAAAAAAATTCATAGAGCTGAAACACACAGGGGAAAAAAGAGAGGAGCAGAAACTTGTGAGAGAATCATTCACCTGCTCAGGTTCCACTTTTTTTTTTCCTTGTGGAAATAGGAGTGAAATTATTCTTACTCCAAACCAGAATATAAAGCTGAGAGTCTCTTCCTGCATCTAAATCCTGGCTCTGCTGAGGTCACTGGGAACTTTGCCAACTCCAATAAAAGCAAATCTTAGCATTTCATGTTTAAACTGATCTAATGGTGATAGCTATAAGGGGGAGGTATTGAACTGCATGACTGGGAGACCCAATATCCCAGCCTGTAGAAGGCTTAATCTCCTAAACACCAAATAAAATTTACTTTAAATACAAATTGCCCTTTCAGTTTGAAGGAAGGATTTAGATTTTAATTACTGGCCTCAATATTTTTCATAATTCACAAAGTGGCTGCAGCTGGAGCAAAATCCTATAGGAAGACCAAATAAGCAAATAAAAGGATGACAATGCAGTTAACCCCAAGATGCCACATCTGGGGAGCTCTTTTGGGTCAATACCTTTGTGTAGCTGGAAATTTGCAGCAAAATAAACAGTAGCAATATTTATTACAAATAGCAATCCCTTCCAACATGTAAAAGAGAGTAAAGAATTTCAAGGTTAGCTCAGGAACACTATATATATACATATGTATATATATGTAATTTTTAATACCTGGGAAAATGGCAAATTTCCTTTAAACATTTTGGTCTATTTAAAAAAATAAATAATACCCAACAATTTTCAGATATTTTATGCTCTATTGCTGATGGAAAGGAAGGTTGTGTAACAAAAAACCTTGTAGCTGACTCAAGAGCTTTTATTAAAGGTGTAAAGGCTCTTCCATATGTGACAGATTTTGGAACAAAAATCAATAACTGAGCAACCTAAAAATGACTTTATGGGCTGACAGCACTAAAATTAATTGAGGAGGCAAGTATTTGACAAGTTTCAAACAAGACAGCAGTGGTGTGATAGGGATTCTTGAAACTTCTGGTTCCAACAGGGAAAAATAATACTGAAGCAGAAAGAAAGGACAGAAACCTCACAGCCAAACTTGCTAATAAGTTAATTCAGAAATAATCACATAGGAAACAAATGGCTCTTTCTAATCAAACATCATTTGCATAAGAAATAAAATTGCATTGAAGTGAGGAGTGGTGCAAAACCAGGTGAACATGAAGATAAAATGGAGATAATTGCAAAGATAACTGCAAAGTTAGAGAAAATAAAATAAATGGGGTTCTTGGATGTTTTGAAACACGGCAGCATTGGCTCCACAAATAACCAGCCCAAAGTGGGGTAAATGAAGACACAGATTGATGAACTTTTATCAAATTACTTTAAAATGCCATGCTTTTTAACATTATACAGGTCCTATTTTCAAAAATACAGAGCAATGTTTGTTGCACTAGAAAACACACCTATATCCCCTGCTTTCCTTTAGGAAGAGCTTATCTTTGAAATCTCAATACTGATATTGCAGCATTAGTATCAGGTTTCACTTATGAAAAAAAATTTTCTTCAATAATAATAATAATAATAATAAAAAAATTAAATGTAACCTGAAGAAATATCATCTGGTTGGGAAATTGAAAAACAAAACCAAAAACACACCAGCCCAGATGCAGTCTGCTTAGATTTTTTAATGGAAAAAATTAAAAATCAAGAATTCTTTAGAAAGAGAATTTTGGCTCACTGCCTTGAGACAAAGAAATGAATCCTTAACTCATGAGAAACTTCATAACTTCTCCTGATTTACACTTTCTGATCAGAAACTGAAATAACTTTTAATGCAGGTGGACATTCTAAAAGTCAGCGAAACAAAAATACCAGTTAAAGAAAAGCAGTGGAAATAGAAAGCAATAGCCTGCCCTGAAAGAGATTACCCATGCAACACCTTTAATTAGCAGCTTTTATTAAGTAAATTTACTTAATAAAGTGGTAACAGCAACTGTGTTCTTCATTCCCATTGGGAGGGACTTTAAAGATCATCTGGTTTCAACCTCCTGGGCCAGCTCCCACCAGCCTAGGTTGCTCCAAGCACTATTTTTCCACAAATTCTGACACATTCTAACATCTATTCTGATACAGAATAGGTTTGTGTGTGTGCACGCACATTCACATGCCAAAAAAAAAGAAAAAGGGGGGGAGAAAAAATATATTTTTCCCTTATAAGGGTAACATTATAATTCTGACACAAATATATAGTAGCAGAACCACAGTTTACATTAGTGAATTATATTTTCTGTTTGGTAAGGAATATGTTTCTTTGGTTAATAACTCCATGACAATTAACCTTCTATAAATGTCACAGTTCCGTAGCGGGAGGAGCCTTTCTTGCTCCTGAGGCTCAACGAGCTGCTGGCCTCTCCATGCCTCGCACCAGAGTGAACTGAGGTGCCTTCTGTGGGTGTGTGTCCCACCTTTATTGGCCCCCTGGTAATAGGGGGCCTGCCCTAACCAGGCACAGGTGGACTCACACCTACTCTTTGGCAACTCGAGGCACCTGGTTTATCTTGTTTCTCTACACAGTTCCTCAGTTTTGGAAGTGAATTTCCCTAAAGATAGTCAGCATCAGTCTGGCACAGCAGCAAACATTCTTCCTTTTCTACATTTGATGTTTACCAGATAATTTTCTGCATTTTCTACAAGTTTCCTCCTGGTAGTAATCAAGCCAAGTCATGAGAGCAGCAAATAAGCTGAGAAATTAAAGGAAAGCCACTGATGACTTCTCCAGTGAAACCTGGATTGTAGGTTATTACCTGGAATTGAGGCTCTGGCAGGATGTGGAGGGACCTTAGGCCAAGGACATTCATAAAAGCACAATACAAACTGCAAAAACCTGACTTCGTTAGGGTTGATAAATAAAAGCATTTCATTTACCACCACTAATTTCAAAGTTAATGAGGACTCAAAAATTAAGTTACAGGAGGTACATACACACAAGCTACTACAAGGATATTCTTCATGGAAAAAAGCTCTCATATTGCAGAAGAAAAAATGTTTTTTTTCCTTTGGCTAGTTTCAGATAGAATTCACTACCACATGAAGCCAAACTAGAAGTTAATTATTCTAATTAAAAAAAAATTATTGCTTGTGCTCAAAAGATATTTTAGAAGCACCTATAAAGAAGTTCTCTCCCAATAAGTTTATTCAATCTTACCAATAAACTACCAAATTTGCAATGAACGAAGATATGAAATTATTTTGACATCAATGTTAACACAGAGAAATTAATTAATGTAAAATTACACATAAATAACTTAATTCATGCTAAGAGTAGGGGGAAAAAAAAAATCACCCTTTTGTTCTAATGTTTCAGCTGAGGAAGACAACCACTGGTGCAAGTTTTATACAGAAGATTTTTCTTCTATGCCAGAAGAATACCTACAGACTTTTTCCTCTACTGCCTAACTCTCCAGCTTTAAAACATCAATAAATCAACCTTTCTGCCATCCATATCATTTCTGTGTCAAGGAAAAGTGGCTGTCCTGGATAAGCAGCCAAAGTTGCTACTGATATTCCTAGCATTTATTAAATGAATTCCTTAAGTTTAAGTCTGTTAACCAGGCACTTAGTATTTCTTTGAGAATTATCTTCTATTAATACTTGTAATATTTTAGGCAATGTTTCACATCACCCAGACAAACCCAAAATGGATTTCAGCAAATAAGCTCTGATGCTGCATACCTACTTTTTAAAGCTACTGCTGAGCTCTCTGTGTATACAAGCACAACAGGAGCTCATGGATGGGTGATGGAAAATGGGACTTTGAAGAGCTCAAGGGTTAAAATGCAACTTCAGGACAGAAATGGCAATAAATATTGAAGGACCACTGCTGAGAACACAGTGCTCACTACTCAGAGGTACCAAGGCACACAAAGACCACATGGGAGAGGAAGGGGAAAGGCAATAAAACAGAGGATTGAGAGTAAATTCTAAAATACAGAATTGACAAATATATGCTGCACGCAAGAAAAGATTAAGTGAGGACAAGGTTAAGAATCTGATAACACTTCTAATTGTAAGGACACAAGAGGGGTGAAACAGATTCAATTTATCACACACTAAGCTGGGGGGGAGTGTGGATCAGATGGGAGGCAGGAGGGCTCTGCAGAGGGACCTGGACAGACTGGAGAGCTGAGCTGATCCCAACAGGATGAGGTTCAACACGGCCAAGTGCCGGGTCCTGCACTTTGGCCACAACAACCCCATGGGGAGCTCCAGGCTGGGCACAGAGTGGCAGAAAGGGACCTGGGAGTCTGGATTGACAGGAAGCTGAACATGAGCCAGCAGTGTGCCCAGGTGGCCAAGAAGGCCAATGACATCCTGGCCTGGATCAGGAACAGCATTGCCAGCAGGTCCAGGGAAGGGATTCTGGCCCTGTGCTCAGCCTTGGTGAGGCCACAGCTTGAGTCCTGTGTCCAGTTCTGGGCCCCTCAGCTCAGGAAGGATATCGAGGTCCTGGAGCAGGTCCAAAGAAGGGCTACAAGGCTGGTGAAGAGACTCAAGCACAGATCCTATGAGGAGAGGCTGAGGGAGCTGGAGGTGTTCAGCCTGGAGAAGAGGAGGCTCAGGGGAGACCTCATCACTCTCTACAACTCCCTGAAAGGAGGTTGGAGCCAGGGGGGGTTGGGCTCTTTTCCCAGGCAACTCTCAGCAAGACAAGAGGGCAGGGTCTCAAGTTGTGCCAGGGGAGGTTTAGGTTGGAGATTAGAAAGAATTTCTTTACGGAGAGGGTGATCAGACATTGGAATGGGCTGCCCAGGGAAGTAGTGGATTCTCCGTCCCTGGAGATATTTCAAAAGAGACTGGATGTGGCACTCAGTGCCATGGGCTGGGAACCACAATGGTGGATCAAGAGTTGGACTTGATGATCTCCGAGGTCCCTTCCAACCCAGCCAATTCTATGATTCTATATAATACCACTCTAGGAAACTGTTATTAAAAGGTAGTTCTGGAGGAAAATTGGGATGCTATTACTTATCATGAGGACTGAATTTAAACACAGAAATCTTTCTAGAGTTTTCTAGGATTTGTGTTATTCTGGAAGACTAATTTTCCAAGTGGAAGTAAAAAAAAACCCAAAAAACAGTCAGCAGTGATGATCCAGATATTTATTGATGTTGTAGCCAACATATTTCTTGGTCTGCTGCCAGACTGGCTTTGGTAAAGAGCAATCTTAGGCTGGAACATATTCTGAGGTGCAGCAACAGCAAGTTGCTTCAGAAAAAAAAGAAAGGTATACTTTGGATGTCAGAAAAAACAAACAAAAAATGTTTTTAAATCTGCTGCAGTAGAGGTAAGAATTTTTGAAAGTCAACTACTTAAAAAATCAGAAATGGCATTGAAACAAATAGCAGTAGTCAGACATTTGGAAGATGAGCAAGAAAATTTCAATACACCTTTTGTGGTTTTTCCCATCCAGGGCTGATGAGACAGAAATCTGTGTTCTGAAAGGGAACATCCATGTCATGTGGAAACAAAAAGAAAAGAAGGATTGGGGTAACTGGGGGCTGGATGGCCTCTTGCTCAGATTGCAAAAAATTAATATCTGACCCTGTAAATGCCTAAATCAGGTGTTCTAATGTGAACTCATCTGGTCTGGTATTTTTGCATGGCTAGAGATGAGAAAAAACAGTAAACTACACAGGCTGGCTGCAGTAATACATAATTCTCAAAGGAAAACAGATAGATTAAGGGATAAATTAAATACAATTTAACAGGGTGAAACATTCCAAACTAATGCTTTCCCCTAAACCCAAAAATCTTTTATCATTGTGACTTCAAAATAGATTTAGTAAAGTTAAAAAAAATCAAACCTTTAATGAACAGACGAAACTAAATCTGTGATACCCCATACAACAAATGGATCCTTTTCACAGCCCTGTGCTTCCTGTTCCAAAATGAAGATATTTCAAGTCTTTTAAAATAGAAACATTTGAAACTACAAGACTTCCCTTTGATTTTATCTGTACTAAAAATACTGACCCCTAAGTATGATGTCATGGCAACGAGGCTGTTCTGTCACCGAGTTGTGTAACAGATTAGGTACCCATCAGGAAGGCAGGAAACCTTTAGAAGACTAAGCCACAGAAAGAGAATCAACAAAAAAAAAAAAAGAAATGAAGGACAGAAAAGAAAATTGAGTTGAAATTTCCTAAGATTTTAAAAACAAGTCACAGAGAGTTTCTCTGCTATTAAAGAGAAAAGGTTTACTTAAAAATAACAGCTGGCTCTAAAACGCTCCCAGTGCTGTAAAAATTGAATTTCTCCTTTTACTATTTACCCTATTTCTGGATTTTTTTTAAAGACCAACCCAATTTTTCTTTATTGCTGTGACCTAAGAAGCCAGACTTGAGTCCAACTGGGCATCCCTGTGTGATTACTCCATGGGCTTCACGAGCCTCACACAATTAAAAGCATCAATACTGATAGACATTAATGACAAAAAGTTAATGCAAGGGCTAATTGAGACCATCTCCCTCACAGCCCATTTCACAGCATTAATAGCATAGAAAACAGCCATTAATGTGTAATTAAATTTCCAGGATGCATGGGCTATCCAAACCAGGTAGCTGGAACCCTGCTTCACACTTTTTAACCTCTCATTACATCTCGAGCTCAAAATAGCTCCTGTGCCAGGCAAGGCTGGGTTATTGCCTTCCCCTAACAAAGCAAACTGGCCTGGAACCAAGGCCCAATTCTGCCAGCAACAAAAGCCAGCTCAGCCAAGCAAGCTGAATTTTCCAAGCTTTACCCATCAGGGACACAAGCACACGACAGGTAACATTAACAAGTTTTTCTGGAGTACAGGTATGCAAATATTTTGCTAACAACAGACACCAATTCCATGGAATTTCAAGGCTCTGAATCTGAAGAGCTTATTCTTGGATATGACTCTGTTACTGTCACTGAAAAAAACTGATTTCATTAATGAAACAAAAGAAAGAAAAAGTGATTTCAATGCCTTCTGAATCTTTTCCCACACTGAATAAATAAAAAAATATTCAAAGTGGAAAATGCTATTCTGGGATTGAGAGAGTTGTGTCCACAATGTTTTAGGGAGAACACAAAGATTTTTAAGGAAAGTCTTTGTGTGTAGTTTTGTGTTGAAGTTATAGCAAAAGGGAAGAAGTACATTTACCTGGTTTTGGACACCAAACTTGAGCTACCCCAAACTTCTGGAACAGTCAGAACTCCTAAAATATCAGCCTGAGTATAGCTGAGTATCACTGCACTTGCAACGAGGCATTTTTACCACCCACAAATGCCCCTTATTCAACTCTGCTCCCTTGACAGCTACAAAATCCTTTAGATTTTTTTTTTTATTATTTTTTCACATTTATTTGGGTTCCATGGCAATCTAAACTGAAGACAGTTTAATAATCTGGAATAACCTTGATATGGCACATTTCCCAACTCCTCTGAGCCAAGGACAGCCCCTTTTTCATTCAATTCAAGGCATAAATATGAAGTTGGTTTCTGAGAAGTGTCAACCACAAACACAGGCTGGGTCTAGAGCTATCATTCATCCAAGGTGAATTTTCATTCATCTGGATGAACTATTGCAAAAGTTCTACCAAAACTCAGTGGGAAATGAGAAGGAAATAAAGACCCCAAGCTACCCTAGCATTTGAATGGCTTGTTAAGTTTCCAGTTAAAAAAATATATATATTTTTAGAGAATTTTCAGCATCTTTCTCAGTTAGGGGTAAATGCTGAGAGTATATAAACACTTCAATTAGACTGAAAAAGTCTTCTAAAAGCAAAATATTTTGGTCACAAATTAATAAAGGGACAAAATATAATTAGGGCTCAAGTCCTTAAACAACCAGTGAACCAAGGGGATGTTTTGAGGGAATTTTTCAGGAACCAAATTATATTTTCACAATGGAAACTGCAGCTGATCTAAGCTACAGGATTTACAAGAATGTTAAAAAAAAAATCTGTTTGCAAGGGCTCATCATCCATGTAAAATCATGTAGTGCATGTTTGCCCCTGTACTCAGCCTTGGTGAGGCCACACCTCGAGTCCTGTGTCCAGTTCTGGGCCCCTCAGCTCAGGAAGGATATCGAGGTCCTGGAGCAGGTCCAAAGGAGGGCAACTGGACTGGTGAAGGGACTCGAGCACAGACCCTATGAGGAGAGGCTGAGGGAGCTGGGGGTGTTCAGTCTGGAGAAGAGGAGGCTCAGGGGAGACCTCATCACTCTCTACAGCTCCCTGAAAGGAGGTTGGAGCCGGGGGGGGGTTGGGCTCTTTCCCCAGGCAACTCTCAGCAAGACAAGAGGGCAGGGTCTCAAGTTGTGCCAGGGGAGGTTTAGGTCATTAGGAAGAATTTCTTTATGGAGAGGGTGATCAGACATTGGAATGCGCTGCCCAGGGAAGTAGTGGATTCTCCATCCCTGGAGATACTTAAAAAGAGACTGGATGTGGCACTCAGTGCCATGGTCTAGCAACCGCAACGGTGGATCAAGAGTTGGACTTGATGATCTCTGAGGTCCCTTCCAACCCAGCCAATTCTATGATTCTATGATTCTATATACCCAGGTTTTAGAAACCTGAGATGATCTCCTTGATGCTCAGGGTTACAGATTCCTCTTGCAGGAACATTATCCATCTTTTTTTCCCATGTATCTTCTCATGTAACAACATAGCGAGCCGCAAATATTTTCAGAGGTGGGTTGGCCACCTCATTAGGTGCAGACACAAGTCCTCAAAAAGCTGCTGCAGAAAAGGGATGAGTCAGGTGCCCTTTTTCATGATTAGGACAAAACATGATGGTCAGTGCATTCTGATGCAGCCTTACAGTAGACATCAGAAAAAAAAAATCTCCCCAACTTTCTAACAGCACAAATGATGAATTACTGCAATAGGTTGCCAGGGGCAACAGAGAGATCCACACCATTGGAGTACTCAGAGACACTGCAGGCCAAACCAAAAATACTATAGGTTTGGCTGCACTGTGGAACAGGAATGAAATAGATCCAAGGCAGTGCCTTTTCTCTAAATTGTGATTTAAAAAATCTTCCATCTTTTCACAAACTGGAGATTTAATTTTTTAATTTTACCAGTTTTATAATAAATACAATTTTCAGCTTTTCTGTCAGCTCCCCCAATCATGAAATACTCTCACCAGTTAATATTACAGCTGAAAAAGTTCCCTTTCTTACATTGCCTACTTGTGTTTTCCCTCAGATTCATTCCTCATACTTAAAAGGTAAGCAGAAATTCAGTCATACCTATAGGCAATGGCATCTGTGTACAGCATCTTTTTAGCTGAAACACTCACTCATAGTTGATTTTATAGATGTAAAAATATTAGTGTTTCATATTCATAACTTTATGGACATAATAGCTGATATTCAAACAAAAAAAAACAACAGGACTGGTATTGCAGAAAGTTCAGATGCTTGAATCTAAATACATTTCTAATGTACAATATAAAACTTCAGGCTGAAAATTGAAATAGACCCCCCAGAAAACCAACAACTTTTGCAGTGGTTCTTTGCACTCTGGAGTTGTACTTCATAAATCAATGATTTCCATCACTGGAGTAGGTTTGCCCTTAAGAATCAAGATTAAAGTTTCTCTCAAGTCTATATTACTTTCCAGAAGTCAAACTCCATTATTTCAACTTCAAAATGATGCTTGTAAGAGGAGATACAGTAGGACCAATACTTGGAATTGGTTATTGGAGTTCAAAATAACCATTTTTTCAGTGCCTGCAACAAAAGTTTGACTTAAGTGTAACTTCAGCTTGAGTTTTAACTGTGAATACACACAAAAGCCTTAGAAGAAAAAAGCAAAATAATAAAAATATTTGGTCTGTTTGTTTGCAATGAAAAAGAAAGGTGTGAAGGGATGAAATCGAGAAGCAATAATAACTTGGAGGACTAGTTAATAGTAGTTAAAATAAAAAATAACTTTATGGATATATGGTTTCAGAAGAACTCTAGGAAAACCACTGGTTTCCAGAGATTTTTGGTAATTTCTTGGAAGGCTCCCAGCTACTTGAAAGATGAAACTAACCAGTCCAAACTGGTTCTACAATGCAGTGATTTTCTTCCATTGGCTGATAAGGAAAAGGACCAGCTCTGGCTTCTCTCCATGTGTATGCTCAGGGTTTATTTTGTACATGGGACAGAAAGTCAGTCCCACATTCAGAGCAGAAGGACCTTCCCTTTTCTAGATGCTCTCCTGTGTTTTGCCTGAACTACCTCTGAACACTGCAGTGACACAGATGTCCCAGCTGCCTGGCATTTATGGCAGCTACAGACAACTGTGCTTGCATCCCAACTTTTTGGGTGCAACCCTGCCAACTTCTGGCTTAAAAATTAATTTAATTCTATACCTCCTCATTACCTCCAGAGCAAAAACTTCCCATGATTCTGGCAACTGGTATATCCAAATCCTGGCACATCCAAATCCTCACTCTCAGCTCCTAAGAAGGATGTCAAACAACCTCTCCAGAAAATAACACTCCTGTCATGAGCTACATGAGTGCTTTTACAAAAATCATGGGTAAAAATATAAACAGACAAGGGAAAAAGTCTCACTCATGCATCTCATGTAATGACAAGTCACACAAATGTAGAATTTATTCCATATTTCTACTCTGATGCAAGCATTCCATGCCAAAGCAATAGAAGGAATCCTCCAGGCCAGCCTGGATTTATTCATCTTTAACATATCATTTGGATCAAATTTCAGTCCTTCCCACTTGGAAAAAATTTTCCATGTTCATATTGATATTAATATTCATGTCTTGTTGACAGGAACAGGAGTTGGCAATATCATGGCATTTCTCTCAACATGAAAGGTAGAATCCAGTGTACTGCAGAATAATCTACTGAGTGTGGTTCTCTGGACATGCAGGAATGGCAATTACAGTCACTGGAATTGCTTTAAAAAACCCCAATTGATTATATCCACCTGCTTCATTCCTTCTCCATCAGTAAATGTCTGGATAAGCAGACAGCTTCTGGCTACAGAAATATCAGCTCTGTGGGCAGAAACATTTACGTGTGGGTTATGTTTTGCCAGGTGATATTGACAAGAATGAAAAATGAGTTTAATTAACTAAAGGTCTCTTCAAAACATGTAACTCAGGTTCATGCCTGCAGACCAAGTTCATTGGGTTATTGAGCATCCTCAACACCAAGTAGACAGCAGGGGAATAATTAGTACATGAGAACTTTGACCAATTTTACTAAGGGAATTATTCAAGTTTAGGAGAATACTCATACAAAATATTAATCTTCAGCAGCAGATAATTAATCCAGCTGTAGGTTTTATGTCTGACCATGAGAATCTTTCTATCACACTGTTGGGCTTCTGCCCTTTTGTCCTTAAGGGTCAGCTCTCCAAACTCACAGCACACCCTCGGACCTGGCTTCAGACAGCTCTGGGTATCTCTCTGCCCTCTTACCCAGCTTCATCCACTGCTGTCTGTCACTTACCAAGGTGTCTGATTGTTTTGTGACACCCTTTGTCAATAAGACCTGTCCCTACACGACCTCTCCACACTGTGTCTTCCCAATAGTAGAAAATCCAAAGGGACAACTCCAGAACTATGCAGGGTGTCTGAGGCAGAGTCCTTGTTACAGCAGATTTACTCCTGGGCAAAAAGTCTTTTTCCTCTCATATTAAACCATATTTAGTTGATCTAAAAAACTAGTCCTGAATTCATATATAACTCTTGTTGACTTCTAAGAGACCTGGAGGAATCCTGGATAGAAACCTTGGAGACGATTCATTTTTTCCTGATGATGCATTTCTCCATGGTCACCATCCAATAGTCCCAGAGACTTATTTCTCCTAATGAATTTATGTCCAGATTAAACACTTTTTGGATATTGTTCATGCTGTTGACTCACAGGCAGAAGGAGAAAGCTCCTTGCATTCTACAGCAGCCCCTGGCACACAGGTGTATGTAGTTCATGGCACCATGCTACATTACATGTGGAACTTTAAGGATTAAAAAAAAAAGTTGCTGTGGTGGTTTAAATTTGCAGAGAAAAAAAACTGCCCACAAAGTATGGTTTTGCCTACAAGAAGCCTAAGAAAACACTTCATAAGCTCTTGAATATGAGACACTGTTCTGCTTCATTATGAGTTGTGAGCCTTGTAAACCCCTAGAACTTTTAGCAAAGTCAGGATTATATATATAATTAAATCAAAGATTAAAAAAAAAAAAATTGATCTGAAGAGCTCATATCTCATTCTCACAGGGCCATTCCTGGCCAATAACAACTGAAAGGAAGAAAACATTCTGTACTCTGCAGAGGGAAGCATGGGCAGAACACCTAATGGATATTTAACCAGTGTAAGCATTTAGAGTAGATGTGAAACTAAAATATATTGGTTTCTAACCAAGAATCCATACATATTTTAGCTCATCCATCTTTAGCTCATACAGGAATATTTTTTATTTCCTTCCACGGTTTTCTTTGGGAATTTTGTGCCAGTTAATCAGGATTAGGACCATCCAACCACACTCACACTACAGGGACATAGAACGTGAAACATCCCCTTTTTTAGATGCAGATCAATTTGACACATATTCAGCACATCAAATAGCTTTACACAGAAACAGTAGAGCTTTTGATTTTTCTTAAGAACCTGCTACATATATTTTAATAAAGAGCCTTCAAAAGCTTTCCTGCCTTACCACTTAATAGAGGCTAAGAACTAGTTAGCAAACAGTGGGAACCTAAGCACTTCTTCATCTTTTTCAGTGACACTCAAGTGTTTACAGCAATCACAAACTTCAGTGAAGCTGACCTGTACTAGTTTCCTAAAAAAACCCTAAAACATGTGTAAATGAACACAAGGGTAATGAATACAAGGGTACTTTGGAGGCTCAGGCTGATTAGATACTTCCACTGCTTCCCCAGAGAAATTTCCACCACTTAGTGCAATATTATCTAACAAAACAGCTTGCTTTTTGTTTTGTTTTTTTTTTTCTCTTGAAAATTATTTCAGGATTCCCTCCAGTCTCTGGCACCATTTCTGATCTGTAGAGACACCTCTAAGGATGATAAAGCAGGGGCCCCAAAATTATCATAACCTTCCCTTCTGTTAGGAGCAGCCAAAAAATCTTCTTCCCCAGCAATCTTGTATATGACTACACATATATAAGAATGTATAGTCATATACAGAATATATATATATACACAGAATCTTTTTGTTTGTTTTATTTTTCCTCTGATGCCAGAATTAACTCCCTGCCCTTGCTTTCCTCCTCTCAGACAAACAGCCTATAAAAAAAACTGCTGCAAGAACCCAAGTGCTGCTTTTCACCTCAGACTCCTTCACTCGATGTATTCTGTACTCAGCCTCCCAAAGAGAGATCCTCAAAGTGATACCCTCCAAAAGCGATAACCTAAATCGCCAAAATGCTGAGAAATTCCTCTGGGCATAGACTACAAAGAGGGCAGGATCAGGGAGGCTGTAAAATCAGCGGCTCCATCACCTATTAAAAAAGTAACTTTCGGGCAGCTTCTCGCCGGGCTGAGCAGCAGGAAGGGAAGGGGAGCACGGAGCCACATGGTATATTCCTGCCCCTCTCCTCTGCCTTGTGGTCCCTCTCCCCGGCTTTTCTTTCTCTCCCTCCTCCTCCTCCTCTCCCCGGCGCTGCCGCCTCCTCCCCCCCCTCTCCCTGCCGCAGGCTGCGGAATGGGACGCGCTGGTTCCGCGGGCAGGCGGCAGCTGTCACACAGCGGAGGCAGCCGGGGCAAAGAGGGAACCCACTCTGTCATTTAGGATGACTCACGGGAACCTGGCATTCAGTTCTCTTTTCCTGCTGCTGGACGGAGAGCAACAAAAAAGCTACACTGGACCACACCAAGGTAAGAGATTTTAAAGTCTATTTTTTTATTATTTTTTTTTTTTCTGCCCAAGGTGCTGAGGGTTCCAAGCTGCAACTCATCTGGTGGGTGTGGGACCACCTGGCATGACATGAGATGATATGAGATGCCACCACTGTGTCATTCCGGGGTTAACCCTCTGCCTGCCACCCAGATACACCCCCGGCGGGAGAGAGGCAGCAGGGCAAAATCTAGCCCAGGGATTGCATTTTCTCTCCTGGTGTAACTTTTGGAGCAGCACTACCACCTGCTCCTGGGAAAAGAAGAAGGTTCTCAATATTGCTAAACAATCAGGTGTGCTTTTGTGGTCTGCCTCTGGGAATGGATCTCATCCCCCTGTGGTGGAATCTCTGCAGATCCATTCCCACGGCAGCTGTTTTGAATCACTTGAACGAGTTGAAATTCCACAGTCCACAGAAATGCATCCCTGTCCTTCCCCCTCCCACTGAGGGATTCTGGTAGGATGATACAGACACAATCCATTTTCAGGCTCTGCACAAGCAGTGCTCATTGAAACCACCAGAACAAGTCTGCTGGAGTACAGGCAACACTGCACTCTGTGTTCTGGCTGCATCCCTCCCTGTGCTTCATTCTACTGTGAATCCAAAACTCAGTGTTGCAGGAGGGTTTCTGCAAGGACAGTACATGGCTCTGGCACAGCAGTTTCAAGTAAAGGGAGAAGATTCTTCTCCCACTTCTGAAATCCTGGCAAAATTCCCACCTTCCATTTGCTGGAGGTGGGACACTATTTCAAGCAGAGTTATCTAAGCAGGTTTCTGCTGGGGCTGATTGACAGTTTTTAGCTGTGATTTTAATGAAAAGATTTCACTGCACATCTACAGCTTCATTTCTGTCAAGCCAATGCTTTTTCCCAAATGGCTTATTTCAGAGGGTGACACCTTTAAAATGCAGCCAGCATCGTGCTTTTCTGAATCTATGGACTGCAAATCAGGCCAGAGACTGCAGAATCACACAATCTTACCTTAGGATCTTTAATAGTCTAACTGCAGGGAAGATGATTGGTTTATGTGTTATCCATACTGTGGGAAGTGTTGCAATTACAAGTACCACTGTTTCTTCTACATTATATGGGTTTTTTTTGCACTGTCTTACACATCCTATTTGTTCAGATCTCCTGGGTACTGGCAGTCGGTTTCTTAAAATTGACTTTTAACCCCACAAAGATCTCTGAGCTCTGGGATGCTCTGACATCACTGCTGTGAAAAAGGAGTTTCTACTCAAAGACAAATGAGAGGTCCCACATTGACCAGATTTCTGGAGAGGACCAAACAGGTATCAGCCACTAACACAGAGCCACCAAGCTCTGGTTTGTTGACACAGCATTAATATTTTTGGAATGACCACAAAGATGGTATTAATAAATACTGCCCTTAGGTACTGCCCCTCCATGGAATCTTTGAAAAAGATTAGGGGGACACAGATGCTGATTCCAGAGGACTTAAAGGCCTTTGGTACAGATCTTCAGGAAGAGGCAGGACAAAAGCTTGACACGTCAGCACGGATTCTACCTCATATTCCATCAGAATATGGTAAATTATTCCCCTCACTAAAAGTGGAAAGGGTTTTCCAGCATTATGCTTTAAGATAATTTCTAATCATTTGGACAACTGCAGAGGCTTCAGTACATTTAGTTGTAATTTACCTCTTTTTCTTGGCATTTAGTAACAATACCTGACTGCATGGGTATCAGTGTTTCCAGGGAAAGTAACTCTAAGACAAGAGATGAGCGTGGTTCTGTCTTTAAGCACTTGATGCTACCTGTTTATAAATTAGCTGCTATTTATTGTATGCAAGCTCTTAGTCACTTGCTACTGTAGCACATGTCATGGTCTCTGGAGTCTGAACAGCTATTTTTGAGCCTGTCTAGCTAATGTCTAGAATACAAAATTATCCTGTTTGTAAGTTGGGTTTGGGTTTTTTTGGTTATTATTATTTTTTGTTACTGTCCTCTCTTCAGACACATCAGTATATTATCAGTTTCCATCAGTATGGCTCTTTTCAAGTGGAATATTCCTCCATTAAAATGCAGATGATCTGCTGTGGTAACAGTTTACTGTAGCTTGGCAACAAGAGTGGGGGAAAAAAAATAAAAAATAAAAAAATCAAATTATATCAATCACACATGCAAACCCTATATTGTGCTGCCCCATTCTGAGCAAATTAAACCCTTGAGATAAATGGCACCCTAGACTCGTGGACCAGTCAGTTTAATATCATTAGCTGGGCTTGCCAGTGTTCCTAATTACAGAAGTCAAAGACTGCAGAAAGCAGCTGAAAAGTCAGCACATGTGCAAGGAGGTGTTAGCAGAGCACAAACACATGTTTAATTTGAGGAAAATATGGTCTGGCTGCTATCCAGGTGATAAGAGTTGTGTGGGGGTTGTATGGGGTTATTGCTGACCCTTCTGTGAAGCTTTCTGGTGTTATAATTTCACTAAAATTAACAAACCAACTCTTCCTGTGCTATTCAGCTATGATCAGGGTCTTGGTAATGCATTTACTGATGAGCTTTGAGGACAGGAGGAGGGAAATCAGTCACATTACTAGTGCAGTGCTACCTCCTGTCCTACCCATCTTACTCCCAGGAGAAAATCCATGATCAACATAACCACAGCTTCCAGGGACAGAAGACACATGGCTGCTACACTGAAAAACATCCCTAGGGGACAGAGATGTTCAACTCTGGAGCTGTAATTGACACTAAAAAGATAAAAGCAGCCACAAACCAGCTAACTGGAGTCAGGCAGCTGCTCTCATGGGTGGCCAGGCATCCCCTCAGCTCTGAGCTTCATGAACCTCTTGGAAATTCAACTCCACAAACTGAAGTCAGGAGAGGTGGGAGCTTTGCTGTGGTTAGTCTGATAATTTGGAAAAGATTATGGTTCAGCCAAGTTCCTCAGCTCAAAAAATCAGCTTCAACAGAAACTTCACTTCAGTTCTCACTTCTTTCTGTAGATTTAATTTGAAGCTAAAACCCTATGAGAAGATGAAGAATTCTAAGCACATCAACAAGGTTTTACACCTCAGGAACATAGTATCTCCTGATGACAGCTTGTAGAAAGGTACCAAAGTCATCCCTGCTACTCAAACCATCCTCTCCTTCATACAGGCACACAAAGAGGAGTAAACTTCATTCTCCATTGCAGCAAGAACATTTTGCACTTTTATGGTTCACTATTAATGCCACTGAAAGTCAAGCAGCTGTAGCTGTGTTTAATGGTCAACATTACCCCCTCCTCACTTCAAAGTATTTTCTTGAAAGGTAAGCAAAGAGTATGGAAAGGTAAAATTTTGAACAATGCAATTACTCATCATTAAAATGGTGTTTTAAATTGAAGTGTATACAGGAACCAATTTTAGACCAGGGAACATTTCTCACACTTGCTGTAATTGCCTCTCAGGAATTTCTTGTGACACAGTCTCACCAATTAAATCTAATCCTACTCTAACGTTGAGGATGTTGATAGGGATAAAAGTAAGGCATCTATACTCCACAAAACAGGCATTCAACCCTTATGATTAGACACTGCCTTTGGAGGAGAGTGTTTTTATTTTCTGGGAGTAAGGAAGTCTTGGGTTCAAACATTCTGTAAATTAAGGACAAATTAATTTGTTGGAGTTGTAGTGATTTCTTTGCCTTCAATTTTTGTGTTCATCAGCACACTTGACTACACCTTTGTAGCATTTGCAGTCCTATAGAATTTGAACCTTTGACCACCTACAGCAGTGAAGACCAAATCCACCCTGAACTCCATAAGGGAGTAGGTAAGAAATATCCAGTGTATCTCAGGATACAGGTAGGAAAGTAAGGGCAGAACCCAATCTGAATACAAAGCAATAATTCCATTTCAATCATAACTGGGTTTTAAAAGACCCTTTCAGTTTCTGTTTAATTGTTAGGACTAATTATTTTCCATTAAAATCTATATTATTTATTTACTTATTCCAACCAGTGCTCTATTTTCACCCAGATGCAGTTTCCAAGGCACCATTTTAGTTCTCAAGCAAAAAATGCTTTTTCCATACACTTTTGAGCTTTGTCATCACTTGGACTTGGGAAATCTGGAGTCTTTCAACAAATGAAACAACAGAAAAATACTTTTTTTTCTTCTCATTCAATTCATTAACATGTGCAAAGTCTTTTCACTCAATATCTGCTTTCTTGTTTTTCCCTGACTGCAATTCAAATTGCCAAAATGATGGGGAAACTAAGCATGCTAGGCATGTATTCTTAGGTTTTGAGGCATTTTCCTCCCTGAGTTATTGGTTAGTTTAGCAATGCTGTGTTCAAGTCAATCTATGTGAATAAACTCTCAACAGCTCAAAGGGAAACACTTCCAAGAGCAGCTCCAGTCAATGTCACATCTAAAATTCATCTTGGTCATAATCTGAATTTTTTGTAATACTCAACAACCTCTACACAGCCACTTCTTCCTGGTTTTCCCTGTGTCTTTCCCAACCTTTCCCATGCACATAATAGTCTATGTTTGAGAAAAATGTTCTTATTCCTGAGGGCACAAGAAATGCTGGGCAACATTTGGCAAAATGTGTACCATTCAAGTGATTTGTAGGTTACACAGAGCAAAATACCATGACCCACAGGGTGAAGCAAGAAACCAGAATAAAAGCTATCTAGGAACAGGTATTATTGAAACTATTATAAGGATTGTTGATTTATGAGGAAGCTTGGAGCCTGCAGCTGCACAGTACTTGAAACCATACAGTAAAGGATGCAGAGATACCAGAGTTTTATAGGATAAAACCAATGGATCAATACATACAAAGGTACAAACAGAACATCTAGTGGGAGTAGCAAATAAGATGCAGAACTCTCTTACAGACTTTCTTCTATCTTTAACAACTGAAAGACTCAAGTTTTTCCTAGGTACTGAACATTACAAGTCCTATCATGACATTTAAAAAAAACATAAAACACCCCAAAATCATTTGAAGCAATGCAATGTATACACAACCTGTGACACCATAAAAGTTCCAGTTGCCAAATATATAAAAAAAAGCCAAAATCAACACTCCCAAAAGAGAAACACACCAGCAGCTATATAAACCACATCTGACCACCTTTGAGGCAAGGTTTTATGCAGAAATAACACATTTAAGTAGCCATCCTCACTTAAAGAGAAAAGAACATGGAAGCTTGAAGCACACCAGCCTTTCTTCATCTCCTAAAGCACCCACAAACTCTGCCTTGCTTACAGCCCCATCCTCACAGCTTTACATCACCACTGTATCATGTCTGCTACACAGAACTTACAGTGAAGTGGAAATTATCCCATAAAACTACAGTTAAGGTCACATAACACTCAAGCCCTTCTTTGCAAGGACCCAGCTGATGTTGCATCCTTGGGGTCAGCAATGCCACGGACCACCAGGAGGCACCAAGAGCTCTGGGTACCCCACCTGCTGCCCTTGGACTAAGCACAGCTGGGAAGGGACACAAATATCAGGGTAAAAAAAAAACCAAACAGCCTCTTTGCTAGCAGAGGCTGCAAAAAGCATCCAGAGATATTAAACAAAACAATACAGAAAGCCAGGCACTTGTACAAAAACCAAATAATCCTACAGCTAGTTTCTTCACCAGGAAAATGGAAGAAAGAGTAGATTAAAACTGTTATCTCTGGTCTGAAATATAACCTGACAGCCATGATTATCTTTTTTGGAAACAGCTTTAATGATGCTGGTTATGCTTTCATATTTTTCTCCTTGTTTTGCTCACTGCCCTCTGTTACCACTCATATTATTACACTTTCAGTTTTAGTATTAAAACAATTACTGAGGCTCTCTGCTGTTTAATGGGTTTGAAACCTCAGGGGCTGGAAATAATTAAGTTGGATATTTGTGATTGCAATAAAGTTTGATGAAAAAATAAATATTAAAAGAAAAAAAAAAAAACCAAAAAAAAACCCCAAAAAACCCCCCCAAACCTAACAGAAAGATCCACAGATATTAAAGCCAAGTGGGACAACTGAATCATTGAGTCTGACTTCCAGCATACTGCAGTAACCCTGTAATTTCATCCAGTTTTACCTGTGTCAAGCCTGGTATCCTGTACAGATAAGTCCATTGTTATAAGACTAGTTTTCAAATTGAAAATTACAACAGAGGCTGCAAGTGTATTGTAACTTTTGTAACTATTGTAACCTTGTAAGTGCTGATCCCAACAGAGTGAGTTCATTCCCTTCTGCTCCTTTTCCCCATAACTCAATCCTGCAAACCTGCAGCCTTGCAGCACATCACTCTTTAAGACCAGTAATTTAATCTCAAAATGCTGTTCTCACAGAACCCTAAAAGAAACTTAAAAAAGAAAGGCAAAGAGAGTAAAGATCATGAGGTAGGATTCAACACAGATGACAGGCACACTTCCCCCATTTGCTGTTAAAAAAAAAAAGTTATTAATAATCCCAGGTCTCAGGAGAACTGCAACATCATCACATTATTAGGTTTTTTTTTTCCCCTGCCTGAATAACATGCTTTTTATTCAGCATGCTGTTCCTAGATACCACAATGGGGGAAGAGGAAAAGCTGCTAGGTTTAACATTAATCAAAAGATTATCAGCGCAGCACCTGAAAAGGTAAATGTAAATGTTAACACTGGGCACTTTTTTGCAAAAGGAGTGTGTAAAGTTCTCTGGAGCCAAATGCATACATACCATAAAGGATTCAAGAAACAAAAGGATGGCTTTTATGAAGTGAGAGAGAACAGGGCCTGGAGAGACCAATATCCCTTTGCAAGATGAGGGTAGGATTTACTGACAGAGCAAACACTTCAGTTGCCTCAGCCATTCCCTGCAGTCCTTACCACCAGCTGAAAAACCTGCTTGCAGCAGTGCTTCTGCTAATGAATAAAATGAACACAGCTGAGAGAAAGGGAAGGATAGAGCACACTGGGAAAGGAAGGAAAGAAATAAGAGGGAAGAAAAAATGGGAAAGAAAAAGTCTTTGCTCCCCTCCTGTAGTCCCAATAGTTCCCACATTTATCATGGATTTAGGGAAGAATAAGAATAAGGATTAAGACACAAATGAATATATCAGAAAGAAAACAAATACAAATGGAATGAATTAAAGTGGCAAACAGAATGTATAGGTGATGTTACAGATGTCGTCTCCCTCAGTCCAAGGGCTGTGCTGTGGTCCATACTGGGGGTGTTGGTGGTCTTTAGACCCAAGTCTTCCAAGAAGGCTCCAAGTCCTTGTGCAGTGGCAGCAGGACTAATGCCTGCTGGGGGTGTGGGAATTGGGGCTGCTGGTGGTAAAGAGATACCAGAGCAAAAGATGGTTGTCTGACATGAGTTTATAGTATAAGACAAAATAAATTCAAAATCTTTGATAGTTTTGCCACTCATAATCCTGAGGCACTACACAAATGGATTTTTCTCTGTGGCACAAGAATAGGAAATATGAAATCTAAACCTTCTGTTGGAGAGTTCAGAATCCATAAGTTGTCAAGAGAGCAGAATCTACACTGCTAGTACACAAGAGTGGGCATGCAAAAGGAGAATTGTCTTGTAGATGGTGGAGGTTTGGGACAGTGGATTTTGTGAGGTGCAACAAAGAAGACAGAACAGAGAAACAACCAACAAAGAACATGGTGGGAGCACCTCCTAAAAAATACTGGAACAGTAGAGATCTGCAGACTGCTGAAGAATGAGAGAAGAAATGTGGGTGCTATTATATCACGAGTATATAATTGAAAGATGTACAAGTACACAGAGATTTGATTTTTCACCTGCTGTGGATCAGAACCATGCTAAAACAGGACAGCTTCCTTTCCCTGCAGATACTAGGTATACCAGTGCTGAGCCTTCTCAGTTAACTTGCTGAGGATAGGAAAATCTGCAATGTTAACAGAGCATTTTAAGCAGGGAAAACCACAAGTAAAATCAACAGAAAACAACCAAATATGTATTCTTTAATCTATAATCTATCTGTAGTTGCTAAATAATAGCATTGGTTTTATTCTCAGCTCTTCCATGTTAAGTCACAGTACCCAATATCCTATTCATATTCTGCTTCTTGATATGCTTTGACAGCCAGAAAATTGTTCATCTACTTGAACTTAGGAAACAATTTATTTTCTGAGGTGAAAATGTAAATACAAGATACTGCAGAAATAGCCCAGTCTTTCTCTGGTAAATGCAATTAGTAACACATACATTCAGCCCTCAGTCAGAAACCTGCAGTCACACACATTTCTGTGAGCACTAAACTGCTTAGAAGGCATTAATATTAATTAAAGAAAGTTATTGCTAACTTTATTAAAAATTATTACTTACTTATGAGAGCACATGGGGGAGAGACACACAAGAAAACACCAACTTTTTAAAATTGCAGATGGTGTGAGGTTTGTCACAGAGATGGGGTGGAAGAAATGAGAAAATAAAGTTTAAAGTGCCCCACTCTGGAATATAGACCAATGGTTGTGAGATCTCAGTCTTCTGCAGTTAGTCCTGTGTAATTATATTTCATGGAAATACATCAAGTAAATGCTTTCAACACCCACCTCTTGCCAAATGCACCAAATGCCTCCAATAAGCCAAGCAGCAGCTGAATCCAGGATTTTAAAGGTCAATAATGTATTTTTGTGAAAAATCAATATATTTGTAACTAGCTAGAGTGAAAGCTTCCAGCCTAAAAATGTGCTTAAATGGACAATCCAATGGGGCTCTTTTCTGAGCTGCATGAATTTTAACAGTGCTCGTTCCTGTCAGTTCTCAGATTGTCAGGAGGCCTTTTAGAAGAGATGGGGAATTCTAAAGATCAATTTTGCTCCTTTCCAGGAAGCCACCAGTTCATCATCCCCTATTCACAGCTTACCACAGACACTGGATACCGTTCCACAGCGACCACTTGGGTACCCTAAAATGGGAAGAGTGGGAAGGCACTAGCAGAACACTGGTGTTTCAGTGTCAGAGGGAAGCAGGCATGGTGAAGAAAAGTGCTCAGCTTTCCTGAAAGAACACTCCCTTTCTTTCAGCTCTGTAAGAAACATCACTATTTAAAAAAAAAAAATCAAGGGATTATCTGTGATCCAAGAAAAACAGTTGAAGATAAACCTTACTTGTAGAAATGTCTGCTCCACAAATAAGGATGTAAGTGGCTTAAATTGGTTGCCTTTCCTAGAAACCATTTTAGGTAGCTCTGATGCAATTTATTTATTGTTTACAGGCCTACAGTTTCACATCATAATGAGAGATCCTCCAGCAGGCTTGAATATGTGCATTCAAAAAAAAAAAAAGAATGACTGGGAAATGTATTTGATTGAAAGGAATTCAGATAATTGGATTTCTTGTTGGGCTCCATCCCTTACTGTGACCACAAGCAGCAGACAACTACAATAACTGCTGCCTAAACAAAACCTTGAAGAAAAGGTTACAGCAGGGGACATCTCATGAAAGCAAGAAGAGCCCACATGAAAACAGCTGAAAGTGTTGCCTTTGGTTAAGGTTTTTAGACTCTAAGACAAGCCTCAGATGTTCCCCTGTAAGAGGGGCTGACAGAAAATAGGGTAGGGAGTAATGAAGGCCTCACAGGAGCTTAGTTCCCTAAAATTAGGTCAGCTTTGGTATAAAATTAAATTCAATGTTCTGCTGACCAAACCAAAAAGAGGAGTGATTTTTAATCAAGAATTCTTGAGAGCAGTGATATATCTTGTTAGAAGTCACCAAGGATGGACCACAAACTTGCACAGTGGGTAGTTCCTTCCTCTTGCCAACATCTGGTAAAACTCATCTGAAGCCTGAGCACAAATGAGAACTTATAAATTAACAATGAGGACCAAGCTGTTTTCAGTCAAAACATGCAAAAAACTATTTACACAAATGATTATACTGTTTACGTGAAGGGCATTCAGTATGACTTAATTATCTACTAGAAATTATTTCTGAATTAAATGGTCAGACAACATTGCATTTTGTTTGTTTTCTTTGTTTTTGGGGTGGAGAAGGAATAAAAGAAAAAAAGACAAACACAAGAAGCCAAAACTTCAATTCAAACTACTCAAAATAAATTGGTGATACTGATCTTGAACAATAATTTTCTGAACCTGATTCTAACCATCTGCAGCATCTCTGAAAGCAAACTCTGGGGAGAAGGAAACAGAGTTTTCTAGTGATGAATGAACTGACCCTGACTTAAAGAATCACCTGAGCAAAAGGACTAGATTGGACAAATGTGAAAAGAGGCACCACAGAAAACAATTCTCATTACTCCCTTCTCAGTATTGCAGGACTAGTTCAAAATATTTTATAATAACCTTGTACCATTCTGAATTGCAGCACACTGCCCACCCTCACTATCATCACATCCCCTGTGAATCCCTCTCCAGAGAGCTGGGTGGGCTGGGGGCACTGAGGGAGATCCTGCTGCCTGCACTCCAGAGAAGCATCTACTGCCCAAGCAGTGCAGCAAAGCCCTTCTGGGGACTGCAGCCATGAGTAAAGGTCTTGGAAACTGCCAAGAAGGTTATAAATCAGATTTTGACAACTCCAGGATGGAATTTCCCTGTGTACCTGGGGAGCAGGCCAATTAGTGCAATTTAGGATTTTGTTTGGTTTACAGACATAGTCCAGAAGCTCAGCATGAAATAATGCTGAGCATGAAATAAACCCTGAGCCTACCAAAGACATGGACAAAACATTTGCCCAACTACCTCAGCATCACTGTACAGCAAGAGAAAGCCCTATCCAGTATAAAAGTCTATAAATTGCTTTCCCCAACCCATCTAACATTCATGCAGGTTCATGATTTATAAACAAGAGGACGGAAAACAAGAGCCTGGGCTGGATATTTTTAATACTGTTGTGAAGACTTGGAGCTGAAAGCTGCAAGGAATACTGACTCCTTCATTCTGCTCACCTTCTACAGCACATCAGAAGGAGGTTTATGAACAACCATGTGGGAAACACTAATGGGATAACTACCCCAAAAGTTCTTCATAAAGATTTGGCTTTTTCCAACTAAACTTTCAAACCTTCTTTTCAGATGATCACTGACTAGGAAATTTTCACCAGCCAGGTCTCTGCTGGGATACAGAGTTAAGGACAAACTCATTTAGCCTGTCCTGCTGTAGCTTTAGAGCTTTTAGCATCCAACTTAAAACCCAAATGATTAATCATATGATGTTCCTTAGGGCTCTCCAGGGGTGGTACAATGAGCCTGTGCACTGCCAATGCATCTGTATGATGACAGCAAACATTTTCTGCAGGCTTAAACCCCCCCCTCCAAATAGCATCTGTGACACCAGAAAGGAATATTTATTTTTAGAGGGGACTTGAAGTGGCAAGGGGCACCATAACTGATTTGTGCAGCCAAGGAGCACTCCCAGGCAGAGTTTCATCATTTGTCTGTGGATGTATTGCACATCTGGCTTCTAAATAATCAAGGAGCTGCTAATGTGGATGCTGGTTTGTAACAAGCTGCTGGGAAGCACATTGCTCTCACGTGCTGGGGATCTGAAGCTCCAGTTGTGCTTCTTTTCTCAAACTTCCTGGATGAAGAGTTTGCCAATCTGCATGGGGGATTTTGTGGCTGATTAATTTGATGGGTTGTGCTAGGTAAGAGCTCTCTGACTTGCTGGATCCAATATGAATTTTAATCAAACTCTAGCTGCTTGTTAATCTGGAGACAGAGGGTGCCACTTTATTGGTTTCTGGAGATCGCTTCCTCTCCCAACATATAAATAGTTCAGATAAACTATTTGCACACCCCTTTCTTTCCACAAGACAGACCCACAAAAGTTTTTAACTGCAAAACTCATGGTTTCATACAAGAAATAATTTAAGAACCGTGCAGCTAATTGATAAATACTCATATTTTTTCTAGCTTTCTAACATGATAGCAACTGGGAAAACAAAGTTCAAGTTCAAAACAACTTGTAAACAGCAACACAGCACAAAATTGAGAGTATTACTTGTCACAGAGTCTGCTGACCAGGCCCTGCAGAGTCACAAATAATCCCATCCCATGAGCCATCGGATTTTGTTGTTAAAGATGTGTGAATCTGTGCCTGATCCTACAAGAAACTGTGGAACTGAATAAGAATTTGTAGAGTTCTGCTTCAGTATCATGCTCAACAAATAACACTCTGTGGGTTCCTGGTCTATTATCTCCCCTCTCTGCAATCCCATCGTGTCCTCCAACAAAAGCAGCTCCTGTGGACCTGCTCACAGTATGCTAACAGTGACTACAAGACTCCAGTGAGTCTCTGAAAGTCATTCTCCACAGGATAATTTCCTTTTGCCATCTGATGCAGCAGCTCTGTGCTCGGGCTCATCTTCAGGTGTTGTACTGGGACTCCAGCAAAGGATTGCAGGCTCCTAGACCTGGCAGCTTCACACTGGGTGGGACAGATTTGCCTGAATTTTTCTTGAAAAGCACAGCTACAAAATCAAGTCATCAAGCTAATGTGTATTTGCTGGCTTTATCTAAGCACTTAGAAGATGTGCATTGGTTGTCATAAGCCAATTAGACTCTTCTGAGACCTGGTACCATCTGTTGAAGAACTTGGTGGCAGGCCAGCAGGTAGTCTCCTCCCTGTCTCCCTGTCCCCAAGTGGGTTTCCCATTTTTCCACTCAGTACCCACAATTACTTCCCCCAGTGTCTAAGTGGGACAGAAAATTAAGAGAAAAGCTTGAAGTCATTATTTATTGTGAAAAGGAAGAGGCAAAGCATGGGTTTCTCTGTGTTTCAAGTAACTTCTGATGCTTTCACCCTCAACACACTTCTGATTTACCTCGAAGAGATGTAGGTTTTCAGTTGCCATAGCAACCATATTAACAAACAGCAGCACAGACTTTACACGAGTGATGTGATTGTCAGGAGTTGGGGACAATCTAACAGCACTTTCTTAGCTTGTTTCCCCCTAAAATATGTGCTTTCTACTACCTTAATAGCTAACATAAATTCATCACTTTTGTTTTTCTTTATTGCATACTTCTCATTTCATAACAACAAAGGTTTTTGTTGAAGAGGATATGCCTATATCAAAAACCTCTAACTTTTATATTATATTGATATCTTTTATGCCTGGGAAAGGCACCACATGATTGCTACATTCTTTAAAAGGTGTACATTGATTAATGCTTCTTTCAGGGAGCTGACTGTGGGACTATAAATAGAATTCATGACTTCAGGATTACTTAGCATTTTTACTCTGAAGAGGAAAAAAAAAGCAAGGAAAAAGATAATCTTTTGAGACAGATGGAAAGGGGGAGAGAATGTTCTGTACATCAACCAAAAATTAACAATAGATCTGTTGGTTCCTTTAAAATGTAAAGATTTAGGAAGGCTAAATTAGGAAGACCTCAACACATGAACATTTCTGCTTCATGGTTTTGGTTTTTTGTTTGTTTTTTTATATGCATTTCTTTAATATACTACAAATAGTCCACTGGATGAAATATTTAAATTTGGGAGATTTTCTTTCTATAGAGTAACACTGAATTTTAGTTGATGTATAATAGCATCTACAATTATAGATTGTATAATACAATAACAGTTTGCAACTCTGCAGTCACTTCCATCTTCATACTTCCTTCAAAGCAATTCAGATTTCAGTCAAAATTAATTTCAAATATGGCCACATCTTAAGGATAAAAACTAAGACCATATCTCAAAGGGACAGGAAAAGTCTGGGGCATGATCTGTTATCATGGTTACCATGAACTGACTTAGTTATTCTCAACACCTAAGCATTTGCTCAGCTTTCTATCATCCAAATAAGACAGATGAAGATTGCCAATGCCATATAATAAGCAAAGAATCTATGGATCTATTTAAATACAATCACAGCGTGTGTGTACAGACACTTGCTAAAAAAAAAACCCACAAAAAACCCCAACACAAAACCCACCAGCCAAAAAACTTGGCCAGCTGAAGGTTTATTTTGAATTCACATGTTATCTCCTTAGCAAAGCAGTAACTTCCTGAATTGACTTTCCACTCCACGTGGGTATTACAATAGCTCCCAAAATGGCTTTCTTCCAAACTCCTACCTAGCACCATGTCAAAACCTGCTCAGCAGAAGTGCACTCCCATGGCAGCTGGCAGCCAACATTTCAGATTGCTGCAGTTCTGCATTCCCACTCCACTGTCCATCCCTAGCTGAGGAGGATGCTGAAGTCCTGATAAAATTGTACAGAAGATTGCTACAGCAGGTAAAATAATTATATTCTTCAAGCTCTGCTTTTTCCATCTTTGGTATCAAACAAAGATGCTTTCCATTTAGCTAAAACAGACTTCTGTTATCTGGAAAGAGGGTAAGGCAGTACTTCTGCCTAGAATTTCGTTTTACCTCTGCACTAAATACTGTTTCCAGTGGGTGTCTTTGATCTTTGATCCATACCTGATTGATTTGATAAAGCCAACAAACCCTAGATAAACTTGTGCTCAGCTATTTAAGCCCACTCTTCTTTTTCCACAAACACTGCAAACCTGAGTTGAAAAAGGTGCTGCTAGGAAGATTTATTTTTAAGTGGTTTCTCCTTTCTTTCCCTCTTAGCTTCCCGAGTCTCTGTAAAGGGTGAGAAAGGGCAACATTTACCTTTGACTGTTTTAGCAGCAAATATTAATCGACAGCAAATATCAAATGAACTACAGAGGCAAATTTCTTTCCTTCCTTCCTTTGCAAGCCATAGAACCTCACTGCAATAACCAGCTGCTTGTTTCACCTACATTTAAAGCTGACTAAGCTCTTAATACTTCTATATTTCTGTGGCAGGTAGCACCTTGGAGAGTCTGCACCAGCCAACCAGGCTCTGTCCTTGTCCTTTCCACTCCCTCAAAAGTTTAGGACCCATTCTCTGTCCTTGAAATATTCACCAGCTCTTGTTTTCAGTTTCTCTCACTGCTTTTCTCTCTCTCACTCAGAGTGTAAAAGGCAAGTTGTATGATTCATCCTGAATGCAAGAAACACCCTCATGGTATGAGATGTGGTGTTAGTCACCATCTTCCTCTCAGAGTTGGCAGTTTTCTAGCATCTGCACTGGGTGGCCAGGTCTACATCATTTCTCCTTTGCATCCAAGTGTGGGCAGTGACTGCAACTAAACCTTTTCCAAGTGATTTCTTCCCCCCACATACTCAGGATCTCTCTCATTTTTCCACAAGGTGAGGTGGTGGAGAGATTAAACTACTCTCAGTCCCAATGGATATAAATCAATGAATCTTTTAATACAGATTTTTTTGTTTGTTTTGCTTTTCTTTATCTATGTCACCATATTCCTCTCAGGTATTTACTCATATGAGGGGAAAGCAGAATATGTTTTTCCATCCCTTGCCAATAAGCTGCTTGTTCTTCAAGCTGTTCAATGCATTACAGACTAGAGCAGGGAAGTTATTTGTCCTCAACTATTTGGCAGTGTTCTGCTATGTTAAACAGCTGCTGTGTTTTACACCCCATTTCTAACTACTTATCAGAGTGGACTTAAAGATCTTTGCACATTACCTCTTCAAGATGCACATTAAAATATCTCATAAAGTATCTCATTCTATTTATGCCCTGTGCTAATTCTATTAGAAAACTTTGGTTTAGCTCAAGTTGCAGCATTGGGATTTGCAGGTGGTTCTTGGAGTTAGGTCCTTCTGAGCCCCAAAGGTTTTACAGATAATACCAGTACTAAATTTTTTTCAAGTATCACTTCTCGCCATAAAGCAAATTCAACAAGAGCTGTGAAAACTGCAAACAAGTACCAGGAATACGTAATGAATTTGTAAAGGAAATTCTCACTCTCTCTCAGCTGTTCAGTCCTTGGACAACTGTCTGTGTGAAATCAATGGTTCCAAATTTCCCACTGTAATTCTACACCTAATATATTTACCAGGCTCTCTGTAGCACCCAGGGTAAAGACAAACTCTATTAGGGCTTCATAAATATTTTCCTAAAACAAACCTAAATTCTAGAAGTATTTGCTGTTAAGTTTTACTTACATGCCACTCCTTCACTCAGTCTTCAATTACACAACCTCTCCACACCCTAACTTACTGCACCCTACACCATGCAATTTAATCAATTTACACACAAGTTCAATCAAAATAAATAATAAATAAAATAGACAGCAGACAGTAGAAAGATTCAGCTTTGAAGGTGATAATTACCCTCAAAACAGGACACAAAGCTGTAAAAGATGTCCAAGAACACTAATGTACACCTACTGGATGAAAATTCCAGCATTATACACATTAGTAGGGTTGGGTTAAAACCCCAGCTGATATTCCTATAGAGAAATTTACATGAAAAATTTAGAGTGTGGATATTGTTAATAGTGAAGGAGCAGAGCAATAAGATAACATGAAGGAGACTGGGGAGTATTCAGTAGGAAAAAGAAGGCACTGATAAAAGATGGCATAACAGACAAAAGAAAGAGAATTATAATATAAGCATTAGTTGAACAACATAAAAAATGAATATTTGACCTTATTAAAAGATTCATTAACTTCTAATGAATTAGCTCTGCTTAAATGATAAGTATGCTTCAAACACACAGAGGTAATTTCATATAGTCCTATCCCTTGTAATAAATCTTTTGATCTAAGCATCAAAAACATCAAAATGAATGAAAAGTCTCAGAAAAACTTGGATTTTTTTTTTTCACCCATACTTCCATTGTACATCTACTCAGCAAAACAAATAACAGAAGGTCAATGTAGAGGGGAAAGAATCATTTAGGTTAAAAGTTTTATTTGTAGTATATAATGAAAATTTCTCATCATAAAGTAACAGAAAAACATTTCTTGCTCTGGGATTGTAATTGAATGTAATGGCACACAGACAAAAGTCACAGTAGAAACTCAATACTTAAAGCAGACAGAGAATTGAGGATGAATGATAATTTTAACAGGTAAGTAAGTGGTAACTTCAGCATTAAACAACATACCCAAAATGGTTTCCAGCAATATTGTTTGGGTTCAAACTACATCACATGCATGTGCCCAATCTGTCCATATGTGTGTGTGTGAGATTGAAATGGCATGGAAAAAAATACAGAACACTGATGTTACCCACACCTCTACTAACTGGCACTTTGTAGGCCAAAAGGGGAGGGCAGAGTGCTAGAGTACTGGCATGGACCTTGTTTAACTTATTTTATATACAAACAAGCACCTTATGCTCTGATAGCAGTTTTACAAGCATTAAATTAGTAAAGAAAAGAAGAAATATGTCTTTAAAGGTTCTTTGGAACCAACAGAAGGTAGAGAATTTATTTTACATAAGTCAAACGAAGTAGAATAAGATTGCATCATCTGGTTTAGAGATAAATGCTGGGATCAAAGGATGATTTTACAGGAGTCTAGAAAACCAATAGCAACAGAAAGAGTGATGTTGTTAGTGCTACCCTCCATGTGAAAATACAAGTAGAGTGCATCAGATGAAATTATTAGGTAGTGGATTAAAAAAACAAGAGGGATTTAATATATATAGAGCCTGAAATTCAGACACAGGATGGGACAATTTGGAGAGAGAGGCAATTTGCCTGACCACACTTGGAAGACATGTGCCTAGAATATTTCAGGCATACAAGCAAGTAGAGTTTTGTTTATTAATTTATTTCGTTGCATATTAGGCAATGCCTAATGAAAAAAAAAAAAGCAACATCTTTGTACAGCCACTAAACTGCCATTGGAAAGAACAGAATGTACAGATGAAGATGCTCAAATAGTTCTTTGATAGAGAGGTGTTATGTGTAGCTTTGCTCCCAGTGTTGTACTGACTAGTAAGGAGTTATCTGATGCCAGGCCACTGCCAGGTTTTCATTGCTGCTATTTCAATGCCTTTTCCCAGAATGATGATCTCCTTTTTTATAGCTGACAAATGTGTAAGGAAAATAAGCAAAAATCCTGCTCGTACATGATGAGATCTCCATTTCAGCACGAGCAGTGTGTCCAACAAGATAAACTTGACAAGGAATTATTCCCTTCATGTTTGTCAGGTGTTTCAGTCGTATAACACTTCATGAAAAATGCAGTGTGGAAAAAATACATAGAGAAGGTTCCTTTATGGATATGAAGCAAATCTGTCTTAAGTCCAAAGGGCCTCCAATATATTTTTATGCTCAAGACCTCACACCTGGGTCTTAGCTGTTCCAAAAAGTACCAACAGGTGTTACTTATGATGTCAGAAAAGGTTGTATGAATCCAAGATTCTAAAAGTTGGAGTAGCATTTTAAATCTAATCATAATTACATTGAGCAAAGAGAATCATGGACCTTTTTCCCAGCAATGCATGCTGTCCCAGAAAACTGGGACAAAATCCTACAAAGGGCTGACACTTTTATTCAGCTCCCTAAATTCACCTGCAACTTTCCCATATGGCACTTTCATCTTATCACACTTTCAACAAATTGCCTCAGACCTAAGAAGGAAGGAGAAAAACAATGCCCATATTGAAGGGAATTGTAACTTGAGAAGATAATGATGAATAATACAGTGTCTTCTGGTTAGTAAAGTCCCTGAACAATTTCACTGTGTAGGTCAAGAGCCTTAGATTAGTTAGTGTGCAGTTGGGTTATCTCTGTCTTTCCTCTTATCCAAATTTGAGTAAATTGGATGCTTCCACAAGAAAATCCATGTTTGTTTTTTAAGCTGTCCTTGATCATCCTTTCCTGGCAAATGCTTCCTACGCTGTGTCAAGCCCAGTAATTTCCCACCAGTACTTACATCACCCAGCTCTCCACAAGAAACAGCAATATTGGGAATGCTGACCTACAAAGAACACCATATGGCTGCAGATGTTCTGAAGTACCATCTTGTCTAACCCACCTCACCGTAAGCCCAGATGCCACACTAATTAAAAGCTGGAAACCACCCAGAGGCCAGTGTATAGCACACTCCCAAAATTCTCCAGTATGTAGAGATACTCTAATTTTATTAATAAATAATTTTAGGATAATAGATTTAATGAGAGTTACAGCAACAGACACAAATATAAAGTAGGATATGCAATCATAGAGAGAAGTGGCTGCAGGTCATTCCCACATACACACGTTGTTGATCTAGTTAATATTTAGATATTCTCTATAACATGAATAGATAAAGTGTGTACTTTCCATCATATTTTAGTAATGGAAATCAAACTTTTCTCCTGTTAGACTGACATTAAGAGTGCTTCCAAAAACTTATAACCAAAAATAGGAACACTTAGGTTTCATTGCACAAACATTTATGCTAAAGAAACCTCAGAGGTGTATGTCCTTTGCCAAAGCAACCTCATTTAAAAATCTGAATGCATGTTCAAAGGAAATACTTCTCTAATATTTCTCTCTTAGGTCTAGAAACACAGAAGTCCCATTATGCACAACTTAGAGTCAAGCACTATTATGACCAAATTAAAAATATTTTTAAGTGGAAGATTCCATACAGGAGCACAATGCAGAAAGCTTTCTTGAGAGAAACAGGTAGTATGTTTGTGAGTAGAAAATGCCCCACTGCTAGGGAAAATCAGAAAAACTTCCTTAATAGATCTATGAGCATATTTATATAGTATTGTAAAAAAGGACTGACAGCAAAGTATGAGTTGGAGCACAGTCAGAGCACAGTCGAGAAGCCCAAGTCCATAAAATTGGCTTAAAGACCTACGACTGGTTCCCCATGAAATTGTCAGTACTTTCAGCTATCAAGGAGAACTCATCCCTCTCAGAGTACCCTGAACACTTCTACACCTGAAAATAATAATACAGCTCTCATAGGCCTGGGCATGAGCATGGATATAAATAGAGCCTCTAGGAGACAACCATGCAGTAATCACCCATCCTACCTCAGAAAGTAATCTGACTTGGATCTTTCTCATTGAGTTCTACTTAAATATGAGGTGATTCTTCAGAACAGAAAGCTATTTGTTCAAGAAAACACAGGAGAAGAGGAAAAGGGTATAAAAGAAGAGCATAGGAACTACATGCAGGTTTTCCTTGCAACTTTTGGTAGGTCTGCTTTGTTCCAGGTACCCACCCTATGAAATGGCTATGCAGAAGCCCTTATCTTAGCCTGATTTAGGCAGCCTGCATTCCTCTGAGCTCACAGGCAATGTTTCTTTATTTTCAAAGTGTTTTGTCTGTTCTGGGAATCTGGCACCTGCCCAATCTGACTAGTTCATCAATAAGGGTACAGAGGACAAAAGTACACTTCTACAAAAGAATTTGCTGTTCATTCAGCACCTTCACTTGTGTTATTATCTTTGCCATCTTCATGCAGGTCTCCTTCAGGTCTGAATTAATGCTTTTACTTCCATAGCAGAGAATATGAAAAAAAAAAAAAAATTAAAATTTGAGTGCATCAGTAATATTAGAAATAAACACGATGCAATACGGCAAACAAGCTCCTTACAGAAAAGGATTTGGACAAGGATGACCAAGAAGGAAATGTCTCACTGGAGTCACACATTGCCCTTCTGGGGCTCTGAAGTCATCACACTGCCACTGGTGATCCTTTTTTCTGTGACTCAGGGAAAAGATAAGCAACATAAGCATGCAGGAGACACCTGCAGTTAGGATGTGGGCTGCTCAGATACTGTGGTAACAGTAAAGAGATAACTGTCTCACAGATATTTGCCTGGACAGAAAATATCTTCCCTAATAAATAGGAGGGCCTATTAATGAGAATATTAAGTAAATAAACATGTAATTAAGTTTGCTTATTGGACTTCATGATTTATTAAAGGGCATAGGTCTGCCTAGAGAGAGAAAATTGGCAGACCAGAAACTTTCTAATGTTAACACTGGAATTTGACTGTGCAAAGTTCATGCCCCAATCTAAAACTGCATCAATAGTAGGAAGGGCCTCTCAGAACATTTCAAATCCCAATCCACGTGGGCAGATGAGATCATGCTAGCTCTTTGGTTTATGGCAAAAGCATGACAGTAACCAAGACAACAGCACAAATGCTTATTTTGCCAGTTCCTCTTATTTGAGTATACAGAATGTGGTGACCAGCCTCTTTCCTCCATAGAAAGCCCAGCTCTCTATATTAGCACAGCATCTCATTGCAATTAAAGCTTGTCTCAGCTAATTAACATTAACTCTTGTGTTTACCACACCCAATTTTAGTCAGCTGGTGCCTGGTTAAGGGGTTCAAACTGGGGTGCAAAGAACCTCTCAGTTGTACCACAGCTCTCAACAGAAGGAACTCTTAACCAATTGCCTGTGACAAACTATACAAGGTAGAAATATTTACACCAGGATGGGCCCCTAGGAGTATACTGACCTACCACCCATACTCTTCTGCTGCACTCTGTTGTATTCAACAGAGTACTTAAGCACACGTGCTATCCCCTTTTACTGCTGTTAGTTAGGAACACATAGTAAAGTCCTCCAAGTTCCTAGAGTGGCATTATTAAATCAGATCCCTTCTTTGCAAGGAAAAAAGAAACATTTTCATATTAACAAGGCTTGAACTCGAGCAACTCCAGCACAACCTGAATGCATTTCTGAACTCTGAAATCAGTTCCATCCCATCCTCTGCTCCTACTACTTCTGAGCCAGCTGAATGCTTTGTTCACAACCTTCTGAGTTCTGTTCCTGATGACTTTCAGGCTGCTCTTGCTTCTGCAACTGCAGCACAATGACCTTGCCCTTCACATTCATCTGGGATTCCCATAAATAAACTTTTTGGGTCACAGAAGTTCATTTCAAAGAAGTGTCATCTTTTGCTAAGTGGCATAACATGTCAATCATCCAGATGTGTGATGGTTGTCAGCTACCTAATCCATCATAGGCTGTCTCAGCACACCTCTTGCCTTTGGATTTACCCACAGACCTCAACTGAAGACAAAGGGCTGATGGGACCCTCTTGATTTTCAGCATCTTTTAGATGAGCTGTATTTTCTGACCTGTTAACACATTTCTGTCAATTCTGATGAGAGTCTTTATCAAATGCAAAGCTAATTCTTCCCTTTTGAAACCCCAGGTCCCATCTAGGGCAACCATTAAAATAATTCTACTGCTTTTTGCATATCAAATACTCATTAGATTGGAGTGGAAATCAGGAACAGGGCTGACAAGGCAACCTGTTCTTTGCCACAGTCTCTGCCTTTCTGAGGAACACTCTGCACTGTTGCAAGATATGAATAAATTTTTGTGGAGGAGAACATTGCCATGGAAATACTTACAAATGCCTCCATTTCTGAGTCACACTGCCACAGGGAATTTCCAGCTTGCTGGGAATGACTCGGGTGTTTATCTCCCAGTTGCAAATTATATCCCAGTTATGTCTGGATTTTGAAAGTATCCCCTTTTCTTATTATTTTCTCTCTTGAGTTGAGCTCCACAGCCCTGGCTCGTGATACTATTGTCTTTATTCTCTATTCTATTCTATCCTATTCCCTTCTCTAAATAGATCTGGTGAGAAGTCACAGCTTCAAAGCTAGATTTTTAGACTAAAAAATAAGACATTCCCCCCCAACACAATTTCCTTGTATTTCTCCATGATCCACACTCGGTGGGCACAAAATATTAAATTCTGGTTTTATGTCTTTGTTTTCAATTCTTTGAGCTGTTCCATGTTCAAATGTTCTACATACCAAGATAGTTTCACTTAGTTTAATACAATCTACTAAGTGTTTTGACTAGCAAAAATGCAAGAGATCATTACATTATCTTACAATTTGGTAAGTATTTTGTCTTTAGCAACATATTTTCTTTACCTTTTTGTAGCAAGACGTGTAGCAAGACGAATCTTTCTTCAGGGATCGTTGCCTCAAGGTCTAACTCGGTGTTGTGATACAGACTCGTGAGCCGTGCTCTAAGTCTATTGCCCACAAAGTGGAACTAGCAAGATCAGACCGTGGCTCGATGAGCTACCAGCCTCTCTTGTGACTAGCCCAAGAGTGAGCTACTCGCTGGGTGTGAGCCTCACCTTTTATTGGCCCCCTGGTCTTGCACATGCTCAATAGGGGCCCTGCCCTAATTGGGCACAGGTGGATTTGATACCGGCTCACACCCACTTCTCGGTAATCAGAGGCGTCTGATTGCTTTGTTCCACTACACCTTTTCTTTTATTTTTTAAGGGCTAGATTCTTTCCATTTTAAAAGAGTAGCAAATGGCAAATGCCCTTTAATAGAAGGAAGCAAGAATGACAACACAAAAGCTAATCTTTTGCAGATAATCAGGAGCTGCAGTACAAATTTGCAACTTAGCCTTGGCTGTCAAGAGAAAATCAGAGCTATATTGTGAATTAGTAAGCAAAGCCTACTGGGTTTGTCCTTTGGACAAGCTCTATTATGTTACATGACTGATTAATAACTTATCTGAGTAACAAAAGAAGTGGAAATTCAAAGTATAATGGACACCTTTACAAGATTATTGTGTAAATTCTGCATCTTAGTTTATCTCTGTCCATTTCAATTTAGGTTCCCCAGGTACTATCAAAGCAATGATAGTTGGAAGTACAATTATTTTCATTAGGAAAGGCAGACTTGCATGTTATTGATCCACTCATACCTTTGTCCTATCCCTTCACTGCTGACCTGTCCCCTTCTCTTAGAATGCTGCCGGTGATAAAATACTTGCTCACTTAACTACTTTCACTGATGATGAATCTCAAGCTCCAAAACATGCACCAAAGACAAGAGGGTAATTAGGTATTGAGTTTTCTTTATCAGATGGAGTTGAGTTAATCCATGATTGTTCCCATCCCATTATTTCAGAGAGTGCATCTTTTCTTCTTAGATGGAGTTGCCATCCAATGAAAAAAGTCATCTTTTAGGCTTCACTATAGTACAGTCAGCCATTTCATATTGATGTTTAGGATATGTGGGTAACATATACAAATGAAATGTTTCCTAGTCAAAGATTACAACGTTCTCTGATGGAAGGGAAGAAGCACAGACTTAAAATACTGTTTCATACCAAATACTATATATAAAATACTACATAAATACCTATATATAAAATACTACATATAAAATACTGTTACATACAAAAAATGTATTGTCTGTCTGTATTGTCTGTCTTCAAAAACTATACAGCACATGTTTATACATTTCCTGACCTCTGCAGCATCACATCCACATCTTGGCCTTAACATTCTACAAAACTGAAATCTAATGCACAGCATTCCCTGCTATGATGCCAGTGTCCCTATTCTCTTCTTGCAGTGTTGTGAGGTTATCTGTAACTCTCTTCAATCCCTACAGCGTTTTTAATACAATAAAAATATTGAGACTTTCCAAAGAGAAGATACTTCAGAAGAGAACTCTTCCAAGTCCCTGCAAAACAGCTCCCTCAAAGCAGAAGCACAAGCTGTGTAACAACAGATAAAATCCCTTGTGTGAGAAGTAAAAATCCCCATTTAGCCACTAAGCTCAGAAGTATATTTCCTCTAATACCTGCCTGCTTACAAAAATTCCCACTATTTCACAGAGAACACCAGTTCTCTTGAGGGATAATTTAGTACTTTAGAACTGCTCTGAGCAGCAAGAACGGCCTGGACTGGGCCAGCTTTTCCTTTTTTCTAACCTATATCTTCATATGCATCCTTTAAGTTTTACATAACCTTGTGCCCACCATGTGCTCTTCACCAAGCACAGATTTAGGAACTTTCTGCAAGTCTGTCACCTGCTGAAAACACCTACTCGTCTAAAAGGGGTAAGGAAAAATTAAGAACAAAGAGAGAAAAAAGGAAAAAAATAAGAGCAAACAGGACTGCAGGACTATCATCCAGTTGTTTCCCATCCCACAGCATCAGCACCAGCTTTTAACAGCCCACAGGACTGCTTAAACTAAGGAAGTTTCTTCATTCTGACATGAAAATAAATAGCTTTTATTATTTTTGTTCTTTAGAGTAGCTCACATTACTGCATTAATGTTATGTGTCTTCAAAATCTTAAAGGGAAAAAAACTCCCCTTTAAAACAATCAGATCCATCTTATCTAACAGTCTCTGACAGACTAGGAAAGAATAAACCCCTTTGTACAGGACCAAGGACCTAAACTACATTTAAAAGAGTTAATATGAAAAATCCTGTTGTCATATCTGGCTACAAAACCATTTTTACAACTAAAAAAAACAACATAAGTATTGATGAGGAAGACTCTAAAGCATGCCAGCATTTAAAAATCAGTATTTTTTTTCTCTCATGTAACCTCTATAACCCAGAGCTCTGACAGGCACCATGCATACACCTGGGGAAAGCCATGGCTTCTCTGAGTGCCCTCAAGCCAACCACACTACATTGCCACAGTAAACCAGAGCTAATTTAACTCCAATCCCTTCATTTCCCTTGGGCTAAGAGCAAATTACCAAGAATAAGGCAGAAAACTCCCTCCAGTTGCTTACTTGCATATCTGCACTTTATCCCATAGATAGAAAATCCTCAAATTAAAAAATGGTGGTAGGAGCAAAAAGGCTTCCCTTGAGAAAACAAAAGGTTAATCAGTTGAAAATGCAGTATGGTTCCTGGCACAGTCATTTAAATATGTGGTATGTACAGTGCTGTGAAATCAAGCAGATAGCATTCCTTGGGCAGAGATCATTTCCTTAGGTTGCATTTTTATTATTAAATGTCTTAACTGATCCCATCATGGATACAGCCCTCTTTTCAGGGGCTGCCTCACATATTGAAATATGTATTGAAATAAGTCTTTCAATACATGACATATCTATTGAAATACAATATGTCTGTGTGGCTTTCCTGAAAACCAGCACCACTTAAATTACCTAAATTTGTTACTATAGACAAACACCTCAAATATCAACGGAAAGTTAGAGTCTCTCTGGGGTTTATGTGTACAATATTCTTCCACCCATCCCTGTCAATAGTCATATTAGCAATAAGTAATGCACCTTTTTTGCCCTGGGAGCAATGGTGATCCATTGGAATAATTTTACCTGGTCCATAAAATACAGCAAAAAAACCTCTCATTAGCAAATATCTTCAAAATTGTCATGGATATCTTTATGCAGACAGATAGTAACTAAAATAACATATGCTTTAAAGACTGCCTACACCAGTGTGAATAAAGTTCAGAATTAAAAAGCAACCAAAAACCCCCCCCCAAAAAATCCCCAAAGCAAACCATAAAACATCACAAACCAAAAAACCAAGCCACCCAAAAAAACAACCAACCAAACCCACCAAACCCCTCCCACCACGAAACCAATAAAAGCCCCAACCTTCTAAGAATCTATTCACAATAAATTTTGTCAGCAAATCAAAAACTGAGAGTAGGATATAACTGGATTTGGTGTCTCACGACCAAAGCTGCAGGGAACAGTTTACCACGAATTCAGTCTGGTGAATAAGCCCCTAAAGGCTCACTTGGAAAAGCTTGAAAACTGAGTGACATTTTCCCATCAGACACGGGGTGAAAAGCAAACCTGAGAGCTGCCAATATTTATCTCTCTGCATTTGTAGACTGTGGTTTTTATCTGGGGAGGAAAATGACTGGGGAGGGGAGAGGCAGAAAGACTTTGAGAAGCCAGAGTAAACACTTCACCATTCCATTTCTTTCCCCCCCCCCCTTCCTCCAGAGATTTCCCTGCTGACATTAATTAAAATTTCTTTAAGGTTATGCACTTGGAGAGTTTGTTTTCTTTTCATTCCTGAATAGTTTATTCATCATGTGCTATATTCTGTTCTGCTTGGTGCATTAAATGCTTCAGGAGAGAGAGAAAATCTTATAGGGTGGTGGTATTGCCAGGGGTCCAAGCACATGAGGAAGAACCTACCTTAAAAGTCAGCACAACAACAGAAAAGATCCAAATATTCAGTCATGAAATAGCTCAAAAACATTGCACAGCCAGACAGTTCTTGCCCAGGTCCTCAAAGTGCAGGGTTAACACCTGAAGGAGCCATCCAGGGCACTCAGGCACCAGCTTTATCATCTTCAGAATTCCAGGCCATAATAATAATAATTATAACTGTAACACATTCTTTTTTAACAGGTTAAAACCCTTCTACCCCAGACATCCTCCCTGCTTCCCTGTATTTTCACACGGTAGCATTACAAGAATGGAACACTTGAATAAATAACTAAATATCCCTAATTTACACCAAGCCAGCTCTTCACAGACCAATCCTGCAGGCTGTCACAGTGACTGGCAGGAATACCAGGGCCTCTTGTTCAAGATTTCATGCACTTTTTGGTATGGTTTGGGTTTTTTTACACTACAGGATTGATACTGATGAATAAAGGTGACCTTTCATCTTTATTATCCATCTACATGATGGGATTTCTGGTTGGAAAAGCTGATTTCTCTGTGTATATGCTGACCATCAAGGGTTTTGACTGCTGGTGGGAGTGTACCTTAAAAAGATCATGAGTTGTTTGGAAGAAGTATTAAAAATAAATTTTAAAAAATCTTCTGTTTCCCCAGGTTTTCCAAGTCTGCAGAACTTGGCAGAAAATCATGTGAGAAAATGTTAGTATTGCCACTGTTTCATATTTCTCATCAGATTCATCAGAGAGTATCTCCTTACACATTGGTACAGAACACACAGTTCTGACAGGAACCTGCAGCCTCTGAGCTCATGCAAAAGCTAATGGAGTGCAGCTTTTTTGGATAAGCAATAGGATCCATTTCATAATTGGGTTTGCTTTTTTAAATGTGAAAAACTAGGCCAAAATATAAACAAAGAAAATCACTTTTTTTTCTTTTAATTAGTGGGGGAATTTTAGCAGCACTAACAGTAACACTTTTTGGCACCTTAGCAGTCTTCTAAATACGTGTCTGTGGCAAGATGGAGATGGGCAAAATAAAGCTGGGTGAGCAGTGTACAGATATCCCAGCACAGTGCAGGCATCTCCTCCTTTTCAGTATTTTAATCTGAATATTCAGTATGCTAATGACTATTGACTATTCAGTCTGTTAATCTGAATCATGGAGTCGTTCCACTTGGGAAAGACCTTTAAAAAATCATTGAGATCAACCATAACTTAAGTCTCCCAACCTTTAACCTACCTCTAGCAAGCCCAGTGCTAAATCATATTCCTAAGCACCACATCTCTGTATGTTCTGAACACCTCTAGTGTAGAGAAACAAGATAAACCAGGTGCCTTGAGTTGCCAAAGAGTAGGTGTGAGTCCACCTGTGCCTGGTTAGGGCAGGCCCCCTATTACCAGGGGGCCAATAAAGGTGGGACACACACCCACAAGGAGGGAGCTCACTCTGGTGCGAGGCATGGAGAGGCCAGCAGCTCGTTGAGCCTTAGGAGCAAGAAAGGCTCCTCCTGCTACACTCTAGGGACAGTAGTTCAACTTATTCCAGTGTTTTATGACCCTTTCAGGGAAGAACTTTCTTCTAATATCCAACCTAACCCTTCCCTGGTGCAACTTGAGGCCACTTCCTTGTGTCCTGTTGTTTGGGACCAGGGAGAAGAGCCCAGCTCCCACCTCACTCCAACCTCCTTTGAGTGGCTATAGAAAGCAAGAAGGTTTCCCCTCCACCTTCAGGCCAAACATCTCAGATGCTCCTCCTAAACCTCCTCCAGCTGAGTTTAATCTGAGTCTAATCTAGCAATTTACCTACAGGACTTCTAGAAAAAGTAAAAACTGTAATCTGGGTAGAAGTGCAATGGATTAAAGACACAAAATGCTCCACACTTCAAAGCCACACGAAGTAGTGTGCTGTTTTGTCTACCTAGCCAGGGAGAGGTGTGTTTTGACAGCAAGCAAACACTGTGACATGTACTTTCCTTCAAAGGACTACCAACTATTAATGAAAAAGGAGTTTTGCATATCAAAATCCATAGAAAATACAGATTCAGTGCTGCAAACTACAATTGGTTGTGATTTGGCTATGTCAAAAATCCATCACACCTTTTGGTAGGCAGCTGTCAGATGGTTTGGTCATGCCTCTTCAGGGGGATGAGATGCTATTTGGTAAATTAATATATTTTTTTTTATATAACTCATTTCAATAACGTTTCCAAATCGTTTGTCTTTGACCAGATGCTTCTCTCTATTTCCCCATCCCATGGTTTATAATTCACATTCAAAGAGAATTTTATGAGAAGTGACTTTGGGGGTTTGCTACACAGTTGCCAGTGAAATGAGATGGTGAGTAAATTAGGCAACCTCCTAGCTGAAATCAATCATGAAACACATTCTACACATTATGGCAGTGACAGGGAACAGTTATTGAGCCCCCAGGTGACTGGAGCTGATTACACAGAAATGTTTTCAGTACAGGCAACAGCAGCCTTGAACATTCAGTACCTGAAAGGGTCAAGCCTCAGCTTTACAGAAACCAGTTTTTCCCTTTACATCCCTGTAACAGCAAATGTATTGTAATCAGTACGAGGAATAAAGACAAAAGAAAAAGGATATAACTAAGATTAAACAACAGATTGTGCTCATATAGAAATTTTTATAAGTAATCTGCACCTGTTTGCTTTATTCTTATTTTTTAAGAATTGCTTTAAGTGTTTTGTGAAGGCCACAGTCAAATATGATCCCATGGGCAAGACCCTTAGATAAGTCCATCTTCAACACAGTCTGCAGGTAGTGATAATGAACACTTTGCTCCTCTCTGGTCACATTCCCAGTATATCACTACTTCTTCTTTGGAAATTAGCTCCTGATTAGATGGCTTGAGAAACAATTCCCTGCTGATCAGACTGCTCTGGGTATATCAGGTTATATTTATGGTCCCATTAGCAGGACTTAACAGGCAAAAAAATCAACAGTATGACAGTGTAATAAAACTGCAACAAATGAACCCAATCGTGTGCTTCTAAATAGTGAGGTAACAGCTCCCTGCTTCTGCTGAGCCTTTCCCTATCACATCAGTAGGATTCAGACTGGAGCACAGGTTACACTCCTGTTTATGTTTTATCTTTTTTCAAACAAGGTCATCAATCTTAGGACATAGGTAGAGCTCGTTTTTTTAAATTTTAATTCCAATATAACTGTGTAAAGCTGACCTGTAACTGTTCTGACATGGTTTTCAAACATGAATTTATATCCTGAGTCTCTTAAACATTTAGCAGAGCTTCATGTAGTTTCAGGCCTTCTTCCTCAGACCATAGGCTTGGTTTCTGAGGGAAGATAAATCTGGTCATCTGTAAATTTAATTAAGAGATGCATAAATGTCTCTTATCTAAGTACTAATTTGGTCAAAGGGCTTTTTATTTATCTCGACTTATTTTTTAAACAACTGCAATCAGCTGCAGTAGAGAAAAACCTCAGCATCATTTGTTCAGAGTTTTTCAGAACATAGAATCTTGTTGGAACATCCTGGTATCAATAAAATAGGAAACATTAATCCAGTAATACTAAACCAAAAGAAAGAAGAGGAAAAACCCCAAACCCAACCTCCATGTCAAGCCACCAATCTACAACAGCAACCCCAGCTGAGCACTGCCTTCCTCAGCACTTTTACACCATGGTCCATTCCAGCAGTAAAAAGCTGAGGCTTGTTAATGCAGAGAAATTAGCACTGTAATTGCTTAAATTGAGATCTGTTTCTTCTTGATTTATGAACCTGATATTCTTATCACTACTTTTATTTCTAGTTTTAACCCCATGCATGGCTTGAACCTTGTTTGAAAATAGCTACCACAGTGTGTGTAAACATAGCACCTTGAGAAAGGAAACTCATTATGCAGAGTGTGTATGTGTGGTCACAAATAGTTTCACATGCTTGTGGGATCATTTTATCTTTTGAAAGAATCATTCTAAATCAGAAATACTTTTATTAGTAGTAAAGTCCACCCTAAGGTTTAGCATTTTTTTCTAATCTTGTTGATAGAGCCAAGATTTCTCAGGAAAATCCAGGTCCTGCTGCCTTGTGGATTGGTTGGTTTCTTTGTTCTGGGGTTTGTGGTCATTGGGTTTTTAAGGCAGGATTTGTTCTTTTATGGTTTGTCTTCTGCTCTCCTCCAAAAACTACTCCAAAAAGTCTTTGCAACTTTCCTTTGAGAAGTGCTCTCACCCATCACTGCCTCTGATCCCAGTTGCCCCTACACAAGGACCTCCATGGGGGAATCATAAAGCAGATAGTTCTAGAGAATTAAATGATACAAATGGTACAAATGCATCTTCTTTTGAATTTCCCTTTCTAACAAGTTTCTGCTACCCAAATTATGAAGAAATAACACCCTGGGCCTCCAAAGTGCAGGGCTCAATCCTTAGTCCTGCCACCTGGAACAAGCCACCCTTCTTTGTGCTGCAGACATCTCAGTTTTAACAAAAAGGAAACCATATAACTGCATGGATTTCAAGAGTTCCATGCATAAGGTAAATACTATTTTTTCACTTGTTAAAATTCTGATTATTTCCTGTATTTGTATGGCTAATATTTATCTATAAAAAATTATGGGATGTTGCAAAATGTATGGTTTTGCTTTCAGATACACTAGGGATATCATCAGCATTTGACTAAAAAGATCTCTCAGAGGTTACAAAACAGCTTTACCATAAGGATAGGGTTTTTTTTTTTTAAATACCATTGAGAGCAGCAATTGTATTTGGTAGGAAACTATTATTATCTAGGCACATCTACATGGATTGTTGCTCTTTAAAAAACTGAGGTTCAAAAAACCAAACCAAAACAGATACTTCTGTAGTTCTGACCTTTCCTAAAGCATTAAGTCTGCACATATTGCAACACAAGTACAATGAAAGTATGTTGTGCAGTACTGTTAGAGTTATCTGTACTCTGACAATAAAATCAGCTTGGGAGGAACATTCCTCTTCTAGAACCACTCATTGCTACTTAAAAAAATGAACTTTTTCTAGAGTTTCCTTGTGATAAATCATATAATGGAGACATTTGTTAGCAACTTCTACAAAGACTTGGAGTAGGAACACGGAAATGGTGAACATTGTCATTTGTAAAAGATTCATTAGAACAGATCTTAGAGCAGATCATACATTAAAAAAATTGGTAAGCTACAGAAAAGGAGTAATAAGGAACTGTCAAGTAACCTATGTGGCTAATCAGATAACACAGAAAGATAGTTAAAGGAGATAAAGTAAAAATTGCCAGTAAACTTTGGAAAGCTGTTTTGTTCCCTTCTCCTGTCCTTATTCTGGACACCATTGTGCAGAGTACAGTCAAAAAGGATGAATTGAGGTTGTTTATTCATCAATCTCATGTCCATGGGTAATTCATTCCATGGCTCCAGTGGCAGCAAATTGCATTATTGCTTGGTATTAGCTGTCGCTTTTGGTTTGGAAATGGTTTTATTCACAGGTCACAGTAAAATTAGGTTTTTTGTTCCTCGTGTGCCTACAGCACATTTGAAAGTTAATTGCAAGAAGAAACTAGAGCTAGTGAAGCAATAATTCAGTGTTGTTGAACAAAGACAGGCCATTTGAGAAAAGCTGTTTTCCAGCAAATTTGATCCATTAACATAATAGGAACTGCAAAGCAAAGGCAGGGGCTGTCATCACTGATAAATCACAGATTTCTATCAGGAGATAACAATGATGAGGACAAACCACAGTGAGTCCCTCAACTAGGTCTAGAGAAGGTGTGAGATTTGTGAAATACTGCACATCCACCTAAGACTGGCTTCCAGCATCAATCTCACTCATGCCAGACAACCACTTCCTTAACGAACCCACCCACTAAATTAACTTCTCTACATCCAGACTGTAATGACACACACAGAAGGCTGCTTCAGGACAGAGGTGTACAGTCTGAATGCACTAAATGAAATGTTCTAGAGACATAAGAGTTTTGAGATCATCAGTATTTCTTTGAGATACAAAAGACAAGGACTAATTTCCAAACTTTCCTTTGCCTCTTCTCCTAGTGCTGCCTTTAAAAAGAATATAAATCTTTTGTCTGCTTAGACTATGAACTTTTTTTAATGAGGGATTGTCTCTTTCTCCTCTCTTAAATCTCCCAAGTAGAGAAGACTGAAATCAAAATAACTCTAGATAGCAACTAATGCACATGCTCAATTCCTGCTTTGACTTCCTGTTTCAGCTCCTCTTGCACCTGCTTTACTACATTTCTATATGTTATTAAGTTGTTAATTTAAATATTACCTGGAATACACATTGAAATCTGAATGAGGAATCTGATGGGTGGCAGTAGCACAAAAATTCCCCAGGAGGTTTTGCAGGAACATCATGTACAGGGCTCAACAGATAATTCAGTCTCACTTCCTACTTAGTTAATTAAATTAGCATTAACACACATTAAAATAGCATTTACACACATTAATATGTTTGCATGCATACTGACTTACAAGGTAATAGAAGGTATATGAGGTATAGAAGTTTGGTCACCAAAATCAGATTGACACATTTGATAGTTCCATGACAGCCAGACAGAACCAAACTCCTTGCATCATGTTCTGTGTGCACAAATACATTTGGCACTACTTCTGAATCAGAATCAGGTACGTGAAGAATTTTGATACCTGCTGTGTTTTGAGAAATGAAACTTCCAAAGGAAATCTATTAGTTTACTTTAATATTTTTAACTTGGTTCAGGCTTCAAAACTAGAAAAAGTGCAGTTTTTCTAGTTCCTTTTTGGGTGTCTCCTGTCTCGAGACTGAGGAGCAGGCCAGAAAAAGGCACTGTTAGAACTTCTTTGTCAGGATAGTCATATAAAATGTTTGCTGATTTCTTAATGAGTACAGTTCAAGAGATTCAGCAAGCCAGGTCAATCACCTTGTATACCTGGCTTTTAAGAAATGCTTACTGGCTTTTACATTGTTATGGGATAAATACTTTATAAATATGTTAATTACATGACATGAGACATTTAGCTTTATTCTTTTCAGGTGCATACAATGAGATAGATGGTTTCTCTCTTCTGACACTATATGGACATTTATTCCATGTGGTATCATTTGTTGTTTTGTATCTAACATGGGCAATGAGGTTTCTTTAAAAACATAAATTATTTCAGCCTTCCACTTTAATATTGCTGGAGGAGAAAAGAGAGGGGAAAAAACCCAACTGGCACTCAGAACCTCTAGCAAAATTAATTTATGGCTTGGAGTTACTACCTACAGCCAAATACACCTTTTAAATCAGTGTATATTACACTGTTGCTCATAGATTTTCTGTTTTGAATGAGCAACATGACCCAAGCATCTTCTAGCTTTTATTCACTCCTCATTCTGACATGCAAGCACATGGTGCAGTAATAGGATTATATTTACATCAATCCTATTACACGATGGGATTACAGTTCCTGATCCTGGGGATGCTTTTCCAGGCCTACCAGGGATTTCATAATCTGTACCTTTAAGGATGTGCAGTTCAGTATGTGAGCATTTTAGCTCTGAGTTATTTGCAGATGCAAGGAGATACTGAGTAAGGTAGGAGAGATTACCATAGCTTGCACACATGCTCACTGTACTAATTTCATGAGTTCTGTTAATATAATTTACTTCTTTTATATTTTTGTAATGTTCTTATTAGCCTAATGCAGGAAATTAAGAGCTGCCATTGGTGAGCTTTTGTTTCAAGGAGGAGAGAAAAGGCACTTCAGAAACAAAGGCTATGGTATCATTTCCAACACTTCAATTATTCTATCCCCTCCTTCCTATAAACTTCAGTCCCCATTTTATATATTTGGACTTCATATTGTCTCCACCTAAGAGGAGTTGGCTTTTATCATATCAAAATATGGTCTGAGTCCTTTTATGTCATATAAACATACAGACATATCCATCTGAGTCATAAAAGTGATGATTCATGGAAGGTGGGGTGCTAAGAATCCTTCACTATTTTAGACTATATACTTGAATAAAGAGTTACATTCATGTTCATTAAATTTTAAAGCCTCAGTGCTATCAGGATTGTGTTGTCAAGTATAAAACATCTTAATGCTGCTTGGTATGACCCAGCTGGAAGGCAGCACTTTGCTATAAGCATTCTCTTAATCTTGATGGAGACCTAATTTTTAGTGTTGCAGTTCTGTTCAGTCAGGTGTTTTCCTGCCATTGCCATGGGTTATGGGAACAATTCAGCCTGATTACCAGGATAGCCTTGTCTTTACAAATGACTATTTTATTGCTTTTATGGCTAAGAGAATATACCCTGATGGAAAAATGGAAACAATGGGAAAGGATGAAAGCTGATGATAAATCTCAGTGTTAGCCCATTCTGAGTCATTGTTGAAAAGAGCTCTGAAGTGATGACAAAAAAAAGTCATCACATATCATGGAAAGATTTCCAGTAGATTCCTAGCACTCATATTGACACCGTGCCAATCCTTCCTTCCCTGGCTCAGAGGGAAAGGTTGTACAAATTCCTTACTGTTAACTCCAATCAAATTTTCCTTATTAAGAACAAAATGAGAAGAAAACAAAAAGAAACACAGATGGTGAAATGGGTAACAAGTTTTCCATCACAAATGTTGATATAGTTAATAATTAATATGCACATATATAAATAGTGGCAGATTTCACAAGTTTATCACAGCACATCATGCAAGCAAATATTCTGCTCTTATGGTACTCAAGACCTCTTTCCTTCCAGTTTTCATTAGGCTAAAACTTAGTTACTGAAAATGAACTAACATACTCTGAAAGGCTAAGTCTCAGCCCTAAACTTAATGGGGTATCAAGTACAATCTCCACCCTGGAAATAACAAAAGCTCCCTAATAATCTGTAATATATTCAGTTTCACTTCACAAGCATTTTAACATATAATGACTTAAAACCTTTAAAGTTTCAAAGGTACATCCATCAAGAAGTCTAAAAGACCTATGGTCTAGTTTCAGTCTTTAAACACCTGAAAGGTATTCTCATGGAGTTTATAGTCTCATGGAATTTCTTTTCCCTGAGAGCAATGTTCTGGCACTCTGGTTCATTAAACTATTTTAGCTCAATTTTTTGTTTGAGTAAACATAATATTCCAAATCCAGAACCTTCTTTTAAGTTCAGAAGCATATGCATCTGCTGATCAGATGTGGAAAGAAATTGCAGTCATTGACGAATTTGCCTGTCTGATACTTATGGCATTTTGCTTTTAACAGAAAAGAGAAAAAGAATAGGAAAAAAAAAATTTTAAAGATTGTGAAACTGGGAGTCTCAGCTCATATCTGCTTCCCACAGCCTCAAACTGGGAACTGGAGATATGATGTACATGACAAGGCACTTGCTATAACTTGAGAGCTTAACAGCATAGAATCAGGTCAACACATTTTGGGGGGAAAAACTGCTTACAGAGCAGAGCAGAAAGTAGCCAGGACAACTCACCAGATGTGATCCTGCTCACTGTAACACATCCCCCACATCAGCACTTAGTATTAATCAAAAGTTATAAGAAGCTCCCTGCAACAGCACTATGCAACCATGATTAATTAGTTGGTAGGTTTTAAAGGGAACCAAGTCATTTTTTCACAGCTTAGAGTATTGAGATTACAAAAATATAAGTAAATAATATATATAATATATAATATATATAATAATAATATATAATATATATATATAAGTAAAAATGTATAAATGTGGGTCTGCAGCATGTCATCTGCCCAGCTGCTTGTGTCTCTAGTGAATGACAGAGGTGAATGACAAGCAAAGTAAAAGTTTTTTAACTTTGCAGAAGTGCTGCAGATAAGCAGCACTATCTGGTCTTGAATTGTTTCTGAAGAGTCAAACATTGATAATTCTTGGTTTTCTGTAAAGCGTGGGCTCTCCAGTGAGAGGATAGTGGCAAATATCTGTAATTTAGACCATGCCTTCAGCTAAATTGCTTAATGGAAAAAACACTCAAGATCTTAGATTGGCATAAATGACAATTCTGCCTGATTAAAATCTGAATAAAGAATGGACAAGCAATTGGCCTGAACACATTGATGACAGCCATTCTCTGAAAAAAATTAAATTTTATATGGTTGTAATGTAAGCAAGAAAAATACAATCTTCTAAAACCACTTATTACTGAAGGTAACAATAAGGTAACAGGAGCAGATGCATAAAATAATACTACAAAATTCTTTTTCTCCCAGATGTGCAGGAGATGGAGCAGCATTTCCAACTGCAGCAGCCTTAGGAACAAATTATCTTAATTTGAATACTGACATCCCTGTAACAAGCCCCTGAATGAATGACATGATCCTGATTGTGCTCAAGGCAAACACTTCATGGTTTTGAACACATTTTTAAAAAATGAGTAACTGAAGTTTGCTTTGTAGCAAAAAGTGTCAATCTACATTTGTTAAGAACTGTCAAAAAAAGATACCCAATAGGAAGCACCAGACAGTCTCTGTCTTATTTAAACCAGCAATGATTGTGCCATAACCTTTCTATGTTCTTGAGACCTTTCCAGACTGCCAGACACCAATTATAACTCATATTGGTGTTAGGCAAATTAATACACTTGCTATCACTGATTACAACACCTTTATCTGCAATCTCAGAGCATATGGTAAAAAATTACTTTGAAAGACACCTGGTAGCCTACATAGTTCATGTTTACCAGCATGGAAATAACCAACAGCAACCAGAAGAACAAAACTCAATTACAAATCACCTCTTTATGTTTCCTCAGTTAAAAGTTTCACTTATTACTAAAATGTGGACGTGCAAGAACCAAAAAATGCCCCAAATAACAGAACCAAAGAGGACTGAGAGTTACAAATGAAGGATATAGTTTAAATACATGCTAACTCACTGTTGCAGAATTCACCATCGGCCTTGCCATGAATCCCTAGAAGTAGAAAAGTAGAAATACTTCTTACAAAAGAGATTGAGTGAAGCTGGCTTGGCCACTGCAATCTCCACTCTCCTATCCCCTTGCCCTTCCAGCACTCTGGAATGTGTGCAAAATGAAAAAAAATGCCAGGGTTAGGGCTTTATTTTCCTATCTCATAGGAAAATGATATTGATATTGAAAATGATATTGAGCTTGATATTGATTTTGGGCACAAAACTGTTGGCAGAATCTCTGTGTGCCAAAGCTTCACTGAGGTGTTAATTGCTGCCAGGTTCTGGCTGTTGGTCAGGCAGCACCCACACTGTCCCACCTAATATAGGTGGTGAATTTACAGTAAATGTGGTAGGTCAGCAGTCCCTGGATTAAAGGTCAGCAGTACAAAGACATGGAATTTTGTATTCTCTCTCACAGATACATTTCCAACCTTCCTGTCTCTTTCAGTACCAGCCCAGAGGGTTCTTGAAGATCTAACTCTGTAATTATCACATTGAATTTAGGAAGAAGCAAACTGTTCTGACACATCTTGTTGCACTATCCTCATTACTGCTATATACCCCTGGGTCTTAAATGTGAGAAACAGGATGATAGTCTATATGGACTTATTTTTAATTTTTTTTTTATCCTTCTCAGAGTCCAAAATATTTTCACAAAATCAGAACAAAAACATTTTGACAGAGAAGGAAAACAGCAAGAAAGACTCCTTTGTTGTCTGGCTTATTTCTCCAGGAGAAGAAAAATAAGAACAGCAAAACCCCTTAATAATGTTATTCATCTCTATAATTTATACCTTAATCTCTCTCTTATACCCATTTGTGCATGGAACAAAAACATTCATTTGGACAGCTGGCCTCTAGTCCAGAAAATGGAATCATGTTCACAGTGCAAAACTGGAAAGTTAGCAGTCTCCCCACCCCTGGGCAATCTCCACCACCACAGGAAACCTCATTGACCTTGGTGCCAACTCATATCACTCTGGTTTATTGAGGCATTTGAAAAAATAAAAAAAAAGTTCAGATCTGGAGCCAATTAGAACTCTGAATTTCTTCCTTTCATGGGAATTTTAACAAATCAGAAGTACTTTGTACTTTTTAGGTCATGTGGAAGGAAATGAGGATTCTCAAATGCCTTTGCTTGTGACAGTCAAAATCCTTTTCCTCTCTGCTTTGTTTTTAAAAAAAAAAACACACCAAAACTTTCAAACACCATTGCCACAGAAGCAGTTTAGCACATTACATGTCAAAAAGGACATCAGTTACCATGATGCTGAGCATGTTTCAGCTTTCATTTCCTATGAAAATTAATGACAACGACCACGTACAAACTGTGTTTTTATGATTCAATTATTTTGTACCTCAGTGGAAGAATTTGATATTGAAAAACTGAAACCTGTACACGCAATAACGTTGATGCTGAGCAGCCCCTGGCTAGAAACCCAGTGCTATTAATACTCATTTTCACAGGCAGAAAAGAACCCAATACCTCACTCTAAAAGAAACACAACATGTTGGAAATTTTCATTTTTCTCTGTTCACTTCCAAGAGGTGTGGTGTTCTTATTCCCACTGAAGACACTGCTCAACTTTGAGTAGCAAAGTGGGCTCAGGGACAGGACAGGAGTGCTCAGAACAGGACAAAGCAGCAGTGGCAGAGGTGCCTGGGGGGTGGCTTGCACTGAACCTTCCTAGCATGGGCTCTAGGAAGTTTGCTGCTTCCCTGCCCAAAGGGACCAAGACAGTTAATAAATATCATTCCATATCAATAATAAAAAGTGATGCAGCACATGCAAAACAGTTTGCAGTGCGTGCAAACATCAAGGTAAACCTATTCCAGCATTGACTGAAAAGTAATAAATATCATCCTGCATGTGAATTACAAGTAAAAAAAAAAATCCAAAGACATAAATAAAGGTCTGAAAATATTGTAAAATGAACTCTCCCAAATATCCCAGGGCTTGCATGGCCTGAGCTAAGGTTGCTGCCAGGTGGTCCGGGGGAAGGTTTTAAAAGCATCTCATTAAAAGTCACCATGGAGCAGGCAGCTCAAGTCAGGTTAAGGGGTGTAGAGGCACGTTCTAGAGGAACAGAGCAACCAGAGGAAGGTAGATACTATTTGGTTAATTTATCTGGGGCAAGGTCTGCTCTGAGAAGGGATAACCACTGAAAATCAGTGCTGGTGAACCTGCAACACTCTGTAACTGGACAAGCCCTGAGGCTCAGTAAAGTTATTCCAAGTTGTCCCCCATGTAAATGCAACACTTTTGAATAAGGTTTATCAAGGAACCATAAAAACCTCATTTGGAAAAGGCCACTGGTGATCATCAAACCTCACCCTCCCATCCAATGCTGCACTAACTACAGCAGAGCAAGTCAGCTGAGGCTCTGCCCACCTGAGGCTTGAATACCTCCAGGGATGGGAGTTCAGAGCAGGAACAGGGAGCCTTTTCCAGGGCAGAACCATCCATCCAGGAAGGAAACATCTCCTCCTGTTAGAGCTTTCCAGTAAGGGGACAGCCCAGCCCTATGCTGGAGCTGAACCTGAGGTTTGGAGATGGAAGCCTGGGTGCCCTATGCCTTGTCTCCAGAGATATTGTTTTCCCTAATTTGATATAATGCTGTTATTAAATGAAAATGTACAGCTGGAAAGGCTGGCTAAACAGAATTCTCTCACTTGGTTATGGCAATACTTCTAGAAACTGGCACTGTTACCATTGAGATATTTATAGGATCATCACTGAAACTGGCATGATTTTCAGTTGAACTGAACATAGTTCAATTTTAAAATCTATTTTAAACTTTTTTTTTCCATCTCTTCTTCACCTTTCCCTAAAAAATATGAAGTCTGAAAATGAATTTTAATGGCATAGATCTCAAATATACATTTTCATAAGATGAAAATGGACCCGAGTCTTGAAACAGGCCAAGTAAAATCAGCTCTTTACAGATCATGAGTTTAGGCATAGGAAAGCAAAACCCTTTTTAATCTGTGAAATTATGCACACTTTAAAATGCATCTCACGTAGTAAAATAACCCCACAGAGCAACAATTTTGATTCTAAAACATTCATCCACATTCTTAACACTTAGCTGACAAATGGAGAGGAATGATACACTCACCAGCTCATGCACAGTGCTTCACAGAGAGCACATTTTGACTCCTGGCCAGGAGAGAAGCAGAATGAAGGAATAAAATACTATATGGAATTCTCTGCATTGACTTCACCTGCAGGCTGTGTATGGCTCCATTCAGTGGGATATCAACACACCATTTCCATGTATTCATTCCCTGAGAGCTACAGAATTATTACAGCCCCATTCTAAATTATCCTCAAACCACCCAGGGAGCTCACCCAGGCTGTGAGAAATGACATTCTTCTCTTTCAAACCCTACTAGGAGACCTTCACAGATATCTCAGATCAGAACTGAACTTTACAAAGATCTGGTCAATCATCCATATTGCACTGTCTTCCACTCTTAACAAAGAAAAAGCTATTGCTATGTATTTGATAATGGCAATATTTATGGTTTTCTATATGTTAAGTACATGTAGATCCCAGCATATCCTTGGTAATCTGGGGGTTTTGTTCTTCTGCTAGAAGATATATCAAAATAGTGATGCAAAGATAATTTGTTGTCATTAAAAAACCCAAAACACTTGCATGAATTCCTTAAAACCTTGCAGTGGCAAGTACTACACAGCTATTAAATACACATCAGTTGTACCAGAAAGCCCATCCCTGCACAATTGGTGTTTAAGCACTAATTAGCCTGACAAAAGACTCAGTAGCTCCCAGCTTTGCTACTCAATATTCCAGCCATTTGTCATGCCAAAAGCTCAGATCCAACCTACACTTTACATATTCATGTCTGTACCTGACACCTCCAGCAGCTGGATGGAAGATGCCCTTTTTCCCAGGGACTTCCCAGCAGCACCATTTCCTGAGTCCTCTGTTTTCAGAGCCTTTCCACTGGGACTATTCAAGCATTATCACCAGTCCCAAGTCCCTTTCAAGGGGATGGGTTAACACAGGCTCTGACATCAACACCAGGTTTCTCCTGAGATCAAGCTGAGGACATTTTTGCCTCAAGCCCACCAGCCAGCTTCCAACACTGCCTGCAGCTTCTGGCTCCAGACCTCACAAAATGACTGAACAAAGAGGGCCTGAGAGTGCTATAGGTACATTAATAGCTTTTTTAAAATATTTGGTTCCTTTCCTACTCATTTCCCAAATAATTTTCACTAAGAGACTCTTCCTCCCACAATTATAGCACCTCTCAGCATGCACCTAAACTGGTTTTTGAGCCTCCTCTCAGGAGCAAGCCCAGAGTCAGTTCTGGTCCTCCTTGGCTATTGCTGAAAGAAGAACCCCCTCTGCAACCCTATTATCCATCTGCTCTGATGCCAACCTCACCTTGAATCTACACATGAAAAAAGTAATTTGTCATGCACATCGACTGAGGTTCAGCTCTCACCTCAGAGGCAAGAAAACCATCAAAGCAAAAAAAAGTGCCTGATGTAGAACTGAAAAAATAAACAAGTGATGAACTGTATGCCAAAACGTTGAGACAGACAGGTGGTGGGTTTTTAATTCCTCAGACATCTGCAAGAGAAACCCAGTATCAGCTGAATTAGAAACTTCTAAGGCTAGGATATAATATAGAAATAAACTTATATATGGCATAGTGCCCTCAGTATACCAGCAGTTGCTGGGTATATAAACAAGCTTGCACAACTTTGCATTTTTTACTGCCACACAAGGCAGAATTCTCTGAAAGGAATAATCAGGACAACTCTGGCCCAGAGAATTCCTTGTAGATTAATTTGCACTTAGTAGTTACCCAATAAATGAAGTATGCCAGTTGGTAACATTGACCAAAGAAAGGGATTAAATATGAGAAATAACTTTCAGTATGGCAGAGTGCTTTTTGGGCTGTGTAGTTTGCTCTGATAGCAAAGACCTTGACTCCAAAGTACAGAAATCCAAAATATCTTTTATTCTTCCAGGAATTTGTTGCTGAAGTTGTAATAACAAAAAGTTATTGATTTAACAAGAAACAACAAATTCTCTCCATTACATAAAACAAGGTGTTTAGGGGTAATGGGACAAGCAGAGTCCCCTCCTCTCTAAGGAATGGCAAAGGCAGAGGATGGACTGGTTGCCAGATGTGTTTGGGGATTCATGAGAGCCAAGTCCCCCAGCCTGCAGGAATCATCTGAGAATTAATAAGATCAGGAGTGAGGTTATCAGTGAGCAGTTCTCCTTGCCAAGCTTGAGACAGCTCCTCTTTCAAACAACAAGCAATGGGTGGGGAAATAGTTTGTGAGTCCAGGAAAACAACTATGTGCTATAAATCATCTCCAAAATGGAAGCAAATGTCTGCCCTTTTAACTAAGTCTACCTTGGAAGTAGTGACACAGAAGTAACCTAAAGGTTTATAATGTCTTTAAGACCTACTGAGCAATACTATTTTCAATCCTACTAATCTGGTATTTATACTGCAGTATAAATAGCTGCCACGGCCCTGTTCATGCACAGCCATGACTCATTTTAACTCTTGAACTTCCCCTTTTCTTTCCCCTCTCTCCTCAGGCATCTATTTTATTTTTGAGTGTAACTGTAAAGGCATGAAAAAAAAAAAAAAAAAACTTGGGAAATAAAAGAAAGAAAATACCAGTTGTATAACAGAAAATGCAAGCAAAAGGTGGGAAAATCCCAGGATTAGAATAAAAGGTGTTGACCTAGGTTATAATTCAGTTCTGTAATGGCATTGCAAAGGCTGGAAAGTTGCCAGACGACTTTCAACAAGACAAGAGGGCAGGGTCTTAAGTTGTGCCAGGGGAGGTTTAGGTTGGATATTAGAAAGAATTTCTTTACGGAGAGGGTGATCAGACATTGGAATGGGCTGCCCAGGGAAGTAGTGGATTCTCCGTGTCTGGAGATATTTAAAAAGAGACTGGATGTGGCACTCAGTGCCATGGTCTAGCAACTGCAACGGTGGTTCAAGGGTTGGACTCCATGATCTCTGAGGTCCCTTCTAACCCAGCCAGTTCTATGATTCTATGGTAGTGCAACATTTGTAATACTGGTAAGAGCTGCTTCCAACATATATGATCTACTGAATTATTTTCTCAGTTCTGTAAAGCACTTAAGCATGTAATTAGCATTAAGCGTATGCTTAAGTGCACTGATTTTAAAGCAGTTTAAGACACACATAAGTACTTGGAGAATCAGAGGTGTCAGAGCTGCCTGCATCATTTCAACTGAGCTGCTACATAATTAGATGAAGATCTGCACTTAACTTTTCAGTTTTGGTCCGTGACATCAAGGAATGCTTCCATTAATGCTTCTATTATTATGCTTCCATTTACTCTTTCACCAAAGATGTCCTGAATAGCAGGAAAACCCTGAATCCCCCTGCATTACAGTCCCTTCCTTCAAACAACACAAAAGTGGGCATTTGTGCTTAATGTGTATTAAATTCACCCATTTTTAGTATGGCATTGTTCTTTTCTAGAATGTACAGTTAAGGTGTGATTCATCACATTTTCAGGTGCATATTTTGAGCTCCTTGCTTATGTAAGATTGGTGTAGTATATTGATATTTTTTTTCTCTGCAGATCTTAGCTCTATCTTTTCCTACTTTTCAACAGATAGATAAGCTTTAAACAGAAATGATCAATGGCAGTGAGCAAACTGCTTGGCAAAGCAAGGGGTTCATCACACTCTGATCCAATCAGTATCTGAAAAGAATTAAAATACTGGAAGTATTTCTGTAATGTGTCATTTTGGATTGACAGGAAGCTGAACGTGAGCCAGCAGTGTGCCCAGGTGGCCAAGAAGGCCAATGGCATCCTGGCCTGGATCAGGAACAGCGTGGCCAGCAGGTCCAGGGAAGGGATTCTGCCCCTGTACTCAGCGCTGGTGAGGCTTGAGTCCTGTGTCCAGTTCTGGGCCCCCCAGTTCAGGAAGGAGATTGAGGTCCTGGAGCAGGTCCAGAGAAGAGCAAGGAGGCTGTGAAGGGACTCGAGCACAGACCCTATGAGGAGAGGCTGAGGGAGCTGGGGGTGTTCAGCCTGAAGAAGAGGAGGCTCAGGGGAGACCTCATCACTCTCTACAACTCCCTGAAAGGAGGTTGGAGCCAGGGGGGGTTGGGCTCTTTTGCCAAATGACTTTCAACAAGACAAGAGGGCAGGGTCTCAAGTTGTGCCAGGGGAGGTTTAGGTTGGATATTAGAAAGAATTTCTTTACGGAGAGGGTGATCAGACATTGGAATGGGCTGCCCAGGGAAGTAGTGGATTCTCCGTGTCTGGAGATATTTAAAAAGAGACTGGATGTGGCACTGAGTGCCATGGTCTAGCAACCGCAACGGTGGTTCAAGGGTTGGACTTGATGATCTCTGAGGTCCCTTCCAACCCAGCCAATTCTATGATTCTATGATTTCTACAAACATAAAAACTGAATGCAGAAAATTTCCTCCATATGCTATATGGTGTTTTAAATGCTGTGTATACTTTATTTCAGAAAACAGAAAAAATTAAGATTTATCAGAAAGCTACAGGTCTGTTACTTGAAATGTCACAAGGTTCCTTCTAGTTTCAACCTCCTCAGATATTTCATGAACTGAACCAGGACACTGAGAGAGTAACTTCATTTCCACTAAGACTTTCCACTAAGCACCATGAGTCAAATATCAGAAAAGACTGCCAGCTATGCCAGAGGAATACAGAGGAAGGTGTACACATGTGCATGTTCATGTGTGTTGTTAAGACTGCATAATTATAAGGTGGAAATAACAAAAATCAAAAATATTACAGAAAAACCCTAAGATTGGGTCTTTACACCAGATAAAACAAACGACCAGTAATTGCACATACATTTACATATTGATGTAAATGCTATAACATGAATTAAAATTAGATATGCTTGGTTCAGTGCCAACAAAGAGACAACTCAACAAGTGTCTAAGGTGTGGATGTTCAGCTCCCTTAGACCTTGTTTTGTTCCCTACACATCTCTGTGCTGTAGGCAAGATGGACCCTTTGCAAAAATGCATTCCAAGGTCAGCAGGGTACCTGTGGAGGTACACAGAGGTAGACACAGCTCTTACAACTACATTTACCACTTCTAAATTCAGATGCTTTTTAAATCTAAATCTGGCTGATGGTGTAAGTTGCTTCTCTTCAAACCTGATGTAACTGCCCCTGTTCCTAAAACAAGCTTAAGATACTGTAGCAAGTTTTAAAACTCTTTGTTATCTTCCTATTTTAGCTAGTATGAATCCCAGTAAATGAATTTAAAGTCTAAAGCAGCTTTTCATTGTTCAGGATCCTTTACCTATAACTCTCTGAATGCTTTTTGGTGATTAAATATTTTGTCTCATGTATTCTTCTCTCACCCCTCCACTGTGTAAATGCAGGAAAACATCCATCCAGGAATAATTAAGGCTTGAGATTAAGGAAAATCAGTAATGAATACACTACTCTAACAAGATGCAAATTACTAAAATTCCCAAAGGTCAAAAATGTAATTTTTCTCTCAGTTTTCTGGGGGATTGGTAAAACACACTTCTTGTTAGTTTTTACCTTTTTTACATCTGTATTATAACTTTTTAGAACACCTTGGCACAGACTGCATCTGTAGCACTGGTAATATACACAGTGCTGCTCAACAGAGAGAATTAAAACAAATCACAGACTGGACAGTGGAAATTATAGAGGGCACTATGCATTTTTTCCCTACATTGCTAATAGAAATTTCTAGAAATGTATTGTATTTCTGTATAAATATAATATAGGCCTCTAAATTTTAACTGGCTTTCTACTAGAGTTACAGCTGAAGTGAGTTATTATAGGACATACAGAATAAGGAACCTATGCACAGAACTGAGAGAAACTCTCAAGTAGAGCCAGAGTATGCTGGGAACAGATTTTTCATGTGTCTTACACTAAGGCAAACTGTACCTGAAATAAACCTCTAAAAGTTGTCAGTCTTGCCAAATGTTTGTTCCTAGGCATCCCATTAACTCTCAAGACATGCTGTCAGCACAGTTGCTGCAAAGCACTATCAGAGAAGGCTTCAATACCCAGCTGAAGTTCTGGGGTAAGTGGCTATTAAATGGAAGTTATTAGTAGAGCATTAATTTCTTATACTATTGCTGCCATGTCAATTACATTCCTTGAATGTCACAAAAAGCAGGGCAAGCCAAGATATCCTAACCTGAACCAAGTCCAGAACCTGTCATTCTTTTTATTGCTACAGAGAAGAGAGAACCCTGAATGCTGAGCTTCCCCAGCTGTGCCACACATGTGAAATATCTTTACAGAGAAGATCTATTTAAATCCAAAAAGCAAAAATGCACTGCCTGTAATATTTGGGTTTCCACGTGACATCACTGTCATCAACCCCACCGTGGCATCAAAACCAGGGATCCTCACTCTTCCAAAGAACCACTGTGTAGTTACTCCAGGAAGCAGTGGAAGTCCTCAGCCAGCCAGGGGAATTGCTGTGGCCTGGAAGTACCCAAGGGACAAGGACAACCTTGGGTCACAAGCCCCAGGCAGAAGGAAAGGAGATGCCATGGGAGGATGCAGTGAGAAGGTGGACAGACAGAAATGGTTGGTTTCCAAAAGGGGTCTCTGAAACCTCAGGTACAGCCTGGGGCAGCTGGTAAAAAGTGTACAGGCAAAAAGTTGGGATGCTCAGCCTCAACATGGTCTGTTCCCAAAAGTATTCTACTTGGGGTTTCTGAAAGAAAAGCAGCATGCTAGTCAGGCACTGCCCAAGATGAAAGTAAAGGTTTATGAGTCTCTAAAGAAGGCTGTCACACTGGAGCTGTTCTATGCAGAGTGACCTCTTTGTCCTCTGCCACCCTCCTATAGAAACAATGCACAGACATGCCCTGTATCTTACACTTACCCTTTTGTCTTCTAAATGTATTTACTCCATAACTTTCCAGGATTTTTACTGATGTGTGAAGTTCTTATTGTTTAACTATCAGCCAAAAGGTCATTTTAAATCCTACTTACTGTATTAGCAGTGGTTCCCAGGTGTGTAATGCTGATTAAACATGAACCCTCAGAAACGTTTGTGATGACTGCTACAAAAAAGGAAACCAACGGAGCTAATATCTCGACAGCATTATGCAAAGCACTAAGGCAAAAAGAGAATTCTGTAAAATGCAAATGAATTAACAGTACATTCACATGTATTCACTCTTTTCAGTCACATTCAAAATCATTTTGTGACAGAAAGTGATACAACATCCTAGTTTGGTCACATCTATAACTATTTTGTGCTGCAACGTTTGGAGAGAGCAGAGTTCTGCTCTTTTCAGCATACCAGCAATATATGCTGGGCTGATGCTGACTTGACTGAGGTGATCCCCAATGGAAATGCAATAAAACAACATTTTAACTGAAAGTGCAGGAAAGGACTTCTCATTGAGAACCTTCATAATCAGTAAAGATATTTGCTAAACACAATGGGTGGAAATCCTTGTTTCCCCTTCTCCCCAGTATCTGGGCACAGATGTGGCTGCTGCAGAGAGCAACCACAACCAAGGCACTCGTTCCTCCCACATGTTCCTTCCTCCCCATGACAATGCCTGACGTGAGGTGACACTGGCAGAGCATGCAGAAGATTCAATCCATCCAGGAGAACTGGAAAAAAGCACAATCTGGTATTCCTGAGGCAGTCAAGAGCATCAGCCCTGCTGCAGTCAAGCTTCAAGATAACTCTTCTTCATCTGCCCCAGTGATATAAACGAAAAAACATCTCTCTGTATGCTTCTGAACTTCCTCTACACCAAAAAATCATGTTCAAAACATGAAGGAAGATCAAATGCACTCTCCACAAAAACTGCCTGTGAGCTTTGACTTGTTTTGTTCAAACATTTACACCAAATTAAAACTACATTGAAGTATCATAGTGAATAGTTAAGAGTGAGAATCAAATGAATCACAAGAATGACAGACTTCAACTGATAAAACCTTACATGCTTTTATGAGAAAACCCTATTAAAACACTCTGAAATCTGGCTCATGCACTTGAAATTATCACTTAATAAATTAATATCAGTTGGTAAATGAGAACGTGGACAGCACCTTTTGAATCTTACTTATCTGTCAGCACTAGTAAAGTCTAAGATGTGACTCTGAACATCATCAGTGATGACTGATCTTTTATCATTATCCTGATTTCACAGAATTCATAGAGAAAATGAATTATTTGAGACTCCCACTCTTGCCTTGTAGGAAGAAGTTAGAAATGAAATCAGAGAAACAGTGGAGCTGGGAAATAAGGATTCCAGTTTGTGAAGTCATTAGTCCCCATGCAGAAATATATATATATATATATATGCATATATAGAATATATATGCAATATAAATGTTTTTACAAGTCTTTTTTTATGAAAGCATGCATATTAAGATTGCTTCTTAAATTACTCATTTCTGGTTCATTAACAGCTTGACTAATGAACAGCCAAATCATTTCCAGGAGGATTTCACTTACTTGCATCACAGTGGCCTTTTCCTTAATCTGCTCACAAGAGAGTGTATGATTCCTGGCATTGCAATCTTCTAACACTGGGGCAGATCCACATCAACCCTTTCCCCTGAATCTTTCTAATCATTTGAGAGAACATTGGGAGCAATTTAGAGTTGTGTCAGGTACCATTTGTAATAAGGATGGTGGGACAAAACATGATGGAGAGCATAAGGAGGCCAAGAAGCAGCATGTCTAAAGACAGACCAACTACCCCCTGGCTTCTGTTATCATAATTATTACAGACAGACATTAAAAGTCTAAATGTGATAGGCCCTATACTTTAAATAATTTATCAATACACTTTGAAAGCTTAAGGGATTGTACCATTATGTGTGTTGTTTTGTTAGAAATATTTGCAAACACTGAATTTTTTTCTTATTCAGATTAAAAAATACAATGTCTTCAAATTAAACTATAAGCTGACTGTTCTCAGTCAGTTCTCATTGATATTTTGATATAAGGGGTTAAGTTGGAAAATGAGTGATTATAAAATGAAATTTATGTCTGCAGACGAAAGCATTAATTATGGTTTCTCAAATGAGTACAACAAAAAGCCACACATCTTTTAAAGAACCATATGTTTCTGATTTTAAAATGAAAACAAATTAAAATATCCACAGGAGCTTTTATAGTGATTAAAAACTGCCTACCAACTGAGCTAAGTAAGTTAATTATCACCAAAGAAGCCTCAAGTGATCTGCAGTTTTAGGCACTATTCCTTTCTCTTAAATTTTGACAACTAATGTTACTTGATATATGGAAAAGATTTACTTAGCATGGCACGAAAGATAAAAAGCAATATTTTCATCTTATTTCTTTTCCTACCATATTTCCTATGCCTGTTTAGTTACAGCACAAAGCTCACATCAAATAGCAGTAATTTTATAATCATCAAAAATGCCTGTGAAGAGTAAAATTACATTTTGTTAAGTTTCAATAAAATATCAGATAGTGCTAAATGCCCAGCTGTAGCCAAATTCAAAATTAATTTAAGACATGACCTTTCTTTGGTACTTTCAGGGCCTTAAACTCTTCAAAACTCTTTCTACCATTTTAAAACTATCTTCTAAAATGGTTGGTGTTATGCCTTTTCCTCAAAACACTAGTAAAATAAATGTGACATTTAGTTGTGCTCTAGCAGTGACCCAGAACATACATAAAACATACACTGCACCCATCATAGCATCATGAACAAGGAAAATAATTTTTATTTTAGCACTGCAAATAGGTCTGCAAAAATACTGAACAATTTTCTGTGAATACTAGTTGAAATTTTAAATTAGTCTGCCATTGTATGGATGAGCATCTGTGTTTATTTTCTCTGAATAGCCTATTTACTGGCAGCATTTCTAAATGAATGAAGCTCCTGGCAGCAGAATTCATGTAAAGAGAATTCACTATTCTTGCAAGTATTAACACCAAACACAAGTCAGCAAGGAGCTTTTCCAGTGAAATACCAGAAATAATAATTGCTAAGGAATAAAATGTAATGGGACTTAATGAAATACCTCCTGTGACAGCATAGGATCTAGGACCATGCAGCTGGGACAAGAACATTCAGCCAGTTTTCCTATAACCAATATTCACAATTGGTTGTTAATAGGCTGCTTAAATGATTTGCTAAATTCTCTGTGAAATACATTTGGGAAACACGTCATCCATCAGTCACAGTTTGTAGACATGAAAGCAGAAGAAATTAGTCAAACAATTAGTAACAAATTACAAAGAAAGGATTAATTTAGACAAGAACTTCAAATGACCACTGTGCACAAATGAAGAACATTAATAATAATTTTAGCCTCTGTGCACTGTGTGGGTTCACTGAACCAAATGGCTTCTTTGGACACATTCTTCCTGCTTTCTCCTTGTTCTTCAGGAAAAAAAAGAATAAAAAACACATTTGCAACTACAAACTTTCACCTGCAAAAGGAAAATGGCTGAAGATGCTACTGCAGCCCATTGCCTTACAGAGGTCTTTGGGAACTGCAGTAGGATACACTGGAAGTACAAGAGCTTTTCTAAAGGATGCTTATTAACAGTTCCTTATTAACAGCTGCCAGGCACTCCAGGCTGATGTTCCCAAGTCATAAAATCATTTAAAATCCCTTGGCCAACCATTGGGTAACATTTCAGCATTTTGTTGTAATTGCTGTCATCTCTCCAATTTCCCAGCAACCTACTTCAAAGCCCTGACACAAACTCTGTTTTGCTTTAGAAAATGCTGTTTTACAATCATAACCCAATCAGTGAAATGTTACGGTTTTGGTTTTTTTACTCATTTTACTCTAACATCACAAAAGAAAAACACATTTCTAATTTTGCAACTATAATTAAACTCCTTTTGCATTCATAGAAGATCATCTACTTTAGTGCAAGTCAAATGGTACCTCAGCAGTGTAGCACCTCATCATTCAGATGTTGAGTATTTTAAGAACAGGTTTTTTTAATTGAAGTCTGTGAATGGCAGAGCCACGTTCAAAGAGCTAAGATAAAAACAACTTTAATTATTATGGAGACCTAATCAGGATAATAGTACTTTCACAATTACATCATTAAGTCTGGGGGGAAAAGTGACAAAACTACAATTTGACTGACTCCTACATATTTCTGACTACATTTGTTTTCAGCAAGAAAGCTTCAACAGCACTTGGTGATACAGGAGTCATCTTCACTGAATGATGTAAAACTTGGAGTCTTTAGGACACTTCCATAATACTCACTATATTGTAAACTGGTCTTGCATTCCTCATGGTGTACTGTGAACATTAAGTTTTGGAAAAAGCTTAAAAAGCTACTTCATGAAGCAGAGAGTATGGAACAGCTTAGGAAATGTGGAGTTATGTTTTCTGAAGCCCAGCCTGAGATACTGGTTCAGAGAGAGGGAACTCCCTATGAGAATGTGCCAAGACCTCTGACCCGTGAAAATTATGGGTTTCCCTGTAGCTACTCACAAAAGGAAATGAAAAAACATTGAAAAAACCTGCCTATGATGGGCATTTCCTTTATCTCAGCAAGATTAAATAGTCTGCTACTGTATCAGAGGTAATTAGTGTCATTAGAGCTGAAAGAATTCAGGTAGGTATAATAGAGAATGATCTCTATTGCTGAAAAGTTGTCTCATTTCTTATAGATATTTTTGCCAAAATATTTGTGCAAAAATATTTGTTAATTACACCAAGACATATCTCAGGGAAAAAGAGACAAGTTTTGTCTCCACAAGGCAGTCTGCAAGTGAAGCAGTACCTGAAAGTACCAGCTGCAAACAATTCAATTTAGCTTTGACTTGATTATGCTAAGCAGCCAATTGGATAGAAAGCAGGTAGCCAGGAGATAATAGCAATCATATTTTTAACCTATTCCATTTGATGTTTTCTTGAATGATTGTGCAGCAGGGCAGGCTGAAAGCTTTCCCAAGCACAGCACCACAGCAGAAATTTGTAGGGCAAATCTCTCAGTTTGATTTGTGCATTATCAGTAAATTTGGAAGAAAATATTCATAGGGATTAATTTGCATTGCCATTCTAGAAGATATTGCTGTACTTCCAGGCCTTAAAATAACCCCTTACAATCTATGAACCACACACATGTATTTAGAGCTTGATTTTCTGCATCTGTTAAGGGAGCCAGCTGATGAAATGTTAAGCTTTTAGCCAAGATCCATAAATTCAGTTTGGTTTCCTTTTACCTACATGTGAGATTACAGGATAGTTTCTTGCCAATCTGCCTCCAGTCCCCTAACTATGTCCCTCTTGTGTAAAATTCATTTTAAGGTTCATTCTATTCCAGTAAATGCTGTCAATGAGGAAGAAAATCTCTTTGTCAGTGCTTCTCTTGCTCCAAGGTCATCTCCAACTGGGTGTGTGGTGATAGAAAGAAAACCACAATTTCTCTCATTTTTCCTCAGAAGAAATAAGTATTACTGCCATTTTAATACCTTTTCATCTTCCAGAATCTCTAGAATTATTCATATTGACTAAACAGAGCAACTGATTTGTTACAGCTTTCTTAGAGTAAACTTTTCATCTGGGGCAGAATCAGTTCCAACCTCTAGCCATTGTATGGCTTCATCATCATACCACTGATACGTGGGATATGCTTTGATCTGTAAGTTTCAAAACACTAAAAAAATACACATGCATTAAATAAAAACCAACAAAAACAACAACAACAAGAAGACACCCATGTAAATATGTTAGAAATCATAGGCACAACTAAAAATTACCAGAAGGCAAGCATGGGTCTGCTAAAATTCTTACAGTCCAAACAGCAGACACCATAACTTTGGGCAGCAATAAAAGATAATTTTTAAAGTACTGCCACACTTCAGTATCCTGCCAAACAAGTCACATTCATGCAAGCCTTCAGTTTCCATGATTACAGAGTCTACACCTTGCCTCTTTTCAAATATTTAAACCCAAACAGCTCTGATAGCCAGGAGAAGAAATAATGTGTGAGCAAAACCACATGAGCATGAGTTAGACCAGTCCTGGGACCAATCTGTAACCCAAAGAAAAGCTTCACATCACTTGAAGGGTTACAGGATCTAGTGAATCATGCACAAATAAATGCCACAAGAGAAGCAAATTCTAGAACTACATTGAATCAAATACCTCCTGAAAAGCAGGCTAAAGCCAAAAACTGAGCTGCACTGGTAAGCTATCAGAGCCTGGCACTATTTTTACCTTGCACCCCCCACCTGCTCATCCTTCTTGTGCTAGAACAGGGGTTTGTGCTGTTGCTTCAGGAAGTGAAAAGCTGTTTCAAAGTGATGATGCTACATGGGCTTTGTGAAGGATTTTTTGTGAAGGTACTGAGGATGAGGAGTGAGATTCAAACATAAAAGAATGGGTCTTTGCACAGCCAGTCACTGCCACATATAAACACCAGTTTGACCAGTACCAAACCATAAGCTAAGTTATAAAAACTTCTGGCAAATACATTGTCCCAGAGACCATCCTTTCCAAAAAGACAATGCTTTTGTACAAGCACTTAGCTAGAAACTGATTGGAATCTGCCTGGGGAATTCTAAATGAAAGCAATAAGCAAGACAATGTTTATCATCCCACTGAGTGAGTTGAGTAAAATACAACATGGATTAAGGCAAAAAGAACCTGAAACAGTTATAGAATGCTGGGGTTTTTTATTCATTGGAGTGCATTCCTTTTTCCTCTAGGCTGTAGATGTTGGCAGTGATGGACAAAGGAGAGTGTTACTTGTGTGAACAGAGACACAAACCCCTGTACTTGGCATATCTAATGGGACAGCTCTACATCAGAATAAATTCTTTGCAATTCATCTGTTAAATTTGTACCTAAGAAGCATTTTACTTTTGGCAAACCAGAAGCAATGAAATCTAACTGTGGTAGAACATTTGCTCCTGTAAGTAGCTTCTTTTGGTAGATATTTCTGGGATTCAGTGACAGAACTAAAATCAACCCTGGGCAAATGGAGAAGGTAAATTCTAATTAGGAAACTGAATTTTATATCCCTGCAACTCGTGTGGGTAAATAGGGCACATATCACACTATTGAGAGTCCTCTGAACTAACAGCCCAGTTTTGGTTCAGCAGGGAGTATAAGCTCTGTTTAGATGGGGAAATATTAGATAGGAAGTCAGAAATGCAGCTATGGAAATAGCATTCCAAGCGGCAGAGATGAACACGAGAGGAAACAGTGGAGTTAGTCATAAATACAAGCAGGAAGATCTCTGTTATGCAACCTGTGCCTGCCCAGATTTAGCTTCTCACTCCACGGGGTAGCACATTTCAAAACACACAAATCAGTGAGAAATCAGAAAGACAGAAAAAAAAGACAGAAACCCTTGCAAGAGCCTATGACTTAAAAGACAAACAGGAAGATAATATAATTTGATTAAAATCAACACGCTCCAAATGTAACCATCATTATTCAGGAATATCTTTATGATACAAAGATTGTGAGGAAGAGAATGGAGTGAAAATATCAAGTTCTGAAAAGAATGGACTGAAGATGAAGTTCACACAAAATCCACATCCTAACTTTTATTCAGTAGGTAAACACCCAACACTGCATTAACTGAGACATCCAATGGTGTCACCATGTCACCACAAACACCTCTCAAACAAAGTTATCAGCATTGCAGCCTATCTATGAATTCCAAACCAAGAACCTCAAAGTGCTTCCTTTGCTGCTTTGAATCTCCATACCAGATAAAAACACTGCAGCATATTCACATCTGGGAAACTCTGTCTGGCTGCCTTCCCACCACCAAGATCCTTTAATAAGAGCTTCTGACTGTGACTCATTTCTAAAGTGTACATAATGGACCAGTCTGAGCTAAAAGCTGGTGCATCCTGTTCTTGATTAGAAAAATAAAGAGGCCAACTTAAGTGCCTTTTTGGTGTTTTTTTTCCTTGAAGTGATTGCTGTACTAGTGAAAGATGCCAAAATGACAGCTCCAGAAGATAAACTTCAGTGTTAATCACAGGGAGGAAACAGTTCAGCCCAAAAGTCAGCAGAGCAGGCTACAGAAGCAGCTGGGATAGTTCTTTTCTTACCGCCCTGCCAGTGATTCCCCAAGCAATTCCTTTCCTTGCTTTGTCTTCTCAGCTGATTCTCCAAACTATGTCAGCAAGGGTTGGTTTCAGTTGTTGTTGTTTTTTTGGTATTTTCCCATAGGTGGAAAGATATTTCAATACTGTAAATACCTGGTATGCAGCCCACAAACGATAATCCATTCCAGGAAGCTTTAGCAGGTGACAGCTAATTGCAGTCACCAAATTATCCACTAAGATCTTTGTTGCACTCCTGTTTTCAGCTCCTGAACTGATTTCAATTCAGTATTCCTAGAACACTGTGCCAAACCAACCTGCAATCACTTCCAGAGATTCAGAAGCTGAACTTTTAACAATGCTCATGTTATTAAAATGGGTTTCTGATGGAAAGAGAAATCTGATTTATTCAGATTTCATTAATTTCTCTAACAAGTTGGCACTGAAAATTCAACCTGCTTTTTAACATTCCAAATGACAGGAGTGTTGAGAGCTATCAAAGGACTTCTTGAGGGCTCAGAAAAACCACCTTGCAGTCTGATAACAGCAGAGAATCTAGAACTACTTGAATGCAAAATAACTGCAATCATCCTCTGAAGAAAATACACAGTGCAAAATGTTAAATCAAAATCCATGAAAAATTTGTCTGGCTGAGGAGCAGTTCCAGACCACTAGCCTTAAGCTTCCAAATTCTTTCTGCTTACAAAATGAAATGAGACAAAAGGAAATAGAAAGGAACAAAAGCTGCAAACATGAAAAATGGAAAGAAAAAAGCATTAAAAGCATCTGAGAGTTTGTGTCCTTTACTGCCTCCCAAGAACAGATTGTCTGGAAAACTAGATAGATAACATTGATAGTGAATCATGAGAGAGGAGCTGAAAAACAATAGGATCTCTCTGTCTGGACCTGGTAGTTACCCTAAACAAAAAGCCTCCTTTTCCTGAACTGGGAAATGGTTGGAAATCTTGAACCAGATCTTCAGGTAACAGCAATAATATTTTTTAATATTACAATACAGAAGTACAGAAACTTAAAGCAGTTTCTCTGGTGAGATCCCATCAATACAAGGTTTTTTCCTCATATATTTAGATCTGAAGAAAGGCAGCACCTTGTCTGTGATTTACAACCAAATCACAGACAACAGGAATACAGCATTTTTTCACTCATGATGCAGGAGCTGACAAGAGAGACTGAGCTGACTGAGAGACACTCAGTTGGTGCTTTGCTTGCCTCAGAGAGGTGCAGCTATTTAATAGTGCAGAACCCTGGCCTCCTGAGCTTCCAGGGTGAAAAAAGGATGTAGGGAAGGGCAGTAAATCATTTCAACATATCACGTGAAGAGGCTGAGACTACTGAAAGACCAGAGGTTTGTAAAATTCTCCAGGAACAAAGCAGATGATAACTGTATGGCTGTTCTGCTGAAAGGATGTCCTAACAAGGCAGACCATCCCTCTACTTTCCTTCACCAGTCTAAAAGACACCTTGAGAACTTCAGGGTAGAAAAGGTGAATTTTAGCCAGAGGCTAAAAGGGATGCCTGTCACAAGTAGCCCAAAATTCCTCTTTTCTCAAATTCCTTCTACCAAATCATGCAACAGTGCTGTACCTGTTTCCATCTCCTTTCTGCCAAACACAGAGGCATTTCAGTGATGCTTTACAAACACATTCTTGGACTGTAAAGCCCTCTGGGTGAACTGCCTTGCATCCATGTACAATATGCTGGGAGTATTGCCAAGGAAACAGCTCCAAGAGAAATGCAGCAGTTGCTAAGAAACACCAGAGCAGGAGCTGGGGCTTGTTTACCAACAGATATATGGTTAAATTGCAAACATTCATCATTGGTATTTGGAATATTTGCATCTCAAACCACACCCATAGATCTGTAAAGGCTAATTCTAATTTTGATTTAAATTATATTCTGAAATAATTCATATGTATCTCAATATTGCTCAACTGACTTCTCCTGAACTTGAAGACCATAAAAAGAGCAAAAATCTTAGATTTTTAGAACCAGTTCTGGAACATTTTGTAGCAGACAGGACGCTAGACTCTCCCAGGTTTGTCATACATCACCAGCAACCCAAAGACCTGACTGTCCTGGAGGAGTTTGCTTCCATTCCACACGGCCTTTAACAGATTTTATATCAAGCCTTTTGAGGCAGATGCTTGTTTTGGTTTTTTATTGTTTTCTTTTTCATTTATTTATTTTTACCTTTTTTTTTTAATAAAAAAAGAAAAAAAGCTTTTACTTTCAAGAAAGGTAATAATTTGCATAGCTGCTTGAGCAAAGCACGTGCAGGAAACCAACATTCCTGAAACTTTTGTGAGTAATAAGCAACACACAAAAAATAAGACATAAATGTTATGTGAGCTGCCCAGGCTAATAAAAGAAAATTGTCAAAGCACATTGCTCTCATTCTCTGACCTTACTGCAAAATGAAAAGAATTTCCTTGATGTAAGTGAGACAAGTAGCAAATTAGATTTGAGTGGGAATAAAAAAGAAGGAAATACAAATTTTTCTAAGTGCAGTCAATGATACATTGTAGGGAACAATAGGAAACAGTACAGAAGGAACATTTTACTAAAGTTGCCAAGTCTAATAGAAGGTGGAACATGATGCAAAAAAAAAACAAACACAAAATAAACACCTACAGCACTTGAATCTTGTCCTTTTCTACACATATTGCCATAATATCTACAGGTGACAGAGTGTGAGAAGACTCCTTTTTCCAAAAGGGCATTCAACACCTTAAAATGTTGAATTTCTTCATGCAATTCTGTCTCCAAAAGAGTAACACTCACAGTTTGCATGACAAATTACAGAGGCTTCACAAAACAACCATGCTCCAAAAAAGCATGATATTATCTATTGGATTGTGTGGATTCGATGGCCAGCATCCACACCCTCTCCGAGCTGGAATTTGTCACCAAACAGATCAAACAAGATGTGGAAGAGCGTCTGTTATTCGGTTTAATTGCCGGGCCAGTGTTAAACCGTGACAGATTTATATATCCTATACTATGGATCAAAGAACCCACTGGAAAAAAACCCACTGCAGTAATGAAGATTAAAACAGAACATATTCACAGAGCTGTGACGTCAAAACACTATATACACTCTAACATCAAAATAGAAGATACTAATATATTAACACTTGGCACTGTAAGCCTAATAATATGTAAAAGAGCCTTCATGCATGTGGAAAAACCACTGAAGTTTCAGTGTCTTGTGCTACACTGAAACGAATGAGTCAGCAGCAGAATCAGCTCAAGTTTGCTGAAGATTTTGATAAATTACTTCCACTGTAAGACTCCATAGAAACAAGTGAATTCTATCAACCTCTCAATTCAATAAATAACATTAAATAAAAAGAAAATACAGAGGTGGTATTTCAACATGACGTTTCTGCCTGCAAAGTCCATTTTTAGACTGCAATTTTTATCAAAGAAAGCAAAATAAACACCTAGATGTAAATAAACCTTTTTTTTAATTGCATTTTAATTAAAAAACAGAGCATTTGGTCTGCCCAAAGCAGTTGTAGCTGCTGTCAATCTCTCTAGGGGACAAAAATATACTTAGCTGGACTCATACATGGCACCAAATGGTTGGGATTGTGTATGGGTCATTTGGATTAGCACATGCCCTACACATTTATTTTCCCCATTTAAGTATTCTGCCCAGGCAGAAGAGGAGGATTTTGTGCCTTGTGTGCATCTCACAGCCCAGATGTGTCACCATGTTCCCAAAAAGCCACCCAGGCTACCTGGGTATTATTTGCCTAGTGTGCTCAGAGCCTCCTGGATTTAATAAACTCAGGGAGTGCAGGCTACAAAGCCCAGACACACACATTTCCATGTGGCAAATGCACAATAAATATGATATCCCACTTCTTACTGCATTATAAAGGCTGCCACAAAGTACATTAAAAAAGTAGCCTAAGAAACAGCCACTTGGATGTATTAGCAGGGAAAAAAAAATAAAGCTGTTTTTCTGTGAATTTATTATCAGAAATAGCTGCAATTAAAACAAAAGATCCTGCAAAAGTATAACACAAGAAATATGAAAATATCCTCCAACTTGTAATGGGAAGGGCCTCTAATTTTAGTAATTCCACCACCTGACATACCAACGATGCCCATAACAACCATCACAAGCTGAGAAATGTCTTACTGTCCTTCATTAAGAACACAGATGAAATTATAGAAAACTCTCCTTGCCAAGTTTTGAGTTTCAGGTGTCATCAAAAGTAGAACTACATTAAGAAAATTATCATGAGTCCAAGTTATGATTCCATCTATGTCCATTTTAAACAGCAAATTAGAAGGAAAAAAATACAGTTTTTCCATCATCCACTTTTACAGGCTTGATGCTTCCTCACAACTTTGTGATTATCTATAGAAATTTTAGACTGAAAAGGTTGCTTTTAATATTACTGGCCATAAGAAAGTGGGTATGAATAATAGGATCCTGAATAGCAGGGGAAATAGTAATTATATCTGTTGGGGACAGATAAGCATTCATGAACAGTTTCATAAAGTGCAGATGAGTTCCAGGGGAGCATGATCTGTCAATCACCCTGGTGGCTTTTGGGAGACAAGTCTGCTGAATGGACATATTATCTTCCAAGTAACTGTTTAAATAATAAGTACCCTTAATCTGACTCTGTATATAGTAAAACCAAGATGACAATTTTAATTCCTCAGATGTTTGTATTGAAAAAAAAAAGTATAGAGATCTACTATATCAAAATAACTTCCCCTGCTAATAGGCATTACCCAAAAAATAACAGGTACAGCAACTAAGAAAGAATAAATAGTTAACGGTAGAAAGTAATTTAAGTTAAAGAAGTAAGAGTGGTTTTGGTCTGCTCTCAAATAATAAGATGAAAAGTTCTCTGCTCAAGGGAGGAACATGGAGAGGCTTCTAGTCAAGAATGCAATGAAAAGTTTTGTGTAAAGTTTAGGAAATCATCTGCATTTAGGAGTCCTCCAAATAAGTGTGTGCAGTTATCAAATTTGAACACCTGGAAATTTTCATTGTCTTAGTAAATTGCTGTAAATCATTGGCATGTCAGAGTTCAAAAATGTGCTAAGGAGGTAGGATCAATTTTCCTCTTTTCCCTTTTATTGTGACTTATAACAAAGTTAGAAGTCTTGGTCTGAGTTTAAAGAAACACAAAAAACTAGACAGGAAGATATTATGTACTCAGAGTGGGAAATTAGAGCACTGAACTTATGTATGTGTGCATTATGGGCAGGTGATGGGAAGGACAACATACAGATACATATATATAATTAAATGCAGAAGTAACTAAAATAATATATATATATAATTAATGCAGAACTAAAATTATATATATATATATAATTAAATGCAGAAGTAACTAAAATAATGAGCTATGCATTACAGAATTATTCTCCAGAAATAAGGTCCTGCACTATTCAGAGACCATTTGCTGATGTCTAACAATAAAGAAGCTTAAGAGTTTTCCCCCTTGTGGATTCATCTTTGGATCACCCATCAAAAGAGACTCTATCAGGACAGACAGTCCATTAACTGTCAGTTTTGTGAAAATTGATTCAAAAATAGGAACCCTTAAGTGCCCAGCATTATCTTCCTGGCAATTTATAGCTAGAATTTACTGATAAGAGTTGTATGGAACCCATATATTATCATGGCTACATCAGTTCTGCAGCATTAGAAATATTTCCTTCCTGAGGTTGTTAGAGAATTTCAGCTCCCACAAACCATTTCCCAGCAGGCAGAGATGTCATTTTTTCACTATGTATCAACTGCAATTTCAGAATTTGATCACCCCTGCCAGCCAGCAGCTGAAGTCAGCTCAACATTGCTCAGGACAGGTGAATATAAATCTTACCAAATTTAATGATATGAATAGGAAGGCAAGATTAGAAGTGCAATTTGTTTCAGAGATAGATAAAATGCACTTTTTATTTTATAAGTTATTTGAGCACTTAAATACTCCAGTTCTTAGCATCACTGTAAGTGTGATGAACTACTTGAGTCACATATTCTGCTTTTTGTCAGTAACTGTAGCTAGAAACTGTTTCTGAGCACTTAGATAATTGTTTGGTACCATATAAGATTTAGATGGATAAACAAGAGTATGCACAGCATGGAGATTTAAAGAAATATTGCTTATTTTAGCTCTCGTAAGACTTCATGAAGTTGCCTGCCATGCAGAAAATGCATTTGATGCTCTTTATATTATTCCTCTGATGAAATACAGAGGGGATCATGGAAAATTTGAACCAAACCAGACAGAAATTCTGGCAAAAAAAAAAAAAAAAAAAAAAAAAAAGTGAACAGGAGGCTACATGACTGCCTGAGGTCCATTTTTTATCATCAATATCCTATAACCCCATGAACCCACTGCTCTCAGCCTTCTGCCCTCTGGCCCTTTGTATTCATCCTGTGCCTGAGTGCACAGCCAGACTTCCTTTATCTGAGAATAAACAGATACTGAGCCTTACTTCTTCTCATTGATGTAGTGTAGCAGGTTAATACTGGATTCAAATTTCAAAATAAGAAAGAAAATCTTAGGAATTAGCCCAGACACTCACAGTTGCTGCTACAGTACTTTTGGAGTGTCTTGCATCCTTGCAGCACCAACTTAGGCCCTTCAGGGATGAAGCTTGCTGTGCTAATCATTCACAAGGATAAGGGAAAAAAAAAAAAAAAAGATAAAAACTATATACAGAGGGACTTGATGAACAGTAGATGCAGGAAAAAAGGAATTGTTATTTCTATTCTGCAAATGTGCTATTCAGAGGAAGTGACATTGCAGCTACAGTCCCCTTGAGGGCTGGCAAACCCACTGCAAAAAGCCCCTGCCACAAGTTTGCTCTGCTGGGAAGTGGTTCTCACCCTCTTTCTCATTAAGACTCTTCAAGCAATATAATCTCAGGCTTCTTAAACTCACATTAGTCAGGAGGAGCAGAATGTCTGTTGTCAGTCTTGGGTTTCGGGTTTTATTAATCTTACATTTATTCTGCTGTCCAAGGCTCCTGCTGGTGACTTTGCTCTTTCAGTTTATATTTCAGGCATGATATGTAGGTATGAAGAATGTTTACTGCAGCTGATTTTCCAGAAGATCTTAATCTAAAATACACATATGAATTCTCAGTTCAGCAGCTATATAAGATATATATGTGAAGGATGAAGGGGGCAGTATGAACTGCTAGATAGATATGTATTTCTAAGTCATCTGTCAGCTAGTCAAATTATTGATGTCTCTCAGGTCAATACAACATAACCATGGCATAAAATATTTTGAGGAGAGAGACAGGCATCCATCTCAGCAAAATCACCAACTGCTTAGCAATATCCTAATAATAAATGTAAAATCTTTCTGAAGTAGATGAGGCTAAATTCCTGAGATGCACAAGATACATATATAAAATCCTATTTTATTTACACAGCGAGCAATTCCTTGTACCTTTAGCTTTTCAAACTGCTCTTCAGGGCCTGCAAGGGAAGGAAATGTTTGCAGAACAGCTGTTGGGGAACAATCAGAGGAAGAAGTGGTCTGCAGGTGTCAACCCTGTGGGACATCCCTATTGTGTCAAATCTTCCTCAGGGTCCAAGATACATGGGAGGGGAGGGAAACCTCTGAAAGTGAGGAGAAGTTTTGCACTTCTTAAATGATCTCCTGTCTCTTACACACTCAGGCAAAGGAGCAACCAACACGATACCACACCCTGGCCATCACCTGAGCCCACACTGAGCCAGCAGAAGCATGCAGGGAGTTCAGCAGGGAACAGAACATCATTTTTCTCCTGGGGAGGGATGAGTAAAAACTGGCAGTGGGTGGATCTAGTTTATTTGATGGCTTATATTGACCTAAACCCTCTGTCAGCTCAGGAAAATATGCTGAATGTACTGCAGCTCCTGCAGCAGGTTCTGCTGCATCCTCAGAGTGTGTTTCTGCTCATGTTCATAAAGAGCTGTTTTCCATACAGCTGAGCAGTACGGAGCTATTGGTACTGTGGGAGTGATACCACAGTTTGATGCTCCCATGCTTTGGCAGCACAACAGGCTGGCAAAGAGCTGCCAGTCCCTGCACAGCACCCTTTTAACTACCAACAAGCAACACCTTAAAACCAGGTATTTTATCTGTGTTTTTTATAAAGGTGTTTAACCATCACGATTCTTAGCTGAGAGATCCTCAAGCAATCTTAGAAAAGTTACCTGGCATTTTGCAGCCCGTTGCCATGGTTATTTAGCATTGCTTCCCTACACATTTTTGAGGCATCTAGTGAATAAAAATTGGGACTGAGCTGTTTGATGGTGTTATCAGAGATTCCTCTTTATGGCAGCAACATTCTAAGCAAAAAAGCAACTCTCTGAACCTATCAGCAGCTGAGTGCTTCTCAGACCCTAAAATCAGTCTTGATAGAAGTACAAATGACAGTGCAAAGACAGGAAATGTTTTAGACTATTTGCAGACACAGCCACAGAAATCACTGAAGGGTAAAAATTGATTCCATTTGCTAAGAAAAGACAAACACTTTGAAAAGATGTGTTGTGTTATTCCATTAGAAAGCTGCTGGAGTTTGAAGCTCTTCAGAGGCATTCAGATTAGGCCTTCATTCAGAGGAAGAGCTGGTTCTGACAGAAACATGCTGACTAAGAAAAAAATCCCCTTCTATATTTAAAGATTGCAGCAGATGGTGCTAGCAGTAGGATGCTGCATCGAGTTGTTATGACTGTGGGCACTCTCATCTATCACTGAAAATCTCAAACTGCCATCACCCAACTGCAGGTCTCAACCTGAACTCTGAGAAATGTTCCAAGTACTAACATGATTTATTGGTACCAAGTGCCTCTGTGTCAGGCTGCCTTGGAAAAGCTTCCAAAATGACATGGCTTACAAGGACTTGGGATATTTTTAAATTCACGAGGACATTGACAAGGTACAGAAGATCTGTGCCCTCTATTCACTGAGTAAAAGTGTTCCCCTGCTTCCAGCATAAAGCACAGAGCTTTTGGAAATACTGGGTATTTCCAGATGCCATAACAGAGATACTCAAGGCTGTTAGCATGCCAGAAGGGCCTGGCCCAGAGGGGACAGCTCGTGGCTGTGAAAGGTGGCCAGTGACAGATGTAAGGAGTATCTTCAGCCTTCTTTGGAGCAACGAGGGATGTGGGTTCAGGGACCCTTTGAGGCTCTGTGTGAGGCTTTCAACTCCATCAGCTAACAAAATCATCCTCAGGCTGAAAAGCAATGCTTGCCCCGTCTCTCCTCCTCATGAGGATGCTCAAGGGACACCAAGAGTCTCCCTGTGCTCCCACACTTCATGGAGCTGCAGATCTCCCTTCACCCTCCTCTGATCTGTGCCAGGCAACCAGGTCCCTTTTGCCTGAAAGTTTGAAGATGTTCTCACCCATCACAAAGCTAAAAATCACCCCATCCTGTAGCCACTCCTCCTGCTCACCTCTGCTCTTTAGCAGCATGTGCAATCAGCTGAACAGAACCAGACAAATCAGTGGAGAAATTCCTTCCCAGCCTTCTGAAAAATCCACAGGTTTTTTTTGAGTTATTAAGCACACAGCCCTGCTGAGTGATGATTTTGGAGTTATAAAGGTATTCGCTGCAGGAATTTTTTCTCTCTTGCCATGGCAACCAGGGTATTGAAGTACTTCAGAGAAAGGCAGTGCCTCATAGTATCTAAAAAGCAGCACATCTGACTTGTTCATTTTTTCTAATGAATTAGGCATTTTTGAAGCTTTTTTAGAAAACCTGGTTAAAAAAAAAAATCCCAAAACAGTTTGAGTTTTTTAGTGGTTTTTTTTCTGCCTGCTTTAACTAAAAGATGTGGATACAGTCAACAGCTCATAGAACTAAGAGGTGCAGAATTCTAATAAAGGGCAAAGACAGCAAAACAGGACTAGCTTGTTTTCTTACAGTTACAGGGCACACCTAAAGGAAAGGGCAAAAATCCTAGGAAAAAAAAACCTAACCCCACTTTGTCTTTTAAGGGCAGTTCTGTGAGGATTTGTGGAAATGCATTAACTTGGGTTTTCCTTTTTTGTCAGTGCTCAAAGTTCAGGATCCTGCTTCTGCATATCTTATCTGTGTGCCCCTAGCCAACGCCTTTCCTCAGCTGTAAAAGACAACAAAGAAATAGAGGGGAAAATTGACATCCCTAAAATACTCTGTGTTTGTGGAGGGAATGAACTGATAGCTGAAGGACTCCTCTCACCCAATTCAGGACCAAGTACATAGCATTTATCCCAATAACAATGAAGCAGGAGATTTTCTCATTCCTAAAGCATCTGAAATGATTCCTGCACCCAGTCAGACTTTTATGTGTCTGTTGGGATGCAACAGGAGACAGGCAGAGGTAATGATGAACTGCTCTGATTCAACAATCCAGTAAAAAACAGTTGTCAAAATCAGACTAATTTCCATAAAAAGAAGACATTCCATTAGCAAGAATTGTCTTGCCTTTCTCTTGTTACCTTTGTTGAGGCAACAGAAGTGTCTTCCTAATAGTTATTTGAACAAAAGATAAATTACTTGCCTTAGGTGATGTCTTATGACAGTGCTTTCAGCCAGTTAGCTGTAACAACACTTTTGTACTCTAAAATGTTTCCTTTTACTCCCTTCCAGTAGAGTCCAGAAAATGGGGAGACTTAAATCTCTTACCACATTTTCAGAAATCTAAACCCAATTATTTTAGACTTTGGGAAGTCTAAACCCCATACATAAAAAGACTCTTAGTGGTTTTGGCAGACTAAAGAATAAGATAGAGTACATCTCTGCTCTCATCCTTCCCACATTTTAAGATTAAAAAAGGAATTGAAAAACAATTAAATGGAATGAAATAAAACTTCCAAGTGCCTGAAAATATCTTTTAGGCTTTCTGAGCATTGTGACAGAAAAAAAGGGAAATGTTATTCTCAGATATTTATAAATGAAATTTGTAGGAATTAAAAATAACAAATGCTTCCACTAATGAACACTTCCCAAATTCTGTCACATTTGTATTGATTCTGTTATCCGTTTGCTGAAGAACAGAATTTATCTACTCTTCTGCAATTAAAAGCAGAATGAAGAGTAGCCCACTTCTATATAAATCATGGCAGATTCTTTAGTTAAAACAGTTAGTAAATGATCCTACTGAATAACAACAGGCACAACTGAAATCCAGGGGTAAAAGCCCCTCCAGACAGTGTTGAAAACAGATTTCTTGCACACTGATTTTAGGAAATTAATTGCAACATGCCACCACCAACACCAAAGTTGATCCTTCTGTACCATCTCAATTTTGGAAAACGTTCCAACACCAGTCACCTGATGACTGTGTTACTGCCCACTTTAAAAAAAACCAAAACCAAACAAACAAATAAATGCAGGTTTTCTATCCAACCCCAGCATCGTTTCATTACCATAAAAACATTTATTATTGCCTATTTCTCAAGGAAGTTCATTTGCCATTTCTTTCTTTCTTATTTTTTTAATATGCTTTATTAGCAATCAATAATGCACAATTGGAAGGATGCTTCTTATGTCTGGAGAAAGTTATTTCCATGGCAATGCTTCTATAGCAGCCATCTCTTACATTTTCCCAACACCCATGGCTGCTGGAGTTTTGCTTAAAATTAACCAATAACACTGAGTACAAAGAACATGATCTTAATAGAGACTTCAGTGTTTCCCTTAGGTAACTTAGATATTCTTAGGTTTATTAGGTCTTAAGCAATTAAGATCTCTAATTAGACACAGGTGTACAACCTGTTGAACACAGTTCTAGAGACACATTCACCCAGATAAGACTCTTAATGAGGTCACAAGGAGTGGGTGGCCATAGGACCAGAGCTACAGGACCCAGTGTTTTCTCTTACTTCTTTTGCAAATACCCTAATGCAAAATTATTTTACTGCTGCAGAATCAGTACAATTACTGTGGTTTGCTTTGTTGGGTTTTTGTGGGTTTTGGGTTGGTTTTTTTTTGGTGGTGGTGTTTTGGTTTTTGGTGTTTTGTTTTTTAATTCACAGTGGGTATTTTAGCATTGGCACATAGCAGGACATGCAGTAGCACTGTTTGCTTGTACTCTTTATTTACCTTTATAACTGCTTTTATATCAGTATAGACAATGTCAATAAACTCCTCTTTAGTCTGACAGACCAAGCAGACTCTCTGATGTCTCTCCAAAACATGCAACAGTCCAGATCAAAGCTTTCTGAGCATTCAAAGTTAACACTGAAATAATAATTTTGATCAAAATCTGTAATGTAGATAATTCATATGGCAATCTTATTGGGAAAAAATGAAGATAAATAAGAAAGAAATATTAACACCTTCATTATTCTCTGAGTAGGGGGTGTTGCTTATACATTTTACCAATACAGTAATATTGTATATTATATATATATATGTCTTGTATAATATTTCAGTGTTAATACCAGCATATTAGCCAGGCTGGAGACATATGTCCTATTCCCCTGTCCAGAAGGGCAAAGAGACACACGGCTTCCACACCCAATTGCAAGGTAAGGGTTGAAGTTCAGTTGTGCTGTTGCTGTTAACCCTGGAGTCAGTTCTGACTGTACCAGGAAGATACCACAACTGATGGCAAAATGAAGATATTCTGACAGAGCAAACTGATAATTTTCTTCTAACCCTCTATGATAAATTCAGTTTGATCCAGCTAAGAGGGAACACAAAAGCATATTATAATCTGAAGCATATGGCACTAATCAAAGGAATTTAACTTTCTTTTCCAGGCTAAAATGGTTTTCTTTAGTAAGACCAGAAGTAGCATTACTCTGCTTTCTTCTTCATGTTTTAATTCAGCAGGATAAGAGTGATTTATCTGCATTTGAAAAAATGTACAATACCTTCAAGATGATTTACTTCAGGCCTGCTTCTCATTTAATGACAACAAAGTTTGTTTAGTAGTAAGAAGGCTGGGTGTTTGCTTATGTGCAACCAACAGCCAAATCTGAGGAAAAGACTGATTGTGTACCCTTAATCTGAAAAGGTTATACCATTCCCTGAAAAATAAGTAGTTGATGGAATGAGTGCCTCAAGAAGGGGTCAACCAAAGTAGAATCTAAATTGCCTAGTAACATTCTGATCCACTCTAAATAAGAAACATCTCGTGCAGAAGGCAGTTCAATGATCTGGCATTGCATTACTGCATTAAATATTGATACTGATATTGAAATGACCCTTCTGCTAATGCAGGAACACCACCCACCAGGGCCATTCTAAATAGCACTGCACTGAAAAAAGGCTCAGCCTTGCTGCTGAAGTACCATTTCAGGCTCTGAAACATCACTCAGGAACACTTATGGATCTAAGTGAAGTCTTGCTGAGAAAATATGGAAGCAGCTCAGTGAGTGAGGAAGGGGAGGAGAGGATATAGATCCAAACTAAATGAGGCAGCAGCAACCACTTTATGTGGTGCCAGACTGTGCACACATTTGTCAGTCCTAATGGAGAGATTTATGAACTCCCTTGCATAAATATATGTCCTTATATCAAATACTCCACGCTGCAGCTACATCAATGGCTACTACATTTTCGAAATATATTCACATATCTTAATAAATCTTCTTGTTTGGAAAACACTCTGACTGCAACACTACAAAGTGGGAGCTAGAAAGCCTCTCTTGTCCCTTGCTTCACTTTAAGGGGCATAGTACATTGCTATTTCCCTCCCCTTTCTTAAAAGAAGCTTCTTTCCACTGGAGGTCCTGAACAGACCTACAGTAGTGAAGAAAAGCTCCAACCTTTTCTGCATCTTCATTCTCTCATCTATTTTTTGGGTACCTCAGAGAACACAGAGCTGAGAACAACACAAATGTAACTTCACTGCAGCACAACACAGCTCCAAAGAATCACCTATTACTTCTCTCCCTAATAAATTGACTGTTCAGAATATCACACAGATGACTGAGTCCCCCTTACTCTTAGCTACATGGAACTGCATGGGAAATAATTTCCTTCCAACAGTCAATGAAAAAACTGCAATCCAGATATCAGAAACCAAGGAAAAAGTAAGGCTAAGCTTACAATATACAGTATTTTAGCATGAAAACAACAGTATCCCAGTCTTCAAGCTGTGTTTCCACCACAGATTTTGTATAGTGATTGGCTTAATGTTAAAGAGTCTCTTTGCTAAACTGCTGGAAGAGTAACACTGAATCAGTCAGGACTGCTACACATTTCTTTTTTTGGTGGTAATGCTAAACAACAAACCATTAAACAAGCTGCAGGATTGTGGAAGAGAAAGACACTGCATAAACTGATGGTGCACATCAAACACTTCCCTCTGAAACATGTGAAGAATTTGCATTAATAGCTTCAAGAGTCTACATATGGTTCAGTGGCATTTTGCATTCTGTATTGATCAAAAATTGGAGGGGGAAAGGGAAGAAGATTACCAGTTCCATAGACTGAAACAATACATATTAAAGAGGCACTATCTTCATCACTTAGACATGCAAACACATACCTGAATCAGAAAACCATAGAATATATACACACACACACTGAATTGTTGCCATTATATTTTGTACTGTGAGCCACGGTTGCCAAATCACTTATTCTCTCTCATTTAATTAGACTGAGAATTCTGGAACAAATTTCTACTGAGCAAAAATGGATCATATACCTTCCTGTCTTACATGTGAAGAAAAAATGGAATATAAAATCATAATCCACAGAGTGTGCTAAGGTGGTGGTTATTAGGGTATGACCCAATAAATCCTAGGATTCTCTCTCAAAATCCTCCTGTCTCCACCAGTATCTTCAAAGCTGCTGCTTCTTATTTGGTTGGAATTGAAAAGTTCATATTGGTCTTGGAGGACAAATCAACAGAATATCTGAATTTCCCCATAGACTTTAACAAGATTTTATGTTGCTCTCTTCCATTCTGAAAGGTTTTGTCATGTTTGCTTATTTTCTCCATTATTTTTAAAACATGAAAAGCAAGAGAAGAAAGAAAACATCAACCCACTACACAAGCTTCTGAAGGCACTAGTTTAAATTCCTTCACTTGCCAAATATTTCAAATGGTTTTGGCTTTTTTTTTTTTTTTAATTATTTTTTTTAATATAAAGAGAAATAACTGCTCCCCGGGGCAAAAAAATCAAAACTGATAAGTCACTCCCAGGTTAAAGAAACTGAAGGAGCACGACACAAGATTTATTCTAAGAAAAACACCCCAGCCTTCTCACAGAATTGTACCATACAGCCTGAAACATCCAAAATATGGCTGAGAAACTAAGAGAAATACAACAGCAAACTCTAAAGTGTACAGGGATTCTTCCTCATATTTTCTTTTTCAGCCTTTTGTTACAGAAACTGTGGAATGATTACATGAAAAGGACAAAAATACCTTTCTAAATGGAAAAAAGGACAAATCCCTTAGAGAAACACAGAAGTCCCTCTTTTGACATCTGTCCCTGCTTTTCAGTGACAGCATGCAATGTGCCTTAACTTTTTTAAAAGCTCAAAAGAACTGTAAAAATAGCTTGCTTATCTATTTATTCTTTGTTAAAGGAAAGAAAAACACATTGCCTGAGTGAATAATACAGAAAAAAAAAAAAAGTTTCTGAAATACTTGTTTTATCCAGACCTGGACCGTTCAGTGAGAAAATGTTGGGGCAGAACATCTCTACAACCTTAGTCTGATGAGGCAGGGATCCCAGCTTCTTAACCAAGTGACTGGTTCTAAAGTTATGTTTTGATACTGGATTGTAACCAGGCTATTCAGCTGATGTGCCCACTTAAATTAAGCAAGGACTTGCTTAGTAGACATTATAACAGTTTAGTTTTGATGTATTTGTCCTAATTTTCCTGAATCTAAGGCAGAAATTTAAGCAGGTTGATTTCCAAAATGACATTCTCTCCAATCTTGCAGGACTTCTCCACAAATGCAGATTTTTCTCTTAAGTATGATTGGACACATTAGGGTGTATACTTTTCCAGTGTGCACTTACTGTAGAGAGTTTAAAAAACAGAATAACCAGGGCACCAAAAGTAGCTGTAATCTGAGAAAAAAGAAAAATTAAAATAAATAGTTCAGATAGAAACTGAGCCATTCAGACTGGAAAAACTCTTTGGAAGTCTCAGTGTGCCACTAGTTGTCATTAAGGCAGCACAGTTTACATATTTCTATTCTTCATTTATTGTAACCACAGAACTTCTTTAAAAATATTTAGATACTGGAAGCTCAGAGAAGATGTGTTTACATAGCTGAAATAGTGAAGGGATAGGGATTTCTCTGCTGTACAATGATCCAAGGGGTTTTATCCCTTGGGCAGGAAATACTAATGCTCTAATCTAGATAAATGATGTTTTACTAATGTAGGCAGGCACTGAAGAGGATATTTCTCAAACAAACAGCATCACACGAAGCCACTTGCTGATTCACTGTGCCATGTAACATTTGGGCAACTGGGTATCTCAAGAGGAAGAAAGCCACAAGATTGGGCTTTCTTCAATGTCTTCATTGATGATTTAGATGAGGGGGTTGAGTCCATCATCAGCAAATTTGCAGATGACACTAAGCTGGGGGGAGTGTGGATCAGCTGGAAGGCACAAGGGCTCTGCAGAGGGACCTGGACTGGAGAGTTGAGCTGATTCCAACGGGATGAGGTTCAACACGGCCAAGTGCCGGGTCCTGCACTTTGGCCACAACAACCCCATGGGGAGCTCCAGGCTGGGCACAGAGTGGAAGAAAGGGACCTGGGAGTCTGGATTGACAGGAAGCTGACCATGAGCCAGCAGTGTGCCCAGGTGGCCAAGAAGGCCAATGGCATCCTGGCCTGGATCAGGAACAGTGTGGCCAGCAGGTCCAGGGAAGGGATTCTGCCCCTGTGCTCAGCTCTGGTGAGGCCACACCTCTAGTCCTGTGTCCAGTTCTGGGCCCCTCAGCTCAGGAAGGAGATTGAGGTGCTGGAGCAGGTCCAGTGAAGAGCAAGGAGGCTGTGAAGGGATCCAGCAGAATTCCTGTGAGGAAGGGCTGAGGGAGCTGAGGGTGTTCAGCCTGGAGAAGAGGAGGCTCAGGGGAGACCTCATCACTCTCTACAACTCCCTGAAAGGAGGTTGGAGCCAGGGGGGGTTGGGCTCTTTTCCCAGGCAACTCTCAGCAAGACAAGAGGGCAGGGTCTCAAGTTGTGCCAGGGGAGGTTTAGGTTGGATATTAGAAAGAATTTCTTTACGGAGAGGGTGATCAGACATTGGAATGGGCTGCCCAGGGAAGTAGTGGATTCTCCATCCCTGGAGATATTTAAAAAGAGACTGGATGTGGCACTCATGGGATCTGCAGCAGTAGTGGATCAAGGGTTGGACTTTATGATCTCTGAGGTCCCTTCCAACCCAGCCAATTCTATGGTTGTATTCTGTTCTATGATTAAACATATTAGGACTGATTTGCACAGCAAGTTAAGCAGCAGAACTGGCCAAGTGGTTGCTAATAGAACATACTCACACATAAGCCATAGTTTAGAAACCTCCAAGCAAGAATTAAAAAGCCCTGTTAGCCCTTTCCCCCCCTCAATTCCAGTGAAGCACAAGTTTTGTTTGAAAAAGAGAAACAAAAGGGGGGGAAAAGGACAGCTCTTTGGTACTTTTGCTGCTACTAAGACAATTCCCTAAAGAAAGCAGAAGGCCAGACACAGCAGGGCAGAACCCATGGGACATATGAGGTACTTTGTTAGGCAATTGTGACTGAGCTTCAGTGGATCATTGTAAACAGTAGAATTCAGTTTCAAGGTCAAGATAATATTTGCCTCGTCTGCATAATCTTATGGCAAAGATGACAGTTTTGATAAACTGTGGAACTCCCAACCTTTCAGACTGAGTTAATGCAACCATTAAGTTTACAGCAATAAGACTCAAGTCACTTCTATACTTCCTCTACAAGAAAGTGCTTGGTGTGTGAGAAATGTCATTCCTCAGCCACAACTGGATTTTCAACTCAGTTGACCTCATAATCACATATACCTTTGACCTGAACAGCAATTTATTTTAAAATCAGTTTATAACCACTTCACTGTTAGTATTTACAAGTAGTTTCTCTGGGAAGACCAGTGTGTACCACTAGTTGCATCTTATATATCTGAGTTTTCTGAAAGATAAGTTGGGGTGTGGAAAGCACACAAGTAAATCCACTGGATTAAAGGAGAGAATAAAATTTTTTAAAACGTGAAGGAGGAAAATTTTCAGCCTACACTGCAGCAACTGCTGAAAGCTACCAGAGAGCTGCTGTGAATCATAGCTGAGGCAATTATATAACACTGCAGAAAAAAATAAAAGCAGTCCTGGTAGGTAATGACAGGAATATTATATGCTATATGCAAGGCAGAGGAGGTAGTCATGCCCTTCTTGTCAATACATCCAAATGGGATACTGGGCTCAAACTGGAGCTCTTCAGAGAGTACAAAAGGATAGAGACAGTGCCCAGCAGACAGAAGCAGAAAGGAAAACACATTTTGGGAAATGAAACTGCATTGGTTCATTTAAAGAGCACCACGCTTCGTTTGCTGGTAAGTAAAAAATTGCCCTAAAGTGGACAGGAATAATTATTCTCAATGGCCTCGTGAACACTTCTGGTTAGGAAGGGGAGGAAAGAGGCAGCCACAAAAGTGTTGTCTCTATCTGCAGCAAGAAGCATTGCAGTTACATAGTGTGAAAATGTTGATCTGCTCTTACTGAATCACTTGAAGAGCTCAGCTACTGACACAGCCCTGGGGTGACAAAAAGAGTGCAAGTTTGCAGAGCAGAGACAGGAACCCACCCACTGGATATTACACAGGGGAAAGAGGGCTGAGGAATAGGAAGAGGCTCCTTACAGAAAACATTCTCTAGTTACATCAAAATGTTAAACAGATTTCTTAAAGTGTTTTCTTGATATTTACAAATAGTTTAGAAAAAATATCCACCAGGAAATTTGTAGGTAAATCTGATCTCGTTCAGTGTAGGGTGCTGAAGAAGGTTATCTCTCAAGGAGAAAGAAGCCTTTTTTTTTTCTATTATTCTAAGATGCAGGAAAAGACTAATTTTTGAGAGTAAATTAGAGGCTCTAAACCATCCTTTTAACTGAGATTATTAGGAAGGGAGTAATGAGGCTCAGGTCCTAATGAAACTTTCTGTCTTGTGGAGACCTTAATATAGTTTTAGGTTCACTTGTTTATTTATGAAATGCAACTTCTGAAACATAACTCAGAAAAGACAGTCAAGCAGCATCTATGGTTAAAATATTTGCCTTTTTTTTTTATGTGGCTTAAATTCTACTCCTTACCTTCAACAAAACCAATTAGCTAAAGATTTTAACCAAAAGAGAGCTACTTTATTAGCTTCACCTGGGCTTGCAGGAAAAATTAGGCTTCTACCAAATTTCCAATAATCTTCATGTACAAAACCCACATGATGCCAGAGAGATTACATCTACATCATTTCTCAGCAGGTGTTTTTTCCTAGGGACTGCCTCATGCTGTGCAGCATTTCAGACCCAGAGCAATCAAATCCCATTACAATAATCCCAGTAATGCATTGCCTATAGCCATGACCATGTTCCTTCAGTGAAGTGCTGGCTGGGATTTCAGTGATCCTTGATGGCTCCCTAACATTTTTAAGGGTTTGGGCACTGGGAGAAGCAGAGTAGTGGCAACTAGTGTTTGCCTTAGCTTCTAAATTAACTGGTTACTAGTTACACCTTCACCACTTCCATCTCTCTCTACAGTGTCTGGGTGGGATTCACTCCCTCATTTCCCATGCAGGACCCCTAGGTGGTACTGGTGAATTAACCATCACTTTACCTCATATCTTCCTCAACTGGGTCTTTTTTTTTTTCCCATTCCAATGGAAGGATGGATGGCATCTCTCTCTCTCTTTTTCTTCCTTTTTTTTTTCTCCCTCTCTCCAGAAAACCTCTTTTGCAATACTTTAATGAAGCTCTGAGAGGAATAACTATGCCAGAAATAACATTATTTTTAGATCTACATGACAGTACCCATTATCAGCAGTCTTATGCAACTGGCAGCAACTCAACTACTCATGTGCTGCCTCCTGAGGGGGTTGAGAGTTTTATAATGCACTCTGACACCAGAAATTCTAACAGCTGCAGGTAACTCTGGCAGTTCTCTCACCTGTATCTTTTATCACATGAAGTATCAAGCACTGTGTGGTATTGGGCTTATTTTACTCTGCAGCAGCTATTTTTAAATAGATCACTGTGCTGGAGGGTTCTGTGAACATGTATTCATGCAGCTTTTACACATTTACTTGAACAAACAGTACTAGGTTTAACACATAGTTTACACCCTTCCATTTTGCTTTTCAGAAGAACAAATTATAGGACAGAAAACAACAGAACCCTGAAATACAGACACACACAGTAATTTTATGTAGAAGTTTAACTTGTGGTCATATTTTTGAGATTTATGACTTCCACATTATCTCTCATTTCCAATTACTGCTGTGTGTGTAACTTGCAGGGTGTGTGCTATGCCTTATCATGGCCATATAGTTCAATAAATTAATCTGTAAGGTTTCCAATCAAAGTATTGGACTGGGGAGTAACAGGGAAGATTCAGTTATAAAATTAATTTTAAGCATCTCCACATTGCATTAATTTATAAACCTTTACTTACCTTGGAGAACCCTGCAAATGCTTGGTGAGGAAAAAATATTTCCTAGTCCCCAACAAAATAGGTGTCATTAGAGATGCATTTATAATGGAATTTGACTTAATGGAGATGAAGGTCTGCAGACACTGTTAATGCTTTACAGCAATAAGGTTGTAGCAAGCTTTTAGCACAATATAATGACCCACACCAGGCTAAAATTATACACTGAGCAGTGCTTGGTTGAACCAGCACATTATGTTTGCTGTTCATATGCACACAACTTGGCAAAACACAGCTCTCTCAAATTGCAAACATAATGTATAATAATTGGCAGTATCTTCCAGTTGTGCTGCTGAAGTTCCAGAAGAAAAAGGGGTTAAACAAACATCATCACAAACCATCATTGCACAACTAGTTTTATGGCTCCTTTAAAGAGTTTAATATTAAAACCACTGATATTGTTGCTTATAGGAAATTCATAATGGATAAAGGCTAAGTATACCCTTGTTTTCAGTAAGAGGTCATTTACAGACATTTACAGGATCTTATCAGCTCTGTATTAAATTCTTTTAGATGACCTTGTGGAATGCCTTTGTGGAGCAATGAACACCAAAAATGATCATAAGGATTTTTGTCAGAGTTTAACCTCACACTACAAAGAAATTTTCATTAGATACAGTGCATAAAATTTTCAGAAGTAATTTATGCCATCCCTCAAAACCAGCAAAACATGTGAGAAGTTCTTGCACTTTTTTTCTTTTGCACCTATGGGCTTTTGCAGAGCTGCTAGGAATAAATCTGCTACTTTTCAAGGTGAATTTTAATATGTATGGGAAGTGACAAACTGATGGCTACTGTGAATAAAGCAGCCTTTTTATCTAAATGACAGACACAGCACAGGCATCCTGAGAACAAGTTACTCTTATTGCCCTCCTGCTGATCTGAAAAATTGCAAGGATGGTCTAGTTTGTGCAGAATTACTCCTTGGCCTCTCAGCTGAGGCTGTGAGCAAAGGTCTTCTCCTTCTGTTCTTTATGATTATGATACCTTTCCACACAGAGATCCATCAGCTCCTCAACCCAGTCAGCTCAGATAGGAAAAGTGGGTAGAAATGCATGGCAGATGACAAAAGGCTTTCCAGCAAAGGAGGTATAAAACCTCACTGCAAAACAACATAGTATTTTATTTTGGTCTTGTGAAAATTCTTGTAGGCAATTTCTGTATTTGAAAGTAGCTGTATGAAATTGAATAAGTATACATTTCTTACTTCATTTTTCTAATATGCAAAGGAATAATGTCTGATTCATCAGCACAACAAACAAAAAATTAGCCTCATACTACAGCCAGTTCTACTAGGCCTCTAAAAATCAGGTATCAATAAAAGCAAAGTCAGGCATTTTACTTCCTTACATTTCCAAGTCAAAATGCCCTTGCACTGACAGTTAGCAAGAGAGAAAGGGAGCTGTAAAAGCAAATCAATAACTTGTCAGAATTATTAAACAGATCCGTGAATTACAGGGGTGTAACTGGGAGTAACAAGAGAAGATTGTTGAGGATTAAAAGCTGCATAGAATATTAGGAAAGAATTGGAAATATCAATATTCATTACCTACATTTCCATACTGCAGTCTTACTGCACCACAAGTTACATCCAGATGTACAGGGACAGCTCTGAATGCTCACTCAAGTTAGGGATTTGGGAGACATCGTTAAATCCCAATACTGTTTTATCACAAGTAGTGACAGATGATGACCAAAAATTAAACTCTGAGGAAAGATCCCTGAAGATGGTTAGTTAGCACACATATCAAACTGGCAAACTTGAAGGAATACCCATTTTTTTGCTATCTTTGCAGTATTAACTTCATCAAAATGTATTTTTATGCCAGATGCTCAGTTGGCAGCATATGCACTAATAAAACTTGTGGAATATTTATTTGCCATCTGAAGACAAAAAAAAAATCTCATCTAGAAACAAAATAAAACTGGGACAGACTGTTTCTAGTGCTCTGAAAATTTGGAAATGAGAGTAAAAGAGGAAGAAAGCCAGAGCAGATCTCTTGCACCTTACAGATTGTTGCTCACAACTCTTTTACAGCATTCCAGTATAACTTTTATGGAGCCTTCTGGGCCAAAACAAGTAGAGGTCTCTAAATTTAAGTAACAAGGGGTAAAGGCTGGTTCAGTTTGGAAACCATGTCTCAGAGAGGTGAACACCAGGAGCAGACACTGAGGCTGAAGATGCAGAGCAGCCAAACCCTGCCTGATCCCTGGCCCCTCCACACCTGCCCAGATATTTTGGCTTTTCCTTTTCCATGGATTCTCACCAGGGATGGCATTTTTCACCAGTCACTTCGATGTGCAAAGACAGTAGGAAAATCACCAAACACCAATAGCTTTTTCATTAGTGACACAGTGACAACTATGAGTGCTGAATAGATGGCAGAAAGCACTGGAATTGCTTCTGGGGATTTCCTCTCCCTCCCACACCCTTCCTCCCCCTGTCCACCCAAAGCAACCAGGACCAGATGAAGGAAGCAGAAAATTGTGCTTACTTTTAGAAGCTGCTCTAACTGGAAGGTTTGTCAGGTGTGAAGACAACACAGGAGTGAAGGTTTCTCTCTTGGCGTTACCCAGAATATAATCTGTAAAAAAAACAAACAAAAAACAGTTTGATTTTATTAATTTTCTTTCCTAAGTCAGCAACCAAGAGCACCTCAACTGCAGGTTTAGCAACATCTATTTGTTATTCATTATGAAATATTGAAATACGTATTATAGCAATATATTTTACAGACCAAAATACTCTTGTATCAAAAAGAAAAAGCAGTTTACCTCACCATGATGCATGTGTCTTTTAGTTTTATCACTGAGAATCACAGACTAACAAAGCAAACTGAGTTTGTACTCTGTATCCTAAATGCACAGTGTCAGTTTTACTTTGGAAGACTAAAGAAAAACACTTGAGGATAAACAAAAAACCATTCTAGAAATAAATCCCACAATTCTGGAAGAAGAGTTTACCAAGTCAGATAGGAATAATTTTTTTTTTAAAAATTAATATTCCTATAAATGCAAATATGATTAGCCCTGTTCTTGACTACTCCAGCTCAAATTCTGGATGTAGACTTTTTTCTCCATACTGTTTGGAGAATTCATTGATCCTTTGTGCTGCTATGTGTAGCAGAGAAAAAATAATCATATATTCAACTTCATATCTACAGAAATTTTACAGAAACCACCAACAGGACTACAGTGGGATAGTTTTTAAAAGGCAAATAAGATCATCTTCAAAGCACTTCTTATCTTTCCATGCTCTGTGACTTTTTATACTCCCTAGCTTGCAACGTTACTGCCCTTCTTTCCATACACCAGCTGTTACTGGAAGATAGGTCTGTAAAACCACTAAAATACAATTATTTAATCCAAATGACATCATGAGAAGCACTGTGTATTTTTTTTTTTAAATTGCAGTTGTATATATATACACACAAATCAATATCCATACAATGTTAACAAAACCAGCTAGACTCTTAACACCAAAGTTTACAGCTGATTTAGCAAACAAAAAACTCATAACTCTTTTAAAACAAACTTCTCAAACAAAACATAAAGGTAATTTCCAGCAATAACCTTTAAATAGAGTCAAAAGCAACTGCAAGGACTGCAAAAAGAATCCTGCTTTTCTGGGATGATAAAATTGGACAAGAGATATTTATCCACATAGTTACAAAAACTTTGTTACACAAAGTAGTAAATCTAGGTCTGAACATATGGGAAGGTATACTCAGAATTTATTAAGCATTAGAAGAATGCTCCAAAAGGTCAGAGAATATGAATTTACAATCTAAAAGGCAAAGCTTATTTTTACCACCGACCACAGGATTCCTCTCTTTACACAAAATATTTTAAGTAGTAGAGTTCTGCAAGTTTCTACAGGCTCCCCTACCTTGAACCTTTCATGAAGGACCTACCAATAAATGGGTTGGAGAAAAACTCACAGTGGTAATTTTGATACCTAACACAATCATCATCATGTTCAGAGCATTCTGATTAATAATCTGAACATCTTAGCAAGCTTCTGTAATTGTGATCCCCTTTTCTCTAGAAATTAGAATTATGCTGTAAAATGTCTGTACACAAGTCAGCTCACACGATTAATGGTTCTGGTTGCTGTCCTTGCATAGGAAAATGCTCATCAGCAGTAGGGAGATTGTCTATGATTAAATCACAATAAATCACAGTAAAAGCCCCATGATGACACTTATGTGATCTTTAGCCCACATCAGTCCTGCTAAATTTGTGGCTTTTTCTCTGTTCATCTGAGATCTGATAAACTTTCCCTTGATATCAATATAATATTCCCCTACCAGCCTCAAAAGGAGTTCAAAACCCAAGGGACAAAATTTCAGACTAACTTGCTACTATTTCTGAGATACCATGTTGTGCTTTTTCTTTCTGCTCTAGTAGGTCAAGGGAGGTTCTCCTCCCCCTCTATTCTGCATTGGTGAGGCCGCACCTGGAGTATTGTGTCCAGTTCTGGGCCCCTCAGTTCAAGAAGGACAGGGAAGTGCTTGAAAGAGTCCAGCGCAGAGCTACTAAGATGATTAAGGGAGTGGAACATCTCCTTTATGAGGAAAGGCTGAGGGAGCTGGGTCTCTTTAGTCTGGAGAAAAGGAGACTGAGGGGTGACCTCATCAATGTTTTCAAATATGTAAGGGGTGAGTGTCAAGGAGATGGAGTTAGGCTTTTCTCAGTGGTGACCAGTGATAGGACAAGGGGTAATGGGTGTAAATTGGAGCATAGGAGGTTCAAGTTGAATATCCGGAAAAATTTTTTTCCTGTAAGGGTGACAGAGCCCTGGAACAGGCTGCCCAGGGGGGTCGTGGAGTCTCCTTCACTGGAGACATTCAAAACCCGCCTGGACACGTTCCTATGCGAGGTGCTCTAGGTGGCCCTGCTCTGGCAGGGGGGGTTGGACTAGATGATCTTTCGAGGTCCCTTCCAACCCCTAGGATTCTATGATTCTATGAAACAAGGGACCTTGTCTTCTTGGTTGACTTAGAGACTCCTTAAGAACACGAGTTCAAAATAATAAATTGCATTTGTCTCATGAAGGAGTGGGTTTTACAGCAGGCTTGCAAGATGCTAGGAAGAAAGCTGATAGTGACTGTCCTCAAATCCAGTTTTAAAATAGGTGTGTTGTTAAATGACACAATTAATTCTTTCTACAAAGGCAACTCAAGCAGCTTGCATCCAGAGAATCTCTTATCTTAATGCTTTTACTGGAACTAATGCAGTCAGAAGGTCACTTATCATAATCTGTAGTCCAAAGATAAACAAACATTGGTATTTTTGAGGGTTAACAACTCCAGGTGAGAGTTACAGGAAGGAACAAGAGGACCTATCAGTTCATGAAACAGGATACCAGGAATGGGTGCAAAAAAGACTCAGGGGCTTTTCCTCTTTCAAATCAACTGAATTTGTGATAAGGTTCCCAAGAAATGTAGCAGATTTCCTGGAAGCACATTACTGCAACTGCTCACAAGCATGCTCAGTGCTAAGTTTGGGGATAAACTCTCTGCCCTGACTGAAACAACAAATTTCAAATGATTATATGTATTCTTTATAAGTAAGAACCTGAGAGGATGTGAAACACAGCAATGTAGGCTTTGCAGATACTGCAAATAAGGAATAAAACCTCGGAATCTGACATTTCTGTTACATCCCCCTGATTTGCCCTATTTTTTTGTGTCTCCTCAGGCCTGAGAAATGCAAATAGATCAGCAACAGGTTTTGCTGTGAAGCATTTTTGTCAAAGACACTTGGACATATCTGAGCAAAAGATGTTCAGGTGAATTGCAGACACTCTTCTTTCAGGAGCTGTTGAACAGCCTGAATTATGAGGGGCAGGGCTGGAACAGGTGAGCTTAGCATAGCAGCTCAGATCTTGGTGCAAAACCAGTCAAGGTTGTCCTGGAAGCTAACTGTATTTTATGAAGGATTTATAATCGTTGAAGTTTGTATGCAAAAATCACACCAAATTTAGAATGATAGTTCTGTGCGTGATGTAAAGCTGAAAAATCAGTTAGATATAAACATCTGATGTTTATTTAGGTTAATTAATCCTCTAATAGCTCAGTGTTCACATGAGAAGCTCCCGAGAACAGATATGTAATTAGTTTTCCAAAATTCCATTTGTGTCACTTGCACAATGTTCTGGTCTGTAACCAGCAAAGTGCATGGAAGGAGAGATGTTAAATTACTGCAGAAAGATCAACAGAGCATTTTAAAAGGTGGAAGCAGGAGGGACTCACTGTATTACATCCAAGGACAGCAACTGTAATGCTCAGGATAAAGCCAGGAATAAAATCAATGTGTAAGCTCCTAGAGAACAACCAAGTCATAGAATCATAGAATTGGCTGGGCTGAAAGGGACCTCAGAGATCATCAAGCCCAACCCTTGATCCACTACTGCTGCAGTTCCCAGCCCATGGCACTGAGTGCCACATCCAGTCTCTTTTTAAATATCTCCAGGGACGGAGCATTCACTACTTCCCTGGGCAGCCCATTCCAATGCCTGATCACCCTCTCCGTAAACAAATTCTTTCTAATATCCAACCTAAACTTCCCCTGGAACAACTTGAGACCCTGCCCTCTTGTCTTGCTGAGAGTTGCCTGGGAAAAGAGCCCAACCCCCCCCCCTGGCTCCAACCTCCTTTCAGGGAGTTGTAGAGAGTGATGAGGTCTCCCCTGAGCCTCCTCTTCTCCAGCCTGAACACCCTCAGCTCCCTCAGCCCTTCCTCACAGGACTTGTGCTGGATCCCTTCACAGCCTCCTTGCTCTTCTCTGGACCTGCTCCAGCACCTCAGTCTCCTTCCTGAGCCAAGGGGCCCAGAACTGGACACAGGACTCGAGCTGTGGCCTCACCAGGGCTGAGTACAAGGGCAGAATCCCTCCCTTGGACCTGCTGGCCACAAGTTGTTGCAAGACGAACCTCTCTTAGGGCACAGCCCTCTGAGGTCCAACAGGTGTTCCAGCAGAAGTGCACAAATAGTGCTCTGAGTTGGTTGCCCTCAGGACTGGTTAGCCTGGCTCCGTGCTACTGCTCCAGATTCAACTAACCTCTCTGCTGGCTGGCTCGCTCAGGAGTGATCTGAGCCTGTGTTTCAAGCCTCACCTTTTATTGGCCCCCTAATCCTGCTCATGCGCAGTTGGGACCTGCCCTAATCAGGCACAGGTGGGCTTAACACAAGCTCATGCCCATTACCTGTTAATTAGTGGCACCTGGTTGCCTCATTGCCTCATTTCACTACAAGTCATCAGAACTAGCCAATTTGTGAACCTGCCCAAAACACATCATGTCAAACCAGCCTAACTTCCTTCTTTGCCAGGGTAACTGGCCTGGTGACAAGGACAGAGCAGTAGGAGTGACAAATCTTAACCACGCTGAGCTCTTTGGTCTGTCACAGGAGGCATTCTCAAATGGAGCTTAAGAAAGTTACCCACAGGGGAGTGAGCACAAGCAAGATCCACAATCAGCTGGAAAATCCTAATGGAACCACTGGGATAGAAAGCTGTCTCCAGTGGGATTATATCAGGTCCAAGTTGTATTCTCCCCAGTCTATTCAGTATTTTAACACCATCAACAATGACATAAATCAGACATGAGAGATTTGGGAACATTACCAGAGTGGGAGGAGATGTACTTGGGAAGACAGCATTTAAATTCAAAGCGTTCCTGGCAAACTGAAATTTCAAAATAACAGGACAAAGTTCAAATTTGAGACATGCACACTCATGCACATTCTAGCAAATGCACACTCATACAAGCAGAGAAATTCAGTATGCAGGAGGTGTAGCAGATCACAGTATAAGCCAATAATCTAAGTCAGTGTGACTGCTAAAAAAATCATAGAATCATAGAATCATAGGGGTTGGAAAGGACCTCGAAAGATCATCTAGTCCAACCCCCCCTGCCAGAGCAGGGCCACCTAGAGTACCTCGCATAGGAACGTGTCCAGGCAGGTTTTGAATGTCTCCAGTGAAGGAGACTCCACGACCCCCCTGGGCAGCCTGTTCCAGGGCTCTGTCACCCTTACAGGAAAAAAATTTTTCCGGATATTCAACTTGAACCTCCTATGCTCCAATTTACACCCATTACCCCTTGTCCTATCACTGGTCACCACTGAGAAAAGCCTAACTCCATCTCCTTGACACTCACCTCTTACATATTTGAAAACATTGATGAGGTCACCCCTCAGTCTCCTTTTCTCCAAACTAAAGAGACCCATCTCCCTCAGCCTTTCCTCATAAGGGAGATGTTCCACTCCCTTAATCATCTTAGTAGCTCTGCGCTGGACTCTTTCAAGCACTTCCCTGTCCTTCTTGAACTGAGGGGCCCAGAACTGGACACAATACTCCAGGTGCGGCCTCACCAATGCAGAATAGAGGGGGAGGAGAACCTCTCTTGACCTACTAACCACACCCTTTCTAATGCACCCCAGGATGCCATTGGCCTTCTTGGCCACAAGGGCACATTGCTGGCTCATGGTCATCCTCTTGTCTACCAGGACCCCCAGGTCTCTTTCACCTACACTGCTCTCCAGCAGGTCAGCCCCCAACCTATACTGGGACATCGTGTTGTTCTTCCCCAAATGCAAGACTCTACACTTCCCCTTGTTGAATTTCATCATGTTTCTCCCTGCCCAACTCTCCAGCCTAAGTCTCTCTGAACGGCAGCACAGCCTTCTGGTGTGTCAGCCACTCCTCCCAGCTTAGTGTCATCAGCAAACTTGCTGAGGGTACATTCTATACCCTCATCCAAGTCGTTGATGAAGATATTGAACAAAATATCTTAAGATATTTTGAACAAAATAATCTTAAGAGATTTGAGAAATGTTATATGCAAGCAGTGAGGGTAGCTCTGTTCTACTCTTTTCAGTGCTGGTGCCTCTCCAGCTTGAATACAATGTCTAAATTTGATCTCTGAACTACAAAAACCCAGAAAGTATCCAAAGTAAAGCACCAGAGATAAAAAATACTGGGAAATATCCTACAAGAAGAGATTGCAATTGTTTTGTTACAATACAGACAAACCATTCTTTCATTAAAACTTCTAAAGAGCCATTGAAGCCATGTTCCAAGAAGACTGTGTACCTTCTCTGGGGTAGATTTTAAGTGATAACTCAAGGTCTTTTCCAGGCCTCATTTCTGTGATGCTCTTCCTGAAGTATTTCCAACAAGACAAAACAAACTCCACTACTGAAAGTTTTCACTGGATGAAACAGATGTAAAAGCAGAAAGGTTTGCAAGCAGTCTTGCAAATAAAAACAGCTTAATGAGGTGATCCATATAATTCAGAAGTTAAAAAATTAAAAGCCTACTTAATCTAAAATCAAACTATATACTACTCTTCTAAAAAACCAAAAAACCCCAAAAAAACATACAGCATCAAAAGATAATACAACAATCAAAGAACTCCTAGGCTTGATATTAAGAGAACAACCACTCCTGGTGTCCCTACCTGCTACAGTAGAGAAATGAAAAAAAAATGAGGAAAGAATTCTACTCTTAATTCAGATTTAACATGCAGTCATTGGGGAAAAACTCTCTTTTCAGCAGCACAGAAAATAAAAATATTGTACCTGTCTTCCAGATCAGCTAAGATGCATTTAGTATCACATAACAATGACAAAGAAGGACGTGAGAGTCAGAAAAATATTTCCAATATTTTGGTGCTCTGACCTCAGTGGACAGCATTGCTTGTTAAATGCAGACTCTCAGGGCTTTCCACAAGAGAACATGTGCCTGTTAACTATCTATAAGAAATTGCAAATACTTTTATAGATCTATGATAAATTATGAATAAGCTTTACAAAACTTTTAACAGTTAAATCTCTTTTCAGTCCCCTGAAAGCTAAAAGGCACTTGAAATTTCTTCACTGGTAGAAACTGTACATTAACTGCACAAAAGAGTTTTCCTCCATGGAGCTACAAAGGAATGAGGAAAGGTCAAAGAGAGGCAGCAATGCTATGGGGTTGTGTGGGGGTTTTCTACCAACAAATGAAATGAAGGGATCACAGAAGTGACACAGATGGTGTCAGAGCTGGACTGCCTACCTGGCTCTGCCATTCATTCAGAACAGCATCAGAGGAAAGGAAAAATAAAATTAAAAAATAAAATTTAAAAAAATCACTAAGCAGAGAACTTATTGCCACACTTGAAAAAATAAGTTAGTGGTATCACTTATGTTTTTGGAATCCTTCTCAGTCTATGAGGATGGAACATTAAATTGCTGTTACCCAGAGGAAAAAATAAAGTAACTACAGCAGCACTCCTGAGTTTTTGCAAACTATTTTAAGTAATTCACTCAACATCCTGTAGCCAGCAAACCTAGCTGTTAAAAAATATCTCATAAAGTCCAGGTCCCTGCAGGGAGCTGAACATTTCAAGCACTGGCAGCTTCTAGGACTTTTTTTTTCTAATTCTCATTTCTAATGATGGCTTTGAGGTTCATTCTTATAAAAGTTTGCACTGAGATGTTTTAACTCCTGACATTTCCAGGGATTACAGCAGTGTCACATGCTACATTATATACCTCATGCATCAATAAATGAGTTGGGTGATGCATTTTTAGTGCCCATCTCATTGAGGCTGCCAGCCTGAGCTGACCAGGTTAAATTTCCATTCAAAGAGGTGTGTTTGAATACCAATACCACTGTCACAAACCTCACACTAAAACACCAAGCATAAGCAAACGTGTGGATTTATGAATATAAATACTTAAAAGTAATCAGGCAGGACAGAAATTGCATTTCTCACCTTCATTCCTGATCAGCTCAACTTGTATTTGCTCATGTCACACACATCTTTCTCCTGAGGCAGAGATTAACATGTGACAAAGGGCAGACACCACACTCCGCTAAACAAGCTCAGTGGCACCTACCAGGGTGTTTGTTCACACCTGAACTTCCCCAGGTTACTTCCAGATCAAGGCCAATTCTCTTGTGGAAAGTGTAGCCCTGCAGGATGCCAGGAGAGGATGGGGATCATAGAATCATAGAATTAGCCGGGTTGGAAGGGACCTCAGAGATCATCTAGTCCAACCCTTGACCCACCGGAGCAGTTGCTAGACCATGGCACTGAGTGCCACATCCAGTCTTTTTTTAAATGTCTCCAGGGACGGAGAATCTACCACCTCACCGGGCAGTCCATTCCATAGCCTAATCACCCTCTCCATGAAGAAATTCTTTCTAATATCTAACCTAAACCTCCCCTGGCACAACTTAAGACTGTGTCCTCTTGTCTTGTTGAAGGTCGTCTGTATAGGATGCCTGTACCGAGCTGCAGCGGGCACATCGGTGCCTGGCCCAGTCCCAGGAAAACCCTGGGGAGCTTTTTTGTTGCAGTTTTGGGAAAACCACTCCTGGTTTTCATCACACCTGACTTGTGCCTCCCACATCACCAGTGGCAGGGAAAAGATGCAAAGCAAAAACCACAGCCAGACAAATCCTGAGAAGACTTTACCTTGCACTGTGGGAAAATTGAAAAGCAAAGGGCTGGTGACAAGTGCACAAAGTCATTGCTGCAACAGAGGGGGGACTTGGAAAGTCCTGATAACAATTTTCAGCACCCACTACTGATTTTTCTTCCTCCTCCCCCTTTTTTTTTCTGTGCCTCTTCATGGTAATGGCTGTCTACTTTCTGTAATTATCAAACGTGTCTTTCTTGGTTGTGTTTTCCCCATCACAGCAAGTCTGTAGTGTTAATAAGAAATTTTTTCCAAGATACAGAAATATTTGCTGACAGTTTTTCAAACTGGAGACATTTCTGCTGCTGGAAAGCCTCAACAGCCACCAGCATCAAATCATACCCCACTCTGTCATCCACTGGTTATGAGAAAAGGAGGGTAAAGAGGTACAGAGTTGTTTGAAGGAAAGGCAACTTCTTTTTTTTTTTTGAAGACAACTTTTCTAAATCATAGAACATTTTTGGTTAAAAAAGACCCTCAAGATGATCACATCCAACTACTAATATAACTTCGCCAAGTCCAGTGCTAAGCCATGTCCCTAAGCATCACATCTTTTAAGCACCTCCAGGGATGGTGATTCAACCACTTAAAACTATTTCATACAATTTGTCAATAAAATCCAAACTGTTCAGAGAAGACAGGTTCCATTATACTTCTAAACATAAGGAAAAAACCCAATACTTTAATTAAAATAATTAAAAAGCAAGGTGTTGATTCAGAGGACCCTGTCTGATAAATAGGGATCAGTAACTTCTCAGTAGCCTGAGTCAGGTCCACATTATCGCTGATGCTACAGTCATGTTGTACTTCTCATGAGCTCCAGACTGTGCACAGCATCACTTGCCAAAGTTTTGCCCATACTTTTCTCCAGCCCCATGAGGGCTGTAACATGGTAGGACTCAGAATTTCTAATTGTTTTTTCACTCTTCATGATGTTTCACTCCTGAAGCACTAAAGCACAGCATAACACTTTGTTTGAAGTAAATAAATAGCTAAATAAATAAAAGCACAGTATAGTGTGGGATACTAATCCAAAAAAAGGTGATGGAGCCTAAGATTAAGTGAAAGTAACTCCAAACAGATTGAGAAACTATAAAAAGTAGGGAATGCTTCTACTGGAACTACTTGACAAAAGAATGCCAAAGCACATGCATGCAAAATATCCTCAAGCAAATGTTCAAAAAGGAAGGATATGACCAACAAAATGAACACCTTTTTAAATCAAGTGCCCTACATTTCTTTTCCCACCTCGTCCTGAGAATATATGAGAATCTTGCTCTTTTCACCTCTAGAGAGCAGAGAACCCTAAAATAAGAATAATCTGCTGGCTGAGGCTTTCCTTGTACATTTTCCTAGGGTGCTGTGGAACAGTGGCCAAGTTGTGGGGTTTTTTTTTCCTTTTTTTTTTTTTTTTTTTTTCAGTTTGTCACAACAAGTTTTATTTATCCATTCAAGTCAACCTTCCATCAAGTGGCCTTTTGCATCTACCAGGAAAACAACATGCCACTGGGAAAATAACAACATTGTGATTCATGCTAGGAGTTCACTGTCTGCTGGCCCTCAGCCCAGAGCCTGAAGTGTCCACACTTACTTTGGGAGCCTGCATTACCCTAATAGCAATATTTTATTAGCAGAGAACTTCTTACTTTTGACATATGCCTGGTTTTTCATGGCTACCTAATGTATGCCAAGTCCAAGTTCTATTTCACTTCCTTTTCACTTCAGGCCAATGAAACACCCTGGCTGCAACATCAGCTGCCTCTTCTTTTCAGAAGTATTCCAGCAGCTTCTTCCATCCTGCCTTCTTCCTTGGAATAAAGCCTGTTTCTCAGTTCTCTGCTCCCCTTCTTCCACACTATCACTTTCCAACAACATTTACAACAGTTCTCATGTTGTATGAACCATTCAGAAATCCAAGAGATTGGAGTTGCCTGCAGACTGCAAAAATGCTGAAGGTTTATGTGAGAAATTGTTCGGTGCTTTCCAGGCTGGATTTTTTTTCACTTAAGCTGCTGGGTTTTTCCTTTCAAAATTAAGGATGGTTGCTTTTCCCACAGCTTCTGCTTTGGTCACATGTGGTGACCACCCAAGGTCTCATGATCTTCAGAGGATCCTCATTCTATTCTAGGACACACAGTGGGGGCCATCAGAAAACACAAGACTGCAGCACCAGATAGTAGCTGAATGCATCAGGTTATCCACTGATTGCTCTCCATGAACAGACAAGCTATAAAAGATCTACCTGAACATAAACACAGCCCCCTCAATGAGACAAACCAAATATTTTAACACAACTCTTCCAATGGAGAGTGTTTAGTAAGAGGCAAAGAAAGATTCATCATGAATGCAGATGTAAAGTGATTCACCAATAATGAAAATTGGGTTTTGGAGGAATTTAATGTTACAATGTGATCCTCGTATAAATATTTGTGCTAAGAAAGATGTGAAAAATTGAGCTAGAGTCCAGGAATGGAGATAGGCCACTTAAAATTTGGCTCAAAATTTGAAAATGTTGAGCTTGTGCCAAGCAATCTGCTTCACCAAGGAAATTCCCAGTAAATGAACCTATTTCCTGAAAAGTGTACAGCTATTCTACAGCCAGAAGTTGCCCTTCTGACTTGCAGATAGAAATCCTTCCTAATAAAAAAAGCAGTGCACTCAGTACAAGTAATTAAGTCCTGAATTCAGCACTGTAAGTAGTTCTACATAATGAAATGGTGAGGCATAGTACAGCCTTGCCAATTAGTTGCCCACTTCCAGTTTTATGTACTGAAATAAAAATGTTCATTAGGAAATGGATGAAGATGAAAGTGAACTTAAGAAATGGAAAAAATATATATTCTATCCTCCACTTTCCCAGGAATGTTTCAGAAAAAGAAGAGTAGCCAACACCAATACAGCCACATTGATATAAAGCAAAAGACCAGGGAGCTGACACACAGCTCACTAAGGAATCCACAGCAAAACCAGAAAATAGACTTGGTCACAACTGATGTCTTATAGAATCATAGGACTGGCTGGGTTGGAAGGGACCTCTGAGCTCATCAAGTCCAACACTTGATCCACTCCCACTGCAGTTCCCAGCCCATGGCACTGAGTGCCACATCCAGTCTCTTTTTAAATATCTCCAGACACGGAGAATCCACTACTTCCCTGGGCAGCCCATTCCAATGTCTGATCACTCTCTCCGTAAAGAAATTCTTTCTAATATCCAACCTAAACCTCCCCTGGCACAACTTGAGACCCTGCCCTCTTGTCTTGCTACATCTTGTCTGATGTCTTCAGACATCAGTTCTAATGAGATTTATAGGAGCAGTACATAGGTGAACAGGCAGCATACATATACTCTCCATAATCCTGTGCTCCATAATCAGTACAGTGAACAAACCATTGCATTTCTTCGTAAAAGATCAACACTCTGCTCTGCTACAGCACATGGAGAACAGGGAATTGCAGTCCTTGCAGCACTGCCAAGAGGGACAAAACTCTGCCACTGACAGCTCTCAGCTGTTCCTTACTCAGGTGGCCAAAAATGCTCACTGCCACCCCGAAAACTCTGCTCAGATAGCATCTGTCTTGTTAGTATTTGTAGTGTGCCTCAGACCTAATGGACCCTAGCAGAGGTGGGACCACAGAGGTTGTGGCCTGAAGTCCACATCCTTATTTTTCATTATGTCATTTTAGAAGAATTAAAGCCATTTAATGGTATCTACATTGGTATAACAAGAATGTCTTGAATAAACTGCAAAAAAACCCCCTGTGGCAGTTACTTAGTCCACAGTGTCTTTGGCTTGACAACAAAAGAGCTCTCAGTGAAACTGATATGGAAGAAAACATTTTCTTTCAGTCTCTCTCTCTCCACTATTTAAAATGAAGTATGTAATTGAACAGGTGTTAGAGGAAGGAATAAGAGTTGGGAGTTTAACCACAGCTTTTTGCATTATATGAGAGCTCTGAAGACTGAGAGTAAAACGCAACATCCCAGGCTCACTTTCCAAAGCACAGTCAAAAGTAGCAAGAAAACTCCATCTTTTTAAGTGCATATAAAATACCTGTCAAAGGCAATAATGTCACCAGCACATTTTTCCACATTTTGAGGGTCTAAATGTTGCAATTAGCTCTACAGATCTCAGTTTCCTTCTCTGGTGTGAAGGCCTGGCACACTATCAGACCAGTCCTGCTGCATTGCTTCCACATGTAAGCAAATGCTTCCAACAGCACTGATCTGTAGTGTATGCAGGAGCAGGGTTTGGGACATCTGTGTGATTCTCCACCTCCCACTGCAGATGGGCCCTTAGAGACTTGTAAGGAATCATGAATTTCCCCTTCCTTTGCTAGCCATTAGCCTATAAGCAGCATAACAGGCACAGCTATAGGGAAACTGATCTCATTTTAAAGGCAGAAATCTAAGATAGCATCAGTCGTAATCTGTTTGTTTTCCTACTACACTTCTGAGTTTATTGTGTGTTCAAAGTTTCCATCCTGTTGTCACGATCATCAGGAAGAGACTTTCTTTCGAACACCAAAGCCAGCTTCAAGCACAAAGTTTCTCCTTCTCTCCAACACTCTCAAGCAAAAAGAGCAATGAAAGAGAATCTCCAGAAAGCCACAAATCAGACATCATGCAATGATATTCTGGGTCTTTTTTTAGAGTGCTTCCTCTTTTACTACTTTAAATAAAACTGAAAGGGAACACAGTTTTATTCACAATACATGAGAAATAGCTCAGGGAGCTATTTCCTCAAAATCTGCACTATTCAATAAATGATTTAAAATAAAAAATGCAACGTTCCTGCACATTGAAAACCATCATGACCATTCTCTTTCACTATTCCAAGTTTACATTAAAAGTTTCAACATCAACAAATGCTTGGTCCCCAGAATCCTTGCAAACCCCTTGCTAGAGTAATAGAAAAATGGATTAACAATAACTCCTTCCAGGCCACGTTGCTATTGTCCTGTAACAGAATACAGTGCTTGACATTTCCTCACTTTTGAAGAGCATCATTTCCCTTTTGGCAAAAAGCAGGGAAAAGGTAGAACCAGCTCCCTGTTCTAGGCCAGTATTTCCTCACAGCAACTCTCACTGTGAGAGCTGCCACCCCAGCAAACAATTTATCTGCTCATGGTCCTAGCTAACTGGAAATAATAATTTTAAAAGCTAATAAAATCTCTGGATTTCCCACCTTCCTCTTCTAAAGTTCCATTTTGCTAACAGCAGAATCAATGGCACCAAAGAACAATGACAAGACACCAAGCAAGAGCAGACTCCAAGGTATTACCTAACACCATAACAAAATGCAAGTCCAAGTAAAGGTACCATGCACAAAAAGAACAGAATTAAATCCATATTCATAAGCTGCAGCAGTTTTGGCATTGCTTTGGGATAATACTCCATCAAAACTAAACTGCAGTAGTAACATTCAGGAATGGACACTTGGAACCAATCTTCCTATGTCAAAAAGGGAGGGAAAATTAAGTGTCTCCTTCCAAAGTCAGTGACTTCCAAAGAAAACTATGCCTGTGTTGGCAGCTGGAAATATTAGCACAATCTACCCAGTAAAACACAGTTTTTGTTCAACAGAACTCAGAGCTTTTTTTTTTTTTAGGAAGTAATTCTAATTTTCAGGCTGCAGCATCTTTGATACTAGGAACAATCACAATTGTTTGCCCTCAACACCAAACAGCACTTATATATTTAAGAACAATATTCAGAATACTATTTTAATGCTATCATAATAACAAGGAAGATGCTGCAGAAGAGACATAACTGCTGTGTTCTCTAATACCAAATTTATCCTCTAATGGCAGTTTCAGTGATTCCTTTGGGATTTTATTAGCTTTATGGCATTGGTCTTTTCCTCCAAACCACTACACACAAGTAACAGGGTGGATAGTGAAGAGAAAAAAAAAAAAAAAAAAAAAGAACTTTTTACTCCCACTAGTTTCCCACTTCTCAAAAAACCAACACACCATTTCACTTCTACACTTGCTGTAGGTTCCACTGCATAAAATGTCGAAGGGGATGGGAGTTTCCACTTCACCTACTCAGGGCTGTATTGCAGTATCCGTGCTAGCAAGAAGCTCTTCTCTTTACAAAAAGGGAAGCAGGCTGCCTACAGTTTTTTTGGGGGTTTTTTGATGTCACAGCCTAGTTTAACCCTACATGGGAACATGTGGCTCCCGTCTAAACCCAGCCCATTCAGGCTTTTCAAATGTGGTTGAGAGAAGCAGAATAAGAAGTGACAAAGTGTTGATTGCACCTGATATGCTTTACTGAAAAAAAAGAAATATTCACAAGGAAGATGCATAAACATATGTGGTTTCCTGGTAACCACATTTACTAATAACACAGCCTAAATACAACTCTCTGCTCCTTCTGCCTCAGGTTTTGATGGAATCTGCAGCAAAGTTTGAAAGGCCTGCCCTAAGGTCTGAATTACTTATACAAATGTTATCTTCATCCTTGGAGACATTAGAGAAGCTCTCCTGAATCAGGAGATTAATTTATTCTTGTAAAAATATTTATAATTTATTTTTTTTTAAAGAAAAGGCAAAAAAATAAAAACAAAACAACATTTTCACTTCAGTTCCAGGGCAAATCTGCAGCTGTTAGCATGGAAGTGAAACAGAATTTCTTCATTGGCATTATTGACACCAGAAAAGCCTCTATCATATGAAAGTAACAGAGCAATGTACACCCAACTGAAAACTGTATGCTACACATTTCTTGCTTGCTTCCTGTATTTCCTATTTATTGGTATAATGAGAAACAAAAAAATCAGATTTTGCTTTGAGAACAGTTACTTCAAAGTAACCCATAGATCAATTGAGACTTCTAAGAGCCCTGGAAGTTTTTTAGAAGTTAGTTTAAACTATGAGATTGATAAAGCACTACCCAAAAACATAACCTGTTGACCCACCTTGGAAAATTCAGACTTAAAGGGGCAAATATATGAAGTGTTTAGTTCTTAACTCCTCATGGTCATGAAGTCATTACCACTTTCATAACAGTTAACTTACTTGTTGCAAAATACTGAACAATATTTACACATTTAGTCTCAAACTGGGTTTTGTGCAAACGAGTGGTTTTGCAAGGGAAATGAGTTTTGCATGAGTAGTCCAACCATCAGACAAGCTACCCCACTACTTTATTCCAGCAAGCAATTTGAATTTGAGAAAGATAGAGATCTGAGTGCTAAAGAAATACTTTCTCAGAGAAAAATTACTCAGGTGCCATCAGTGAAGGAAGGAGACCCATGTGGCTCATGCCAGCCAGCACAGCTCTAGTTTAGTTTCTTTTTTTTTTAAAAAAAAGCATTAAAACCATAAACACCTTCACTGAATTCAGTGGTACTAATCACAACATAAGTTCAGTTTAGTAATGCAGCAGCAGTGAATTTCCTGTAGAAAAAAAGTGAAAAAAAAAAACCCATGTTCTACTAAAAACCTACACCAGACTGTTCTGAAGTTGGTCTGTGGTAACTTATCTCTGTGTTTATCATAACTACAAGTCCTGAAACAGCTCAGACTTGGATTATCTTCAGTCTTTTTTATGTTAGTTTACAACAGAACGGTTGCCAGTTTCTCTATATTCTTTATTTTATGTCATATTTAATACAGCTTAGTAGATATTAAGCACGTGCAGTTGATTTATCTGTCATTGTGATGAGATATGATTGTGCTGTCACTTTCTTCTGCTGCCATAGTACTTCTCAAGAAGAAAAGATTTATTACTTCTTCTATCACCATAACTGCACTAAGGAATAAAGCCCTCCAAGGCTTTTGTTAAACAGTTTTCAGCATGCAGTTTTAATAACCACTCAATTTAGCAACGTAAATATTTATATTTTACTAGATATTGCTTCTTAATGACCATTTGGGGTCGAAGGGTTTGACCCTTACAACTCCTTTCTAATTGCCTTTTCTCTTGGCACCCAGTAGTTAAAATTCTGCCTTTTCCTCTTTACTGCAATACTTTAATTTGGGCTATTTCCTTCATCTTATGACCCACCCATCTCTAAAACTATGCATGTCAGTTTTTATTCTGATACTACAATGCCTTTTCAGTGGATAAAACCTGTTCTGAATAGTAATCCATTGCACGCCTCATTTTAAGGGGAAGGAGGCAAGACACATGACAAAAATCATAGAGAGAAATAGCTGGAAGTCCACCCACTGGGAAAGGCTGGATGGCAGAACCACTGTGCAATGCTGCTGTAAAGAAATGCAAAGTGAGTATTATTTTATTTTTTGTGATTCTTACGTAAAAGTTTCTTCTTTTAAAGCACTGGTGGAGGATAATTTCTAGTTAGAGCTCTATACTGTTCACAAATCACACCAGGCAGCCTTAGACTTGAATAAAAAATAGCTCAGAAATTAGAAGACTGCAAGCAGGTGCAGGAGAAAGAATCTTGGAACTATTTAAAGCCCAGTTGTGCTACAGGAAATGCAGGCAAAGACACTGAACAGTATCAACAGTTCATAATAAAATTAAATATCACTGATATTTGCTTTCAAATACCCCCTTACTCTCTCTTCTACCCCCATTCTTTCCTTCCATCACTTCAGACAAATCTCTAAGGAACTCATTATGTGTACCTCAACCATCCAGTTGTCCAGCATCTACTTCTCAGATCTCTTCTAAAAACCCCACACATCACAAGTCAAATCCTTCTTATCCATTTCTACTGTTCATCTCAGATACCATGCCCCACGCAAGATTAAATTAAATGCATTGGACTAACCTCTTCCCAACATATTCCATTAGTCCATAACCACATTTCCATCTTGTTACCTTCCCTTTCTAAACTCTTCCTCCAAATTTCCTCTGTAGAATTTCCAGCTGCATTTCCATAAAGGTTTGTCATTGCCTTTTGCAATCACCTTTGTGCTTTCTCTCTCATTTCCTGTGGCAATTGTCCAGTTTCCCCAGTCCTTCTACATCCTCGTGTACATTTCCATACCTTCATAAAAAAAAAACAGTACAAAATAAAACAAAACAAAGCCCACCTCACTGCTGAGATATCATCTTCATTAACTACAAAACAAAATTATCTACATAGAAAACTTTTGCTATTATATTATTTTCCTCTGCTTGGAAGATATGCTGTAGACACACATGGAATATAGAGAATTCCTTGTTATTATTAATTTAATTCACAAGCCTGTAACACCATTCAGGAAAACCATTCAGGTGTCCAACCAGGCTACAGCTAGTACAGCATTATTTATCCCAGCTCCTGAAGCATGTTTGGTACACTGTGGACATAACTGTGCTAAAATCAAGTACAAAGAGTGGTCAAATGAAAACTGATTAAAATGAAAAGCAGCCAAGAGTTTAATTCCATTGTGGTTTTTCCAACCTGTCAGATTTCCATAGAAAACATTGTAATCATTTTCCAGATAAGTTTGGAGAAATTTTGCATTAAAAAAACAAAACAAACAAAACCCACCAGATAATCAAATTAGCACATTTAAAAGTATGCCAAAGCAAAACCAGACTTCTGGATAAATTTTATCAACAATGATTTAAGAAAGAAGTCAGTTAGCAAATGCATGTTCAAGTCCTGCTGGTAGCTGGTAGCATCTCTACACTGGTTTTAACTGGCAGACCAGTTCCTGTGACCCTATAAGAACAGCTTTGGTTTTGCTGCAGCTCAGGCATTGGAATGGGCTGCCCAGGGAAGTAGTGGATTCTCCGTCCCTGGAGATATTTCAAAAGAGACTGGATGTGGCACTCAGTGCCATGGGCTGGGAACTGCAACAGTAGTGGATCAAGGGTTGGACTTGATGATCTCTGAGGTCCCTTCCAACCCAGTCGATTCGATTCTATGATTCTATGATTCAGGGACAGAAGTGGAAGTTCCCAGTCACTCCCCAGCAGCCCACCACATGACACTTACGTAGGAGAAAGCTGAGACTCAGAACTTCCTCTTGTCTACTACCCTCCAGAGCACTTTCAGTTTTGGGGGGTACATTAGCAATGGGAAACCGAGGGCTCACACCACAGCTCTCAGCACCCTTTGCCTGGCCATGAGACAGAGGTGAAGCAGAAGGCAGGGACAGACCTTAGGACGTGCCCCAGTTGTGAGAAGACATGGTCCTTGAGACCAGGGTAAGTTTTGCACAGTGCTGTGTGCTCTATACTGTTTGTTCTGATGTTCTGGTGGTGTTTTAAGCAGCATGTATGGCTCTAGGGAAAGGACAGAGAGAGCATCTCTGGGCTGGGCATTGCTACTGCAGTGATGGCAGAGTTCAGCCATCAGGAGACCTCGAGTCACGCAGGTTGGAGACAAAATAACTTAAATCCTTGTCACAGAGATGACAAAGCTGTTGTGAAGAAATGGAAACAGAAGTTGGTATTTTATGCTATGAAATTTTCATGAAAAGCATGATTTGTTGTTTTATATAGCAGAATACAGAAGTGTTGATCTGAAGGAATGTGCACCAAGTGAGATGGTTTCAGTAATGTGCAGGCAGGTTTAAAGGGATGTAGTACACTGAAGAGCTCTAAACAGAATCAAAGTTCAGCTTTCCAGGGATGTTTGAATTTATCTTTTGGATGTTTGAGTCAAAGATAGGTATTTTGTCTCAAAGCTTTCATTCTCACTCCTGTCTTTTCCAAGTTAATGAAACAACTTACAAGTAACACCAAACCTGACATTTCAAGAGTAACTGGGCATCTGTTGTTGTATTACTTGCATTAATTGTTGCATCAATTGCAACTGATCATGCCTAACAAATAGCTTGTGGAACAGAATAAAAGAGATTTTCTGTAAGATTAAGAAATAGCAGGCTTTGGTGTATTACAAAAAAAAAAAAACAATTAGAAAGGGAGAGCTCTAATATTCAGACACGAGGGATTCATCCTCTCCAGAAAATTCAGTTCAGGAATGCTCTCACTATCATTTCTGCTCAGTACAAAAATGCCATCCTGGTACTTTACAGGGAAATTAATGTTTCTGCTGTAGCAAATAAGATCCAAAGCAGCACTGAGTTTCTCAATCTGGTGTATTTAAGCTTTAAGAGGATTGGTAGGGACCTGATGCACATAAGCCAGGCAATCCCTGGAGAAACGATTTTCAAATTAACTAACAAGATATTGTGCTGCTTACAGCTTATTAGAAAGAAACTGTGAGCAATAGCACATAGCTACTATGCCTGGGATTTAGAAGCTGGATTTGGCTGTCATGTCCATAATTCTTACTGCATTGATTACATAAAGAAGAAGGTGAGAGGAGGGTTTTGTTTCATATTAAGGAAAGTAAAAATACTCTGTGGAATGAATGTAGGATTAGTAAAAAATATAAGGCAGCTTTGTTCCACTATTTACTTATCAAGGCAATTTGTGGAAATCTTCACATAGAAGATTTCAATAATTGAAAATGGGATTCAGAAACAACTTGGTCTTAAATTAAAGGATAAGTAGTACAATTTTTCCAGATATCCAAATGATAGCACTACCTCTACGTGTTGTTAGAATTTCTATGCATAAGAACATTTTGACAGTAATTACCATTCTTCCTGATGTGGAAAGTTCAGGCTAAATGGACAGAGCAAGCAAATGCATTGCAAACAACCTGGGAGAGGAACCATCACAGAATGTGGACAACACTGAAGGACAGAGAAACTAGAAAGACAACAGCTGAGACCCAAACATGGTCTTGATTAAGCTAGCTGGGCAGAGAAACTAGAATTATTAGAATAAGTGACAGAATACATGCAATCCTGGGTAGAGAAAATGAGGGTTTCATAAAAAGGATTTTTAGCAAAGCTGCCACCTCAGTAGTATAATGGCACAAAACTTTGAGACTGTGCACCAGAATGCTTCAGTGAAGATTGCCATGGTAGAAGCTAAATTTAGTACAAAAAAAGTACCAAGGGAGCAAATTACAGGACAAAAGAAATATAAGTGATTGACTTGAGTCTGATAAAAATGCCATGTACTGGTGGAACAAGTGATCTAGTTGTGTGTGATTGCAAAAGGGGGCACTTCAAAACAAAATGTAAAATCTTTGCAGAGGATGGAAGTGAAAATGCTTTGCCTGAAGTTCATATAAAGCCAGTGATTATTACTTTCTAATTAGTGAAACCAATTTCAGAACCTTCTCACTGACACAGAAGTAGTTACCACCTTTTTTCATATAGATGACACGGTAAAGGAACTGAAAATGTAATAAATGCCTTTTCACCTTACTTTAGCAAGAAGGTTATTAAAATAACTAATTGATATTTGACGTGTAAGGACCTCTAGTTCCAACCTTTAGCTGCTCTTGTCATGGAGTTAAATTACCCTTTCTCACATAGCCATCCTTGCACAAGACCTTGCACAACTTCTCTCCTGTCCTAAGCTGTGTCCTAAGGAGACACAGATCAACCTCCCTGCCACATCCCATTAGGAGCAGAACTGATAAAAGGTACTGGTATTCCAAGGTGACACAGCTTCCTTCATTAGGTCTGTCACAATATTGATTAGATTAGGTCTGAAGTCCTTCTTTAGCCTCCTACTGCCCCAGCACATCTCCTGGGAAATTCTGCAGAGTAGGAAACAAATTGAAAGTGACTGTAAAAATAGGGATGCTCAAGATGGTGATAACTCATGGGACTCACACAGATGTGACAAGTGGGGAATTTTGCTAATTTTTGCATCTTGATCCATTAATCCCAAACTTGATGGCTAAATATTACATTATCTTCTTCACAGTAGTTAACCTTTGGAAGCTTGAAAATAACACACCAAATATATCCATTTCTTTCACTGGAGTAAATAACAACATGGTCAAAGTGCTGCCTAGCTCATTTCACCCACCAGAAATTTAAAGAATAAATAAAGAGCAGGTAGATCTGCTCCCTGGGAAGCCTTGGATCAGTTGCCTTCTGCAATTTAGTTTTAGAAATGGTGCAACTGAGCCATATGGCATTCAGCTAATCACAGCAGTCAGTAGCTAAATACAACTAAATACCTGTTCTTACATTTTCAACTGGCTTTACTTATGGGCATTAACTTTAATAGAATACAAGTCCTTCAGTGATGGAGCCTTTGTATGTGACAGATTTGACAGTTCTGAAGGCACAAAGAACAACTGTGAATTTCTAAATACCTTTTTAGATTTAGAAAGAATAGAGGATAGAGATTATTTTTTTTCCTTTTTATGTATAAGGTCCTTTTTTTCCTCTCACACATGGGCTACTCTACAAATACCACAAGTAGGCATATCTGAACTACAAGAAGCCTGAGCAATAAGTTGAGTAAATGTCACTCCTTTTTCTCTGTGCCACTACCTCCCCCACACAACACCCACTCCCTCTGACAGCACCAAAACTATGATTTGATTTTTCCTTTCTTACGAGTGTTCCCTCCTCCTCCTCCTCAACTTCACACACCTTAGGCAAATACGACAGCTGAGCAATTAGCATCCTGTAAGTAAAAGAAACATCTCTATTTGTAGTATGGAAATAGTACATCTGTCACAGTCAGTGACACCACTGGAGACAAGGTGACACACACTGTGAGAGCCTGGGAACCACAACTCTCATCAGACATTACCTTCTTGTATGCCTCAGTGGATAAAGCAACATAAAGCAGAACAAGAGTTGCATATTTCATTCCAGTTTAGTATAACAGAGGATCCCATCTAGAGCCTGCTCCTGTATTTATTTTATTTCTGTGAGTGTAAAAAAAAACATAAGGGGGCTGGATCTGGAATTTTCTGCTATGTAAAAATGTTATTCCCTATGTTCCTATGATAATGCACATTCCAGGTTACCCCTTTCATCCCATTCACAACTGCTAAACTTTTTTCAAAATTAAATCCACTTTCACCTTGTTCTTAAACCAGCCATGGTTTTTTTCCCACTTAGAAGAAAAGGGTAGAACTTCTCTTAATTTGACCTAGCTTTTTATTAATAGAAAGTTTTTGTATATTACTGAAAGATTTGGCAAGATAATTAACATCCCTTTAAAAACGAAGGGGGAGCAGGGAAAGAACAAGAATTGATTATGGATTCACTTTAATTAAATCTGTGTTAAATATGCTCTAGGATACTTAAATAGAAAGATTCATCTATCTATAGCCATAAAGATTACTCCAGGCTCCAAGAAACTCAAACAATGTATCTTCATGCTTTGCAGACTCTTGCCTGTAGGTTATTACTGTGCAGACTTTAATTAAGATTCAGTAACAGCTTTTACATCCCAAAACTATGGTTTGCACCTTGAGAATGTTAAAGAACCAATCTTCTGATGATTGTCCTGGAATAGTGGATTCATTTCTTACGTGGGCTTTTTTTGGGGCGGGTGGAGATTTCAGCAAAAATTAGAAGATTTTTCCTTATAAGGGTACAGGTCAACTCCCAAAGAAAAATATTTAGAAGATCCTTTCCTGAATTGTCAAACAGTATTCTCTAATTACTCTACACTTACGTCCTTGAAGATAAAAGCAGTACAACAGCTGCACCCCTCATGGATTACAGAATTGGGACATCCTGAGCACAGACACAAAGGTGGCCATTCCTCAATATTATAACACAATTAAAAGATATTTTTGTTCTAAGCACAGCCATTTATTTTTGCCCAGAATAGACCACACAATTCTAAGAGAACATTTGTCTTGAAATTCTTCATTCATGTTAACAATAAAAGCAACTTTTTCTTTCTCAAAGGAAGTAATATACACTCCACATCTGCGGAGAAAGCTTGGCAAGTTTTAAATCGTTTTAATGCTTTCAGGTCAAAGATTACTGAACATTTAACTCTGTCTTGTCCCACTTCTTCATTCCTCTCTCTTCATCCTCTTTTCTATATTCCCACTTTATGCATCCTGCTTTCCTTGCTCCTCTGTGTCTCCTGCTGTTCCTCCAGCATCTACCTGCTCTCTGCCTTGCTCCCTTCTCCACACTGAGGTGGCCATGCAGCCCAGCTGTCTTTTGGAGCATTTTTAATGACATTCCTCTCCTATCAATTACTGACCTCTTCATTACCACTGCTGGGTTGGCTTACCAGGAACAGGATTTGTTCCCACTCCCTGCTTCCCTTCCCCCCTCATCATCTTCAGGTCTAAGTGAAGAGGCACACTAGGGCCACACACCCATTTACACATCTCCACCTCTGTGGGTTTTCCAGGTCCTGCACTTTGGCCACAACAACCCCAAGCAGCGCTAAAGGCTGGGCACAGAGTGGCTGAGAGCAGCCAGGCAGAAAGGGACCTGGGAGTCTGGATTGACAGGAAGCTGAACATGAGCCAGCAGTGTGCCCAGGTGGCCAAGAAGGACAATGGCATCCTGGCCTGGATCAGGAACAGCATCGCCAGCAGGTCCAGGGAAGGGATTCTGCCCCTGTACTCAGCCCTGGTGAGGCCACACCTCGAGTACTGTGTCCAGTTCTGGGCCCCTCAGCTCAGGAAGGAGATTGAGGTGCTGGAGCAGGTCCAAAGGAGGGCAACGAGGCTGGTGAAGGGACTCGAGCACAGATCCTATGAGGAGAGGCTGAGGGAGCTGGAGGTGTTCAGCCTGGAGAAGAGGAGGCTCAGGGGAGACCTCATCACTCTCTACAACTCCCTGAAAGGAGGTTGGAGCCAGGGGGGGGTTGGGCTCTTTTCCCAGGCAACTCTCAGCAAGACAAGAGGGCAGGGTCTCAAGTTGTGCCAGGGGAGGTTTAGGTTGGATATTAGAAAGAATTTCTTTATGGAGAGGGTGATCAGACATTGGAATGGGCTGCCCAGGGAAGTAGTGGATTCTCCGTGTCTGGAGATATTTAAAAAGAGACTGGATGTGGCACTCAGTGCCATGGGCTGGGAACTGCAGCGGGAGTGGATCAAGGGCTGGACTTGATGATCTCAGAGATCCCTTCCAACCCAGGCAATTCTATGATTCTATGAATAATTGTTGAGTGCCATGATTATTCTGCTTGCTGTGTTTTGTAACCCAGAAAGAAGAAACATTAGCTGAAGGCTGAGAGTTCTCACAGACTTCAACAAAAATGCCATTAACTTAGCTGGGTTTGATGGTTTCAAATGCTTCTTTCCACCACAAAACCAGAAAGTTCAGGTATCCCAAAGCTGCCTTTCAGCTGTGTGAATATGCTGCTTTGCAAAGGTAGAAGGAGGCCACAAAAAGAGGGTGGAAATGCCAAAAGAAATGTCATTCTTTCGGATTATGCATAGCTTGCTTCTGCCAGGGTGCTTTCCTCTTCCTGGTGACTGAGCCAGAAAATCTGAGGGATAAATGTGTCCCCTGCCTGCACTTCCTTCTCACCTGCAGGGGAAGAGTTTGCGAGTCAAGTTTGAAGAGCACAGGAGACTGTAAAAAGAAGAGTAAAGGAACCCACTTCTTTCAAATTGCTGACATTTTGGAGGATAAAAGAAACTTGAAATCTCTAGGGCTCAAGCCTCACAGGCAGTAGAAAATATAACAAATCCCCTAAAAAGAAAAGAAATAGAAGGAGATAAACTGCCTACCTCTGTATTTAAAAGATCATATATATAAGTCTCCTGAGGAAAGAAACAGGTTAGGAAACTGACAGTGAAAAATTAGATTGAAAATAAGTCTGATTTTCTGCTGTTACTTTCAATTTAATTTTATTTTTAATGAGAAAGAGGTCTTAAAATGAAATAAATATATCTGTGAAAGCCATATTGATACACTGTAGCCACGAGAGGTCAAGAATTTAGGGAAATACAGGCTAGGAACAGCAGGAATAGCCTGGCCAAAATTTCATTTGCTTTCAGGAACTGTACATGTTTATCACCAGCAACAGGCATCCCATCACAGGACTACAGAACAGATGGCAGCACTGAGTGCTTCCAAATTATAACCAGATTCTAGCTTGAGTACCTTACTTATATTGCCTTCTGCCACATCTTTTGACCTCACTTTTGCAACAGAAAAAAAACCCAAAAAGTCCTCTGAAAACAGTGTTTACATACTTGAATGAGAGAAGGAACTAAGATCCCCTTACATTTTTCATTTCTGAAGGTCTTAAGGGAGGAGTGAGGATGCACAGTAAATAAATAGCTTTAGTTTAAAGAACAGACTGTAAGCAGCTAAACTTTTGCCTCTTGCAAAACTATAGCCAGTGTGATTGATGGCTCAGGAATTATATTAAAGTGCAATAGCTTTCTCTGCAGACTGGTAATACCCAGGAAAAAAGTGTCTCTGCTTTGAATGAGTTGATCTGCATATTCTACAAAACCAAAGAATAATATCTTAAAATAAATGGATTTCTTTTACAAAAGCATCATCTTCCCATTTTGGTCACAAATTAAACAAGAAAAAAAAAAGCAAATAGAAGTCAGGCTGCCTGAATACATGAAAGAAAGGGAGAACCTGCATGAAGCAGTCCTCTCTTGTAATTAACATCAACAAACTGATGAGCACTAATTCTGCTCAGCACCTTCCAGTAAGGCAACTCAGAACTGCAGTGTGAAGGCTGCAGACACTGCTGGCAGCTCCTTTCTTAAAGGGTTGTTTTTGCAAAAAGACACTTGTCAGCAAACTGAGTATAGAAGAACTTGGAGCTTCAGTTATTTCTGGGCAAAGATAGCATCCCAAACTTTTGGGGGTTTTGGAGTTTACTCTATATAATTGGTACTTTTCTCACCATTCAGACCAAGAATGAGGCACTTGGTGACTGACCTTAATTTTTAAGAAACACACTCTAGCAGAATACTGAATTATTAAAGGATACAGGACCACAACCACCAAAAAAAAAGAAAAAAAAATTAAAAGATATACACAGAGCACTCGAAAACATGGATGTAAACCATGATTAAAACACTGCTTCAGGTGCCCGTAGCCAGGCTCTCCTCCCTGCTGCTGGCATAGCAAGGCTGCTCTTTCTAAAGGCTGCTTTTCCCACTCTGTTCCCATGACAGCAAGCTCATGTTTCACCACACGTTCAGCAACTCTTTTCTGCACCACAGTCACTGATTAATGCCCTGACCCTTGACTCCTTAACCTCGGCAGTAACAAAACAGAAGGCAAAGGCTCACAGCCCCAGATTTTGAATAGATTCAAGGATGGGTTGCCCTATGTGGCAACAGTGGGACCTTCAGAGTTATTTGCATGAATAAATACAGGCTTTTCTTAACCCCTTTAGCCTTGTCTGAAATTTAGCAGCACTAGAAAAGTAAATAGGTAACCTTTCCAACACAACCTTAAGTGACTCGAAGGATTGTGTTCTCTGCCTACCTGAAAATACAGAGCAACCCCCATGACAGTAAAGAAGCTTTTAGCTGATTCTAAAGTAATAAGGATGTAGAATATGGATGGCAGGAAGATTTAATTTACTTTGCATTGGGCAATATGTAAAAGTGCCTGAACGCTCCTCTCTTAGGAAACTGAAATAGGAACAGGAGTTTTTAAATAACCTACTTCAGGGCACAGCTGCAGGAAGGACTCACTACTGAGCAGTTCTTGAAACGCTCTCATGCCATTTGATGCAGTTTTAACCACTGCAAGGAGCTTCAGCTATGCCTGGGTGTCTTGTTCTTCGTGGTGAGCATAATGGGAAAAACCTGGAAAACTGGAGGTTATTGCACCACAGGGGCTGATGGTGCTTCCATAGGGCAGAAGTCACGTGAGGGTGTAGGATGGGAGTCAAATGTTGGGATGACACTCGGGGCTTGTAAAGGAGGAGGAGGCAGCTGGTGAAAGGGCCGGGCCACCCAGGCTCTTTCCAGCCCCATGATTTGCACAGTGTCTGACCCAGCCCAGCTGCTGCCACTTCTGACTGTTCCCCCCCACACACCAAACAACAGAGGGGACACTGACTGCTGCCCGGCCTCCTCCCTCCTGCCTGGTTCTGTCTGGGGAGCTGTGCGTCGGTACCACAGGGCACTCTGCACACAGGGATCAGTCAGTGAGAGGTGTGTCCTGAGAACTATCCAGGAGTTCCAGTGGCTTCTTTGAAGTGGAAGGGAAGACTAGCTACAGTTCAAGCAGAGAGAAGGAGTTCTACACTTTAAAAGCTTTGATTTCTTAATTTTTCAAAGGGCAGAGAGTAGCAAGTAGGACTGTGAGGCTGCTGGGAAGCACCGGGCCGGGATGCTCGGAGGCTGAGCCCCCCAGCCAGGTGAGAGGAGCAGAGCAGCCTGGTTGGTTTACAGCAGCATCTGGAGGTCACAAGCTGAGCACCAGCCTGGAAAGCAGCAGCTCCCTTCCCTGAAATGATGGCAAGAAGAGAAGGGCCGTGTTTGCTAGGATGAAACAACCCCAGGGAGCAGGAGCGAAGGCTTTTGGCGTAGGCTGTGGGGCTGCTCAGCAGCTGGAGGAGGAGGAGAAGGAGGAGGAGGAGGGGGCAGGAGCAGAAATACGGAGCCTTGGGGACATTGACCCCCGACACCAGAACAACCGATGGATGGATGGATGGATGGGCTGTGGGGGTGTGTGTGGGGGTGTGTAGGGGTGTGTGGGGGTGTGTGGGGGTGCCAGGGGCTGAGCCACAACAACCTGGCAGACTTGACAGCTGCTTGCTGCAGTGATACCCCTTGCAGTACACCCCTGTCTTGTCTTACAGCTACAGAACCACTGCCCTCTGCTTGGGTCACCTTCATCCCCACGTTCTGATCCAAGTATTTTCAACCCTCGGTTAAGTTAGGATGAAAGAAGAAAAAAAAAATGAGGAGAGAAACGTAGTTGGTCATGCTTACAGTCTTACAGCTGTAGCTGTAATTTCAAACACAAATTACTTTTACATGATTGACAGGGAGAGAAAGCTACTGTCAGCACTTCCTAACCTCCTTTGGAGCACTCACAATACCTGTTTAAATTAACAAGCAATCAGCACCCACAGCAATTAACATCACATACACAGTGCTCCAGTTGTGTCTTCTCTAGCTGTTCTTTTCTCCCATGGAAACCTGTATCCCATTGGGCTTGTTTTGACAAGTTACCTGTTTTTCCTTCAAGAATCCTAAGTACTTTTCTGTCAGGTTTTCAGTTTCATATGGCCATTATATTCTCAAGGTGTATTTACCATCAACATAACTTAATCAAACATTTGTTTCCTCTTTGTTCTGTATTATGACTTTTTCTCCTAAGTTCACCGGGGAAATTAACAGATATTTTTTTCCTAGTAATACATGACTGACAGTGAAAAGCTAAGTCTTGAAGTGCAATTGATCCGACAAATTCAATTTACATTTGAATTTCTGTGTTTTGTTCTAACCCCTACAAACTCAAAACAGAATTCAGTTGGTGTGAATCAAAACCAGAGGTTTGGGTGAAAAAACAGTGACTGGAAACCTCTGAGCCTGAGAATCAAAAACAGTGCTTGGACCTGCACAGTGAACATGTCTTGCAGGCTTGGCACAAACATTAGTTTTTCTTGCAAACAATTCTAAGCCCAACTAGTTTTTTCAATGGAAGCCAAAGGTCTGGGGGGCCAGAGAAAGGAGAAAATTAATTTGAAACGGTATCTTCAAATGAGAAAAAAAAAAGCAAAAAAGCAGGGAAATTACCTTTGCATTTTTGGTTTTCAAGAGAAAGAGAAATGGAACTGTGGCCACAGGGGGAAAATGCATGAGAAATGCAAGTTGTGTGGTTCAGGCTGCTTCAGGGCTTGCTGAAAGATTTCGGAAGGTGGACAGATCCCTTTCTCATTAATGAAGGGGCCCTGACTCTAGAGACCCTGAACTCACTCTGTGGAAAGCTATTCAGCCCCCTCCTTTGATTGAAAGCATGAGCCTGTTACTTATGGGCTCTTGGGAGTTTTCCTTTTAAAAACTTGGGGGAAGGGGGAAGAAGATGGCTGGAGGATGGGAAGGATGAGTAGCAAAAAACACTGGTAGTTGAACATAGATAGGGCTTCAAGGAATTTGCAGGACTGCTTTTTGGTGAAAGGTTAAAAGCTTACAAGGTAAGCAATGCTTTTCTTGGGCTGATTATTCTTCCCTTAACACTGATATGTTAAGAAGAAAACTTTTCCACATCTTTAATTCAAGCCTTACCCTCCTACTCTCTCATAGTTTTACCAAAATCTTTATTCTGCTACAATGGAACTAAAAAAAATAATTTTAAAAAAAAGTGCTGTTCCTTTTTCTTGGTGGATATCAGTTGTATTTGAGTAATGCTAAACAAAAATTAATAAATAAAATCAAATCCTGGCCCTCTTTCCTGCAACAGGGAACATGCAGCTCACTTTCCTAAATGGCACACAGCATGAGCTCTTGTCAGACTTTGTGGAGGCTTGAAATGTTTAGTCCTTTGCAGCTGAAAGCTGAACACAGCTTAAAACCAAAAGGATAGGAAGGTGATGGTGGGACATTTGGCATAACTGTACAGGATCACCCCACATGGGAATCAAAAATGTGAGCAGATTAGTTAGCCAGCTCAGTTAGGAGGGCTGTATTGCCAGCTAGCTGTTTCTGTTAAAGGTTCCCTTTTCATATATACAAAAAGGAAAAGATTAAAATACAGCTAAAAGAAATCCACACATGGTGCAAGTGCCCCCGATAGGTACCAGCTTGTAGGTGAAGGGCAACACCCAGCAACAGTGTGTCTAGGCAAAGGGACAGAACTTAAATGCCTCTTCAGTCAATTTGGGCATAAGTGCCTTTAGTGAATTTTAAGATATTTAAGCATTAAAGACACCAAATAAATCTTAAATAAAGACACCAAATAATAACAACAACCTGAAATATTATAATTATTAAAGCAGCAGTATAAGTGCACTTCAGTTTGCAATGTGAATTGGAAGATTCCTAACTAAATATGTTATTGATGCTTTTAAAAGACAGAACGTTATTAGTAGTTGAATTAGTATTTAAATATTTCAAAAGCAGTGTGGTTACATGAAATACTTTGAACTCATTGGCTTGTAGCCAGATTTGTTGAAGCAAGAAGTCTTCAGCTGTTTCAGTGCTTGGACCAATCCACAGCTGTACCTTCTGGCAATTTTGTTCAAAGGCAAACTCCAGATTATTTTACCCTACTGTGATATTCCAGACTAGTTCTCAGAAATTACCTGTAAACTTCCTAGTTAGCACACAACACTGCACTAACTGAGAGAGGCTTCTCAGACAAGACTTTTAACTAAAATCCAAATTATTACTAACTAGAGCTTTCTGGCTGTACAAACGTGTGGCTTTCAGATCTCAGAGTCTGAAAAAAAGGTAACACAAATGAAGAGCTATTACCTTCAAAACTAATTAAGCATAACACATTATTAAAACTTGTTTCTTTCCAGTTTAACTACTTCAGGATTTCAAAAATCGATTGCAAAAGATCTCATTTTAGGTAAAATAGGAAATCGAAGTACTAAAAAGGAATAAATAAACCCACCTAATTAATAACTACTTTCTAAAAGCAAGTAGATGACTTGTAAGTAAACTACCTGATTGCCCAACAGGCACAGTAGAAATCATTCTTAAAGAGGGAGAAAATTGAAGTCCACATTTTCTACTATTTATGCACCAACAGAATAAACAGAAAAATTGAAAGGTGCAGGGAAGAGCTGCGATTCATTTATAATGGAAGGGACTACATTTTCAGATACAGGTACCAATCTTGCTGCTGTCTATAGATGCCTGATTCAAGATGAAGCTGTATTTTGTAGTTGTTATCTGTTTCTAAGGAAAAATATGTCAGCTATTAGCAGTCCATAATAACTTCTAAGTTATCTTCTAAGCTGAGCAGAGATCTTGGTAGGAAACTGAATGGACAACTTCAAGATAAATCTAAGTACTACCAAGTATTTACTTGGGGTGTCTCTTCAGTGCTGCTATGTTTGGACAGTTATAACTTTGATTTAGTAGAGTATAATATTAGCACTTTTACAAAGATAGTATATCCAGTCTTTAAACAAAAAACAACAAACCACCAACATAAGCAAAATCTAACTTTTTGCTCGTGCTGGGCACGTTCATAAGGTAATGCTGAAAATCAGTCTTTATTTGGGGCTTTATCTAAAGCCTCCTGAGGTCATTCAGATAAGTTCTGTTGCCTCCAATGACTTCTGTACTAAGACCCAGATCTGCAGCACTGGGCACAATAACCTGGGGCACCCCTTCTGTAAGATCATGATGAATTTATCATCATTTATATCTGAAAGGAGAACGGGGAATGTCCCAGTATCGCTAGCAAAACAATATTTCATTACTCTTTAAAACATGCACATGCATATACCAGAAGAACAATGCTGACTGCTGACTTGATGCTCTTTGATGTGTGAACATATAAGACAACTGGAGACATTCCAATTATCTCCAGTTCAAAGTTAGGCCAAAATTAGAAGCAGGTATGAATAATGTATTAGGTTTTAGTAGAAACAGCAGTGCTGAGCAGAATAAAGATGAAAGTTTAGCTTAGCTGTGAATACGTGAAGCAGGTAAGCAACACTGGTTCCTTAAACAGACACGTTGGAACACATCCTCAGAAGTTCAATTAACAAAACATATGTCAAAACAGAGTTCTTTGACAGGTTATAAATTGCTTTCAGATGCATTTCTCACATTTTCAGGGTAATCTTAGAAGCCCAACTTTTCTGTGAAAGTTCCTTTAACTTCTTTATGAGACTTCTTAAAAGAAATAACAATGTCATTTGTTAAAAACCCCTTGTCATTTACCAAAGTAGCCTGGAGTTCATTCCAAATCCAAAGATGTATTTGGAAGGCTCATTAGCCAACACATAACTCAACACACTGGCCCCAATCCTCAGAGGGTGCTAAGCAGTCTAATTCAATTAATTTCAGAAAGCTTACCAACTTCATTAAAATCTAGCATTTAATCAAGGAATAAACAAGTTACAAGTAGTAATGCTTCTGGCTGGATAAGCTATTTTTGCTTGGATGTCTGTTACCTTCCAGGTAAAGATGCCCAGTGAGCATTCCAGCACTGCCAGAGATTCTGGTTGGTTTGGGTTTGTTTTTGTTTTGTTTTGTTTTTTTTTTTTGCTTTGTATATTCTTTGAAAAAGATTGGTTCTCAGAAAATTATCATGAGAGTGCAGAATGAGAAGATAATTTATGGCCACTGTAATTTTAATTTTTGCACTCTTGTCAAAGACCTGTTTTTTTCCTTACCTGCCTAGTAAAGCTTCACAGCTCTTTGTCACTGTGGGGGATCTGGGGGAAGCCCCCCCCAGCAAGGCCATGGCTGGCACTTGGGCACAGGGCCCCCTGAGGGCAGTTTTGATAAGGGAAGCTGACAACAGGACAGAGGTGATTTTTCACATGAAGTTACCTGTACAGTTATTTAGATGCCCTTGCTAAAAGCCTCTGCTGCCTCCCTTCACTGGCTGCAGTTTCAGTTTCTAGTATTTTGTAAACTATAAAAATGAAGTGACTGCATAAAGCAACTCCATATTCTCTACATTTTTAGTGGCAGTAAACAAGCTTTAGCAAAAACAAAAAACTCAAGGGGCTCACTGGGGACTACAAAACAATAAAGCATACAGTCCAAAAAAATTCATGGCATGTCAGCTATAAAACTTAATCTACTACTACCTATTATGAATTATTACCTTCTATACCATGTAATGCTAGGGAAATTCTAGGCTTTTAATTTACTTTAGAAAATAACTTCTGATGGAAAAATTGTCATATGCAGTGCTTTCATCTTTTGTTTTAAGATTACAATTCTGTTTCCTAGAACCAACTGAACACTTGACCAAACCCTTCTTTAGTTCAATAGTTAGGTGTGAGAGGAAGCAGGCATTTGACTTCTCTGCCAAGGCCATGTACCAGAATTGTGCTAAACTGGCAGAGGCATTTAAAATGCCAACACTTGAGTGCCTCTAGAGTCTTCATTTTTTCCTGCATCACCTAATTTTTATGCCAGTAAGAGACCAGATCCAGTAAGAAATACATGAGTGGGAACAATGTGATTTTTCCTCCTTTTTGGACTGGTCTTGTGTCATAGTAGAATATGACAAGAAATTTTTCAGCCTACTTAACTCAGTGACACAATGCAGACTGGTGTCTAGGAGAATCTTCTCTATACTGTTTAATATTATGCTCATAATCATTCTTGGAACAGCATAAAATGATACCCTGTCTTAGGCTATATAGAGAACTCCCCTAATTAACATATGCCTATAAAACCCTTATGCTGAACAGACAGAACAAAGCATTTTAAAATCTGAACTAAATTAGGAAAGACTTATTAATGATTTTGAAAAAAATAGTTATTCAAGTAACTTAATGCATTTGCAACACTTCCTGTAATCCAAGTTGTATTTTTTTTACTTCAGGATCAGGCTGATTTCATATGACTTAAACCTACAGCACAATTACATCCCAGTGGGATGTCTTGTAAGTTTAGGATTTCCAGCTCTTCTTTGCCATGCACATATCCTGTGGAAGCTGCTAATGAGAAAACAGGAAATATAAAATGCTCGCAAGGAATCCGCCTCTTAAAAAAATGTAAAAGAATCTCATTTTCAGTGAAAGTTCTCAAATTACCAAGCAGTACTGCACCACATTTAAGTCATTACTATTAAATTGCTGCATTTGTAGGCAAAGCACTTTGAAGGGTTTTTTCCTGCATAAAGATCTTACAGAAATGGAAGAGTACCACCTGATCAAAAAATCCTTTTAAGAAGAGAGTTCAGGGCCTTACACTTAGGAATAGACTGCCCAGGAAATCTTCCATGATGGAAAGCTTTTACCCTTAAATCACTAGCTCAGACTTCAGAGAGTAGGTAACTGTAACACTTGAGGACACACACTGACACCAGGAGGGATGAAAAAGAGGAAAAAACAAAATCCCCTTGCTATACTAAGTAATTTAATTAAAAAAAGAAAACAATAAGTCTTTCAGTGTTATACATGTGTATACACATGAGCTTCACAAACGTTTTACATTTGCCATGTATAGTGATGCCAATTTATTTCAAAAGTCTAAAGAGAAAACTAAGTAGCAGAGCTGACCATGTTCTCCTGAACAAGAGGCAGCCACTCTCCTGAGCTACACTTAAACCTTCGTTACCTTTATTTTTGTTGCAGCCATTTCAAAAACTCAGACTATATTCCCCTATAGCTTCTCTCCTCAGATTAACCTACAGTCTAGACCCATTTCTATCTTGTCTAGCTCAGGAAGAAAAGGGAAGTTAGAGAAGAAGGAAATGCAGGGGAAAAGCCATGGGAGCACTCTGTGAAGTCTACAGAGATTAGACTTCTGAGTTTTCATTCCAAAAATCCATCACCAGCATTACTATTTATTTTAGGGAGCTTTGTCATCCTTGCACAAATGAAAAAAAAAAAAAAAAGCAAACAAATTTTTTAAAAAGTCTCCGAACCTGAGTTAAAACAGACTCTGTACATCATCTGCACAACTGTTGCAGAGCCAAGAACCTCATTTAATAAATAGTGAGCACAAACAAGTGAGCACCAGCAGGAACAAGCTTCCCCTGAGGAGGCAATATCAGCTTTGTTTCCCACATGCTCATGCCCAGGGGAATCCCCTCTGAAGTTGCTACCTGACCTGACATCTGTTTCATGCCACTGGAGCGAGGCAAACAGCAGCAGTAAGGTTGAAACCCAGACACATCAGAACATACGTGGTGTTTGAATTCACTGCATTTATTTTATGCTGTTTGATTATTCTTCTTTTGGTGAGAAAGGAGAAGATAAATGGTAATGTTTGAGTGAAATAATAAAACACACTCCCTAAGTGAACTTCAGTATTGTCACAATGACCTTGAAAAGGCAGAGCTACAAATTCAGTGATTATCCTACTGACATCAAAACAACCAAGTGTTCCAGGAAAAAGAAAATAAATATTGAAAAGGAATTATTGAAACTTGCTATCCTGTGATACAACTAGCTGTCAGATGAATGACCATCCTGGCAAAGCCAAACAGACTCAAGGCACACATTGTTCTTTCTTTTCAATTGTAACTTGATCGGTACATAGCACAGGGAAAAACTCCAGGGAAACACTAGATCTTTTTTATTTGGAATTTATTTATATTTATTTCCTTATACAGATATTGCCGTAAAGGGCTGGGTGCAGTCACGTTAATCCTTTGACTGATTTATGTCAAGATGCTTTAGCAAAACAGAAGACTAAGTAGTTGTTCCATTAATTTCACTACCATACAAGGTAGCTCATTTTTCAATCAATTTTTATTGATTGAAAATCAATTAAAAAAAAAATCAATTTTTATTTTCTCTTTTACTTTCAACATCTGTACATATATATGAGGAAGATTGTTCACCTGCACATTAGCCTCCAGGTTAATCCAGTGAAAGTCTGACCATGTAGGGTCATCATATTTTCCTGTTTCATGTTTAATAGTTTATGCTCAGACAGTGTGAGGCTGTGACCTAGAATATACAAGATAAATACTCATATACATGAGACAATATCCTATATTCTGTACTACTCAGTATCAGCTTGATATACATTTGATTATTCACTAAATTTGGGATTTCTGCAAGTTCTTCCCAAGTAGCTTAAACTGTGCTGAAACACTCTGTGCTGAGTCTCATCTCATCTATACACACATTTGTAAGTAGGCTTGGGGGCTCATCCATCTGTTCAGTAGCTCATTACTCATCAAAACGCTGTCTTAAAAAAAGTATTAATTTTAATACTTAATTTGGTGACAACTTATTGCTAAAATTAAACCATATTAAGCTTCATTTTCTCACTATTTCTCCACATCTTTTGCTTGATACTGTTAAGACTATCATACCTTGATTCTATTCACAGTAAAGTCATTAGAATTAAAACAACAGCTGTTGGTAAACTGAGTAGATTTTATCCCACTCTAAAATTTTCCTAATAATTGCTGCTTAACTTCTTGGCTGTGCTAGCAAAAGGGAGCCAAATGATAGATGTGTACAGGAACTGAATTACTTGCAGTTACTCAGGTAAGACAGATACATATCAGGTTTGTAGACTAGTAAAGGTGAGTTACTGCAAATGCATTTATCAGCCCAGCACTGCTCACCATCAGCTGTTTTGTAAAGCTAAAAAAAAATAAAAAAATAAAAAAATAAATTGATTCCTGATCACTAAAAGTGATCACTGGCCTTAACCTTCTAAAATACCTGTGTGCATGCTCACAGCATTGCTGTTGTAGTTTTTGCTAAAGCATACAGAAGCTTGACTAGTCAGACTAACAGTGTTGATCTGCTAGTTGTGATGCCCCGGAGCTTAAAACACTAAAAATAAACTTCTTTTCTGTTAGGCTGGCTAGAAGAAATAGCAACCCACGTGCATTTACAAAAATACCATATCAAGAAGATTGACATCAGCAAACATGCAGATTTTTTTTCCCCCAGGGCACCAAATTGCTGATCTGTGTACATGCTCCCTTCTTGGCATAATTGATTTTCACTTTCTGCACAGTGTCACATTCTTGGAATAGTTGGTGTTGGAACATGCATCAAAATATAAGTGAAGGACACACTAGCTGGGATAAAACCAGACCTTCTTCATCTTGAACCCAAGCTTGAACCCAATTTAAAATAGACTATCATCTGCTTTTAAGTATTCAGCTTAAAAGACTTTAAATAAAAAGAGAGCATATTACATAAACATAACTATTCTTCCATGTCATAGTCAACATCAGACTGAATCCCAAACATTAAAACCAGCTTTTTTATGCTTTTTCTGCCCTTTCTTGGAAAACAAAACAGAAGGAAGAGTGAGCAGACTCCATCATTTCCAGAATATACATAAGTACAAATGGACTAAGTTTACAACTACAGAAGTAGCTGTTCAGCTACTATTTTCATTTAGGCACGACAACTTCTAGCAACTTCTTTAAGCAGAAAATGCTAAGCAAAGTATCTTTTTAAGAACTCCTCCTTTCATTCACCCTCTGGCTTGTTCTATGCATTTAAATGACCTGAGATCCTCAAATCCCTGCAAGATGTTTCTCTTGTTACATCACTGATGCAAAGGAGGCACATCACCCCTTTTTATTTTAACCAAAGATAATTCATCTACACCAACTAAGAATACAACAAGGCCATCCATGGTATGTTACAGTGCCATTTCCCAACTGGATATACCTTAAATTAGCAGACAAGATAGTTGCTAAAACTACAGAATTCTGTGACTGAAGCATCTGTGAAAATCAGGAACCAAAACTGACTACTTCTAGCCAGCTTTCTCAGGCAGCTGTGCCATGTTAACTATTAAAATGTCAGTCACAAGTTAACAGCTCTACACCAGTATCATAGGCAGTTTTTGTCACGATTTTGTTATATCTCCTATTTTGGCAGAGGCACAAAAGCTTGGGGATTAGCACCGTGCCCTCTAAATGCTAGGGAAGAGCTTTCCTTTCAATCCAAGAGTGAGCTATGGTACTGAACATCAGTGAAAAAAGCAGTTTCAAACTGCTCAGCCAGTGGTTATCCTCAGTGGTGTCACAGAGCTGACCTTATGCCAATGAAAACACTTTGCTCCACAAATATGTAACTGAATTTTCACACCTAGTTTATCTTTCAGGTAGAACTGAAAACAGACAAAGTGATGATCCACATCTGAAGTTGTTCATATATTTTCAGCTTTGTTTGTTCTAAAAATTACCAGTTCTGCCCCCAAGATAATCAGCAAAGACCTCTTCAGCAAAACATTTTTAAAATGGAAAATGTCATTTTCAAACTACAACATTCATTGGCTCTGACAAAACTATTATGTGGAAAGATTCATCATGTTCCAGGTCAGGAAGAGAAAGAGAGAGAGAAGGCACAGTCAGTAATATCCCCAGACTGGTGGTTACAGTGTTCAACCTTACTTTAAGTCTCAAGATTTAAAAGCTTTGCTGGATTCAGAAGCACGATTTGAAACACTCTTCTCCCACTCCCATCTGCTACCAAGTTATTAATGTCCCATCAAGTTATTCTGCAGTGTAAACCTCTGAAATTTAGAAGTTTTCAAATTCATCTAAAAGTAGTTTGAGAACAGATTTCAAATCTTAAAACTTGGATGCAACAAGAAAATCTTGAACATCAGTGCAGCCCTACAAGTAAGACAAAAAACCCTAACATTTCCTGAAGACATTTCCCCAAGGCTTTGAAGCTCTTCCTACAATCTGCTCCTTATATTATAAATTCTTATAAATGGTCCACAGGTAGCTTGGCCATTGAAAAGTTCCATCTAAGGCCACTGTTGTTACTGCTTGTGGATTTTTATAGCATTTCCAGCACAAATTCCTTATTTTAGGACCACATAAAATGGTTCAGCCTAGAACCAAGGCCATCAATGAATAAAAAGCATTAATATGACATGCATTTTTAATTTACCTTTTTTTTCATGTTTCAAATGGGCAGCATTAGGCTGAGTGCCCTAAAACCTAACAAAATGTAAGAACTGGAAGACTGCAAGAACTATTCTTGTAAAGGTGATGGGCGTACAAAATAGTTTCTGGGATCATACTGCTTTGGGGGAATAATGTGCTAATAGAACAAAACATAACATGAAAATGCAGCCCCTTCTATACTCTGGCCACTTTCAAGGCCTGTAGATAACAGTTCAACCTCAGAGTAAGAACCAAGGCTACATACTGTGTATACTATGAACTATGTACAGCTTTAAAGACCAAAGCAGTGTGCTATATTCATCCTGCTGCGTACATGAAAAGGTGGGAATGTACAGATGGATACTTGATCCCATTTTGTTGTTTAATCAACACTATCAAGAATGCCTTACACAATTAAGTCTACTTCCCATGGGCTCTCTGCTGGTTTTGTCCCTTTAATTCCTTCACTAACACTGAGGCCTTAAATTGTGTGGACATATTCTGTTAAATGAAACCCAATGTTAATAATAACCAAATCTGTGTGGAAGGTGAACAGCTGATTTGACAATGAAAGCTCCAAGAACAGCATTTCTAGGAGAGTCCCGTTATACTTGGTTATAATCTCAGATCAGCATTAATGACATTGGTAATTACTTGGCCTTTGTTAAGCAGTTACATTTCAGATGTACACACAGGCCCAAAATGCCTGTTTCCAAAACACTGGTTTCTAAGACCAGTGGAGAAACCTCAAGTCTCTTCTTCCAGAACTCACGCTTTACTTGATAATTTTGACTCTCCAATTGATTTCTCCTTTGGTTTCACCCATTTTTCTTTGCTAATCTTCCTTAATTTTAACAAGCTATTGACCAGCAACTTTCCCATTAAAAGGAACTAGGCCATTGTATTCTAACACACTAAAGCAAAAACTGGCTGAATATAAAAACATTCAACATGTCCCAGACAAACACTGAGGCACAGTGGGATTTAACAATTGGCCCAGCAGGTCTGGAGCACAAGCAGGAACAGAACCCAAACACTGCCAGCACCAATCCAGTTCATTAAGCATAACTAGGAGAACATATTCCATCAGTGTTAGGCAGTATGGCAGAGTCTGAAGCTGCCTTCAAGGCTGAGACAGTCACAATGTGACAGCTGCTGACTCATGCTGCAGTGAGAGACTCCTCTGACCAGCTGGATGGAACCACAGCACTGCTGCCTCAAAAGCAAGCTACAGAACAAGTACCAGCTCTACTGATTAAACATGCCTTAAGGTCCACCCACCAGTAACATGAGGCAATGCCTAATGAAAACATCTTCAAAATGCAAGCTATTTGTTGAGGAACAGGAGTTACACAACAACAAAAACAGTTTGACCTTAGAGTTTCTGTACCATCAGATTTCAACATCCAGAATAGATAGCTAAAGGTCATAATCCACACTTTATACAGAAAACGAAGGTGAAATAAAAGGCTTCCATGATTCATGCTATACAAGCTGAATTTATGTCTTCAGCTTCTCTGGTTTATAAAAGCTACTCTTTCAACAATGCTGCAAGACTACACAATGCAGCGTTGACAAAAATAAGCATCAGAGTAGAAAAGGAAAAATAATACATCTCCCTGAACTTGCATTCTCTAGCCCCTCCCCCCTCAACATTTACATACACAGATATAGGTATGTGTATAAACAAGAAATAAACACACACACAAACACACATTCCTTTACATATACATACAAAAAAAAAATCTAAACTGAATCTGCTGAACTGCAGAAGGGAAGAGTATGGAAAAACACTTTGATACAGTGCCAATAAGCACAACATAAGGAACTGCAGACAACAGGGTAAGCCTTGGCTGTTTGTCTCTACATATATTACTTTGGATTTTATCCAACTATGGCAAGAATCAGCACACATACAATCTGTGCTCCAGGGAAAAAGTACGATCCACCAGGTATTCCAAAACCTTGGTAGAAACCCTGTCTGCTCTTCCTGAAGCTTATCGTGCAGTGATGTAACAGGCCTACAGACTGAAGTACAGTCTGTACTTTCAGAGAAGAGAGAGCATGCCTAGCTAATAGTTTCCTCTAATCTATTAGAACATTTCTAAATTCCTACATTTCTTAGCTCCAAGGAGAAGGGAGATCAAATTTCTGATGTCAAAAAACAAAGAAAACAACAAAATAAAACCCCCAACAAAACAAAAAAAAAAGATCAGGGGTTATTTTCACGGCAGATTGAATCTGACTAGAGCTCAATTTACTGTGTATGTTTTGCTAAGATTAATGGATGTATACTTCTACAAGTCTCAGCAAATGTTTGAGCAAGGTGGGGAGAGACTAGCACAGAAGCAGAAGGAGTTCTGATACTTGTTTTTCACGTGCACGTATTTGCAGGCTTACTGGCAGTGTTCTTAGCTGTAAATATTAGATGACTTATTAAAAGGTATTCATAGCCCTCAGAAAAAAAAATATTATCAGATTTACTACACAGTGTTAGCCTACAAATTGCTACCTGCTGCTTTAGATGACCTTTTATAAATATCTTAAAGATGTTTGAGTAAGATTTAACAAAACTTGTTCCTCACCCTCACTCCTCTAGGGTTACACATCCTAATGTGGCCCTGCATTAGGTCAGACCACTGGATTCAAAGCTCACGCCTTCTGGGACTTCCTTAGTGTCCAAGGCAGGCAGCATGCTGAAACCCAGTAAAGCCTCAGGGTGAACAGGTTTCCAATCTGCTACAACACCTGCATGCTCTGAAGGTTGTGGAGTACAACTAAGACATGGGAATGAGACTAAGAGGGAAACAGGGAGGAAAAGGACTGACTTTTCATGTTGTCATTTAAGAGAAAAAGCTAACTTTAAATAAGGAAAAGAGACTTTAGAGTCGATATGTTAAGATTCTGAAACCAAGAAGGAATTTAGTAGGCAAGCAGTAAAGATGATGAGTAGATACAAGTCTTTTTTTTTATTTTTTATTGCAGTTATTGAGTGTTTAGGATGGATGACAGTGCTTGTCCTCAAATAGCAGGCAGATATGAATATATTCCTTATGTTCTTGGGTACGTGCGTGTTCCCAAATTCATTGCCCCACCCACCTCCCTACACTGGCACGCATGCTTACTCTTCCAAAAAGGCTTTTCACACATTAATCACCGTGGAAACCAGTGAGCCCTTCTGCTACATATTCGGCCAGAGCTATTAGATGAGTTTAAAAATAAATAAATGAATGAACGCCTGGAGAGAACAGGGCAAATATTCAAACCTCCCAATTCAAACAAAAAGAGAAACAATGCAAAATATATGGTTATGCAGGGGGAAGGCTGCAAGGATGGCAACCCTCAGTGGGTGCTGGGTATAGATGAAGGAGCTTGTGGGGCTGCTGGACACACCCACAGTGTCCACAGGAGAGCAGATTCTGGCTGTGCCCCCCATCCTGTGTGTGAAACAGGGGGTTGGGCCCAGCACCATCCCACAGCCCAGAAGTATCAGATGACTGTCTCGGGTAATTTGAAAAGAGGAACAACACGAAGGAAGAATAAAACCCAATTATTATCAGGGAGGGTTGGGCGGCATCCCTCGGCACAGCAGTAATTACAGCGGATGCCACCACGCGTCCGGGTGTAAACAACCTGACAGGGAGAACAGCATCCCAAGGCTCTTGGGCCACATCTCCCAGGTTGTCTCACACCAGGCTGTGCCACGTGAGGACCATGGCCCTCACAAGGTGCCCATAGCTGGGTTACTGGGATATCTCACACCAGGCTGTGCCACATGAACAGTGTGGCCCTCACAAGGTGCCCATGGCTGGGTTCCTGGGTTATCTCAAACCAGGCTATGCCACATAAAGAATGTGGCCCTCACAGAGTACTCATAGCTGGGTTCCTGGACTGTCCCACACCAGGCTGTACCCCATGAAGTGTGGCCCCTAAAAAGCACCCATAGCTGGGATGTCTCATACCAGGCTGTGCCCCACGAAGTGTGGCCCCCCCAATGTGCCCATGGCTGGCATGTCTGTACCCCAGGAAGTGTGTCCCCTACAAAGTGCCCATAGCTGGGATGTCTCACACCAGACTGTGCCCCATGAAGTGTGTCCCTCACAAGCTGCCCATAGCTGGGCTCTCAGCTGCCCCCTTCACTCTGTGCCTGGCTTAGGTTGGGGAACCGCAGTCAATGACTGTGCTGGGGAGGCATCTCCACTCTCGGTGGGGGAAAGCAAGCTCAGGTGAGGGAACTCCAGAAACCCACACAGCTCTCGGGATAGAGCAGTCTGGTTGCTTAAGAACATTCTTTTTTTGCGTGGAAAAAAAAAAAAAACAACAAAACCCCCAAAAAACCACAAAAAGCCCCCAAAGAAACAAAAATCCTCATGGGGGAGAAAAAGTGCTTAAAAAAAACAAGAAAAAAGTAGTACCTTCCAGCCAAAACCCCGCGGCGGGCCCTGCGCCAGCCCAGCCCCAGCTGAGGAGAGAGGCGACAGCGCCGCGCGGGTCCCTCCTCCCGCCCCCCCCTCGCGCCCGCTCCCGCTCTCCGCACGCGCCCCCGCGCGCCGTTGACTCGGCTCCGTTTGAACCCGCCACGCTCGCGCTCAGCCAACAGGGCGCGGCGCTGGGCCGTGACGTCACGGGCGGCGGGAGCGGGGCCGGGCCGAGCCGAACCGGGTCGGGTTGGTCCCGGCGGCAGCTCCGTCAGAGCTGTCAGCCACGGGGCCGCCGGTGCTGCAGCCCCTTGCCCAGGCGTATGTACACGTCGCCCAGGAAAATGAGGGTAAGCGCCTCGGTTCGGTCGCTGCCGGCGTGGTCCTCACCCACCTGTACGGACACGGGGAAGGGGGTGGGAGGGGGACGGACGGTGCGCGGCGGGGCGGTTCGGTGGTACCGAGGGGAAAATACCCCGGTTACGGTGAAACGGAGCGGGGGGTTCTCCTCGCAACTTCCCCAGCACCGCGGAACCGGCAGCTGGAGCCCCGACCCGCCGGGGACAGCAGCGGCAGAGCGGGGTGAGCGGGACCCCGGGGGGGGCTGCCCGGCAGGTGGTTCCCGGGGACGCCGCAGCGCTCCCCGACCGCCTCGGGGAACCGGGAGCCTCCGGGGACCGCGAGTCCCAAAGGAAGGCGGGGGTGAGCGGGGCTGCGAGCGCTGGGGCTGTTCACAGAGGGGTCAACTCGCCCTCCTCCTCCTCCACCCCCAGTCCTGGGGGAGCGGCGGGTCCGGTCCCTGGGGGGGGCAGTGGAGCTGGCAGTGCGGGGAAGGGGTTCGGCTGCTTGAAGATCGGGCTGCTTCCGAAAAGGATGTGTGAAAACAAACCTGATGCAGGCAGGGACGCCATAAAGGGATTTGCGGCACTTGCTGGCAAAACCTGCCTGTGCTCCCTTCCTAAAGCGTCTTTTCTGTGGGTGCTTAGTTGGGGGTCAAGGTCCCTTAAATCCCTAGGGCAAACTTCATATTGTGAGCCAAAAGTACCCATCGCAGCCTGTCCAGGCCGAGAAGCAGCTTTCAGCTCTCTCGCTGTGGACCTTAAAAGGGAAAGAAATTACTGGCGAGTTACATAGTAGGCATAGCAAAGCTGGCTGCTTCATCATGTGCTCCGGTGATTTGTCAGGTTGTTGTGTACTGCAAAGCTCAGGCCTGACAGATAAAGCTGTGAAATACTGAGTAACCTTAATGCCTGTTTGTGCAGAGTCACCAGTTCTAATTTCTTGTGATACGCCACTAGGTCCTGCTTTTTCTGTTTTATTCGACTGCATCCTGAACTTTAGAGACTGAATTCCACTCCTCAGGATGGTCTCCCTGGTCACTGTTAAATAGCTGGTGTATTTTAACTTACAGTGAGTTCTGCTTCCCTTATATCTGTATCATGTATGAATACATAAAGGTCTCTGGTTAAAGCCACAAAACAATTCTACTTAATAGCCTGAAATATAAGTAAATCTGTTACCAGCCTGCAAGGTAAATCTGTTACTTTGTTGAACAAGTATTGTTAATACTGGTATTTTTTCCTTACCAAAGCATTCATCTGGGTTTAAAGACAGAAAGGTGTTTTATATCCCAGGTTGTAAAAGCTTGGGGGGAAGAAAGGGCTGTGTATTAAAAGAATACAAACTACATCTTTGCTACTATTTGAAGTGGTCCCTAAATGAAAAAAACAACCCCAAACCTTTAGAGCATTTAAGGTTTTCATTTCTTAAATTGAAGAACCTCTAAACAGAGAGAACTTAGACTAAGTGCAGTGAGAAGCAGCGGTCATTTTAAAGGTCCCTGGAATTGCCTAATCCCTTTTAGCTCCATAAATGCTTTTCAGAATTTGACATCATCGTGTTTGTTTCCTCAAGGGTAAGGGAGCAGCTCAAGAGTTAATTCTGCCTTCTTGTTGCTTTACCTTCTAAACAGTATTAACTGTTTTAGCAGCCAGGGGGAACTGTTTTGATACTGAACAGTATTTTCAACCTTTATGTACAGTAGCAGGATGTTTTGTTTCCCTGTCTGCATACATTGAAGCTGTAGCCACTTTAAAACAAACAAAACCCCAGGGTTTGCTCCCAGCTGGTAACTCTGGTGTCCTGGTAGAGCTTGTGGCCAAGAGGAGGGAGGTGGAAACCCCAAACCTTTGTGCAGCAGGTTTGTTTCACACACACACACAAATTCTCCAAATAGACTGTTTAGTTAGAGTTGTATATTACAGCATATGTCACAGCATTCAGTTCCACCCAGTTGATGATTTTGTCTACTAAAACAACACAGTTTTGTTCAGAGAGCACATCCTCCACTGTTTCCAGTGGTATCTGTGTGCAGAAGATGCACTTCTGTCAAGATCTTGATTACAAATAGCTAAGGAAATGGTGAAAAATTTATCATCACAGGTCAAGTATTTTGGCCAAAGATAAGACTTCAAGAAGACTAAAATGAGAGGCAACTAAGGTACAATGCTTTTTGTGTTTTCTTAGTAAGGCACTGCTTCAGTACCTTTGAAATTCAGAGAGCATTTCACATTTTTGTGTAGTTTTATGCATGAAGAGCCAGAGGAAAAAAATGGGTAAAAAGGAGAACCCAAAACATGATGAAGAAACTTCTTACAGCTTCTGCATCTAGAACCATAGTGATTTAAATTACAGGGTATTTCAAGACCCAAAGCCAGCTTACAGATATGCGACTGCTCAAATCTCTAATGCCCAGGCTGCGTTCACTCAAATATGTAATTGTGTTGAATCTATGACTCTAAAACCCACACATGACATCCTGAAAGCAAGCTGAACCCTCTCTCTCTACTTTTTTTGCCACTTCTGCAGGAAACTATGCCCCAGACGCCAATATTTTCCAGCATGCTTGGTTCCAGCTGTAGTGGACAAGTGCAGCCAGATATGGGAGAGAGGTGTGTGGACCCTGTGTATCAGGATGGAAACCTTGTTTCTGGATCACTGGAGGCCTTGATAGAGCGCCTGGTGCCCACCATGGACTACTACCCAGATGTAAGTAGCCCCTGAAGCTTTTTGCTTTCCATAGTTCTCCTGTATTAGTATCTGAATTGGTGCTTCCCTGCATCTGATTCAAGATAAAGATGAAGGCTAAAGATGCATTTTATTTACTTGCAATGTTCATTCACTCAAGATGTTGTTCACTGGAGATAGTCTCTGTTTTGAAATGAGAACACTTGTTAGAAAGATAAAGCTGTGTTGAACAAATGGGTGCCTTAAGAACCAATTAAAAGCAGCATTAGCCTCAGAATTTTCAATCCCTCTAAGCTGCCTTAGCTCTAATGCAGCCAAGATTAACTACTAACCAGCTCCTACCTAGGGAAGCAGACCTGCAATCAGCTCTGGTATTTTTTCCTTAATTTTCTATGCATCTTCTAGTTAGACCATCAGAAAAAAAACCAAACCAAAACAACTAACCAACCAAACAAGTCCCCTCCCCCAACACCTCCCCACAAAACAAAACCAACCTAAAAAAACCCTCAAAACATTTTAATTAACATGCTCTCTTTCTCAAGACATTTTAATGGGTTGGCATTGTAATAATGTGTGTTCCTGAGCCTGAAAGTTATTTTGCTACTGATTAAACATACTCAGTGCAGTCCCCTGAATTAAATATTAGTCTAACTCCAGGGCGTGCAATAAGATTATAAACCTTAGGATATTATTAAGAGATCATTTTATCAGTTAAAATGACCCTTTGTACCCAGTATTGACAGATGTTATTTAAACAAGCTGCCAAAGATCAGAGAGTCTCTAGAGCATGTATTTCATGTGAGCTCTGAAAAAAATGGCAGCTATGACAGGAGCATCCCAGCTCTTTGTAAAGACTAGCATGAGGGCAGGAAAAATGCAATCATTTTTAGCTTTTGTGTTCAACTTAATGTTTACAGTAGTGTGCCATACTGTTCTTCTTGTTTCTCAGTCTCATTCATGAAGAACTTTTTACTGTGGTTTCACATCAATCACAGTAAAGTCCCTCTGAGCTCCCCCCCCCTCAGAATCTCCATACACAAGAAAGGAATTCCCCACGTGAGGTTTCAGTGGGTATCAGCACCAATCATCAGTAGGAGATTAAAAAAGCAAACCAGGATATTTTACTCTTCCAGTTCAAAATGAATCTTCAATATTGCATTTAAATATGGCAAAAGCACAATTGCACTGCCTGTAATAGGTGCTGACTTAGTACCAAATCCTTTATAGGACACAGAAGTGTAACCATTGTTAGACATTAAATCTTTGCTCCCAGCTCCCTAACACAAACTGTAGAACAGATGCAGAAGAAAGCAGCAGGTAAAGCTGCTACAGAATAACAGTGGAAAATTGCTTTAGGTTGCAGTAGTTACACCTTCCAAGGAGTCAGTTCCTTGTCTTTTGTGTGATACTAAAATGTAGTCAATTGCTGCTTGGATTTCTGGACTAAGTTTAAGCAGCTGCTAATGCACATCCTTTATTGTAACTCCTAACATAGGTTCTATTTATAACTCAGCTTCTCTGAAAATGGCTCCATAATGTGAGCATTACTTAGGGGGTCCAGAGCTTACTTTGGAATGCTGCTGGTTTCCATGGTGCTACCCCACACCCCAATGCAAGGGAGCATTACAAACCAAGCAGTCAAGGACCCCACCCTGTGAAGCTTCAGCTTAAATAGACAGCAAGCTGACAGCTGAGAGATGCAACAGAATCAATTGAGGAAACTCCAGGAAAAGAGAGTTGGAAAGCAGCATTAAACCAAATTTATCTCCTCTACATCAGGACACATTCTTTCAGTTAAATCAGATCACCCAATTTAGCTGAAAGGATTAATTATAAAATGAGTAGATAAGCAAGCTTTGAACAGCACAAAGGAGGAGCTGTCTTTGAGTCATCTTTAAATCCAAGCTTTCTGTTTTGGTTCAGGTGCCTGTTAACACTTAATTTCATGCTCATGTTTATTTTTAGAGAAGTTGCTGCAGAAGGTTAGAGTGACAGCCATTTACACTGATATCCTTTCAGCATAGCCAATACTGTATTTTCAAGAGCAAGGCAAACACACCTCATGTCTCTGGCTGCACATGCTAAGACAGACAGCAAGGCATCACCCATTAATTTGCACCAAGAGAAGCCATTGGTAATATTAGGAGATGACCACAGTTTCAGAGTAACATATCTGAAAGTTGCAGTACTCATCCAAATTATTAGATTGGGACATCTGAGCACAGTGCTTAGAGGGCATTCCCCTCTTTGTGGACATTCAGCTGAAGCTCACAGTAACCTTCCAGACAGGAAAAAAAAAAAAAAGGAGTGGGGGAGTAAGCAAACACTGAGTATCTTGCTGTGCTAGTTACAGAGACAAAAATATATTTGCCATGTTGGCAGAACACAAGACAGCCAAAGGAGAAGGGGGAAGATAAGAGCCTACAGTTGTGTATTGCTCTTTGGAGGCTTGTTTGTGTAGAGGGACATGTTCAGCACATAGAAAAATGTATACTCATGAGACAGAGGAGTTGGGGAGGTTAGGAATGGAATGTACCAGTCTGCAACCCTTGTGCCCAAGCAAGAAAACGATTCAAGGAAATATTTCACAAACAAGGAGTTCCAGAACAAGCAGTGAGTGCAAAAGAAAATGAATTATTTTTTTTTTCCTCCTCGACATCAGTGCATTCTTGGGTCAGACAGTAACAATTCCTTCTTTAGTCTTGTGTGCTCATGGTCTCTTTTTTTTTTTTTTAAATATAATTCTGCTCATCTCTTAGCAACAACTTTAGGCACTAAAGGAATCTGGCTTCTTATTCTATTGTAAAGCACAAGCCCCTTTTGTGTCAGCTTATGTTGTTCCCAGTGCAGAAAGGATTTTTATTTTTTTTTTGCCTCTCCTCCCAAATACCTGTCACTTCTATAGGATAAATAGGGCTTAACTTTCAATCCCATAGTTTATGGAAGCATTTTTTAGTCAGTCCTTGTCAAACTATCTAGCTTCATAACTGAATTTCCTTTTTAAAGGAAATAACTGATTTTTATTCCAAACCATTATCTTTAGGAGTTTGGGACTGCCTCAGAGGGTGTAGGTGTTTACACTGTTAAAACATTTAGCCTGTATGTGTCTAGTAGTACAGATGCAACAAATCACAGAAATCCTTGATCTAGATGAGGCAAATGACATTAGTATGAAATATTTCCTATCCAGAACAACTGTGTTCCTAACCCCTGAGACCTACCACTAAGCTGAAATGTGTTGCTTAGTGCAGCCTGACTTTTCTTCATCAGGTAGGGAATGGCTATCAGCAGAGATGGGAGTCAATACCACTGTCAGACCTATGATTTTTTAATTTGGTTCCTAATTGCAAGTACTCCTTGTCTCTGCCAGCATAAAAGTATCAAAAAAACACCCTATAATTAACATTTTCTTTTGAACATAATGGAACAATTTTGGTTTCCAAAGTCCTGAACCTAGCTCCAGTTAAGTGACTTTAAAAAAATGTTATAAAAATACACGACTGGGTTCCAGAAGTAATAACAATTTGTTTCTAAAACTTAGTAGCCCTGTATTGTCTGGAAAAGCATTGCAAGAGTCCAATACAGATATTAGTGATTACAGAGACAACAGCAAGACTAAAATTTAAATCTCACAATTTTATGGCCACGTGTCTTCCTGCACCTTGGCAGTTTGGCACTTTTTTTATCATATAAAACATTATCAAAGGAACCAAATAAAAGCACAAGTCATCAGGTCACACTCATCTTGCAGTATAACAATAGGGAAATGATACTCTGAGTTGGCCTTTCTCAAAGTCACTCTGGATAAACACTGTCCCACATCATAAACTTCCACGAAGACAACCAACACTAGAATTAGTATGAGAAGGAAAATGATATCTTTCCTTAAAATAATACGTTCCAGTTTATCAGAGCAAAGGTCACTGGCAGGACAGCATGGCTGAAGTTGTGGTTCTCCACTACTTATATGTACAGGCATCTTTGAGACTGGCTTCTGAGCTCCCAAAACAAGAATATGGGGGAAGGAACAAAAATATCAAATGCAAAATAGGGTAAAAGTGAGGGCTGCTTCATATTTCCAGAAGAAAACTTTTCATGTAGCCCAGTGACAGCAGACACACCCAACAGCTAAATTCCTTTCCCAGATAGTCCAGGCTCAGTTTTAAATCCAGGGACAACACTGATAGAAATTAACACAGCAGTTAGCTACAAAAAATAACAGAGGGTAACCAGGCATAGTTTAAAACACAAAGACAAAAAAAAAGCATATCCTCAAAACCTCCCAGAAAATGCCACAACCCAGTGCAGTACTTTCATTCTGAATGGGCAGGGTACCAGTTCAGGGATCCTTCTCACAAACATAACAGCAAGAGTTCCAATACATTGGCCTGTAACATGAACAAGTCTGCTTTGGGACTCAGGTCAGCTCTTCAGCCTAATTTAAGGACCCATAAGACACCACATACAGCACTACAGAGGTTTTTTTAGAGCTTCTCCAAAGCTGACACAATGTCATCAACTGCTTCCAGGTGTAAGAGACACATTCCATAGTTTTATAAAGAATTTCACTTCTTTTGCCATTGTAAATGCAAAAAGAAACTCTTGAGATACTGGAGAGAGACAAAAAAATAACAAACAGGGGCCCAGCTGCTTAAATTGAGAAGGAGGACCATGTCCTGTCACTACCCTGGGACACCTGCTCCAGGTCACTGAGGCCCAGCTGTAGGTGGCCCTAGGTGTGCATCTTCTGTAGGCATCAGGGGAACCTGAACTGCTCTAGTAATGACCAATAGATTAAGACTACTGATCAACTCCAGTTTTGATGGTACAGAATTCAGGCTATTCCTAATTTAAAACAAACCCCAGTGCTAATAAGATCTTCAGAATCAGCATTTTAAATGCCTCTGCTCTATCCCACTCCACTCTGTCTTTTCCTTACCATCCTCCACAAGCTTGGGACAGAGTGGGATGTTTAAGACATATATGCTTAATCTAATATGTTCACTCACTCTTAGAAAATTGTGACTTTTAGTTAACTTGATTTTGATTTTAAAAAACTATTCCTTTTACCCCTTCTGATATTTGGAGGATTTTTGTGCTGAATTTATACAATAGGGCATACTGCTGAGTAGTAATGAAGGGGAAATATTTTTCATTAATAGCATGTTTTATTGTGATCAGAGATCTAAACCTCAGTCCAATGTGATCTGTGCTCACTGACTACTTATGTGCACATCTGGCTGGTGTCTGCAAAATCCCATTTCTAAAAATATGGTACAAAAAAAATTCCCAGTGCACACTGGAAACATAACAAAGGTTCATTGAAATCTATTGTCAAGCAGCTCCCCAACTCCAAAGTCAAAATCCCAACTCAGAAAGCCTAAGGGAAAAGCAGAAGTGTTAATGAGATGCTACTGTCATTGCTCAGGCAACTGCATTTAGATACAGAAGCCAAACTTCAAAGGCTGAAGCAAGCCTAGGCCAGGAAGGAATTCTCACTTCAACTACACTGTCCAGAGGATGATTTGGCATACAATGCATTATAGCTTTTCAAATACAAATGGAGAGGCTATTTCTAATGAGAAATTACAATTGTTGGCATTTCTTAGCAGTGTTCATGCTCAAAAGACTCTAAAACAGGCTCCAAATAAGTGAAGACAAGCTTAAAACTGAATTATTGTCATATGGCCACAATCTAAGCTAAAGCTTGTGTCAGAGACTGTGGGAAAGTGGAACAAAATACCCAAGTTAAAGAAATTACAGCTGTGGTTTGGAATACACATGAAGCAGTTTCTGCAGCTCAGTAAAAACAAACACACTTAAAGAAACAGCAGCAGAAATAATGGTTTTCAAGAGGCATAACACCCTACATTGGACATAGATTTGTGGTCTTGGTAAGTGATGAGTAGTTAGGCATAATAAATTTAATGTTTTAAAGGGAAATAATTTGGGAATCTGAAAACACCAGAGTGAACACTCTTGAAGCCTACAGCATTTCCTTTTAACAGAGCTAGAAAAGACCATGTCTCTGGAAACAGGAAAACTTCTTAAAAAAGTTTAAATGAAAGAAAGTTACATTGATGGTTTATGAAGTAGTTTTTGCATGGAAGACAGATTACTTTTGCTGTTGTTATTCAACTTTTTTTTTCCTTCTCTGCTTCCACAGAGGACTTACATCTTCACTTTCCTGTTGAGCTCTCGAGTCTTCATTCACCCACACGAGCTCCTGGCTAAAGTGGGACAAATCTGCATTAAGCAGAAGCAGCAGCTAGAAACTGGGACTGAGGCAGAAAAGGTAAGTGAACCATTATGCCCTTCAGTTAGCTGTGCTACTGGCCTCTATTTCCTGCTCCCTCCTCATTGTAAAGCTAAATAGATTAATAACAACTTGAAGTTGTAATTTGTGTTGGATGCACTTCTACTTGGGTCTCTCTCCTTGAAGCACTGTTGTTTCTTTGCTAGCCACAGAGGTTAGGTACTTCCTCACCACTTGGATACAGGGGATGGAAATAAAAGTTTGCTTATGAGTGCACTGGATCAATGTGTGTCTGCCATGAAACCTGTCCAGAAAGGTGCTTTGCACTTTTAGGCTTTTCCCAAGTTAGGCTTTGCTGGAATCTGATTCCCCTTTCTCCTGTTGTCCTCACCATCCTATTAGAATTAAGTGCTCTGCCAGAGGTCATTTTCAACGTAAATCAGAAAGCCCATGAAAATTAAGGGACAATAGCCTATGCTGACACATGTCACCATGCAGTTTTACTGCAACTGATTAAACCAAACTGACTCAGTTGATGATGTGCAATTGCATTGGTCTGAGTCTCACCATTATGGAAAGTGGGAACTGAAGGGCTGTTGACTGAAACTGAGGTACCAGAACAGTCCAAGCTGGTATGAAAACAAAAGCACAGAAACAAGGGTGAAATCAGCAAGTATTTAAAGACTTAATTTGTTCAGATCCTGTGCTTGTTTTGGATCCATTCTTCTCTGGGGAGAAATTACATGCTCACATTCTTCTTCGTCAGCACACTGAGAGTCTCATTTTGTTTTCTCCATGTTATGTCAGGACTCTTAAGTGGGGAGCTCAAAAGCTAATCCTGTGGTTTGGCAATACAGAATTTTTTACTGCAATTCTGACCCAAGGGCTTCTTTCTCCCTTACTATTCCTGGGGTGCAGTCTCCTGTTATGTCACATAATTCCTCTGAAGAAAATAATTGGTGCACTTGGTGCAAAATTACTTTGATCCATATCTGTCCCCTGATCTACTCACCAAATCCCTATTGCTACTCAGCATGTAGGTGTTAGGGAAAGAAAGTGCAAGAACCACTACATCCAGCTTCATACAAAGGTGACAAACATTCCTATCTCCACTACCAAACTAGTTCATGACTGAGCCACCTCTCAAACTGATCCTCTGTAAATTGTGGTGGTTCTTTGGTGACACATAGCTAAAACAACAGAGGCAGAGACTTCTAAGAGATGCTAGGACAATCTGAAACATGAATTGAGCAGAGCTGATCTGTAACATACAAAGACTGCTGTCAGTAGCTGCTGTCAAAATACCTACATGAAATACCTGGATTTAAAAATAATGGGATACAAGATAAAACTTATGTGAATAACAATACACTTCAAAGACTGAAAAATTAAAACAGTGTCTGGGGGCTGAATCACCTGGCTGTTTAAAGACATTAGTTGTTAAATATCATTTTTCTGCCTTTTCAGCAGCTGTGTTAAAAATAAATAAATATCCCAGCTTCCACGTTGAAATGAAACAGCATTGCATCCTAACAACAGAATGTAAAATAGAGCAGCTCATATTCCAGACACCTACACTCTCACACCTTCTGCTGACAATTTGGAAATGTGCCTACAGGAACACCAACAAACAGCAGGGTGACAATAAAACATGAGTATTTAAGAGGCTACTTTAATTTACATGCTTTGCTAGTTGCTCTTCCTACTATGCCCTTGATTCCTTCCTATCCCCCTTCATATAAACTGTCATTTTTTTCTGCCCACCTCATACAAAATTCTTGGGAAACACTACATAAAATTCTGGCATCTCAAATGACTGCTTTACTGTCCTCTACTGCAAGCACCTGTATAATTTGGCCACTACCATTTGCAAACGTTTGTTTTTCTATCTGGCAACAAACAAAACTCATTCCACACGGAGCATAGAAATTTTTGACTCAAGGCATTCCATGTATTCAGTCATAACCCATTAAGGAATCATCAGCTACCAGCACCTTCTAATTAAGTGTTTCCCTAGCAGGAAATAGCTGGCAAAAGTAGTTAAAGCAGCTCTGATTATTTCTGATAGGACATCTGCATAAGCAAACGAGGTGCTCACCTGGATGACAAGTGAGCTGAAACAATGTCAAGGAGACAGGTTTGGAGGTTACACACCACAATATTTCTTTTACCTTTGTTTTTGACATCACTGGCTAGCAAAAAGAGTAATATAAAAAACTAACTGGAGAATAGTGAATTAAAAAAAGCCAACTTTGGGATGCCTTAGAGCACACTTAGAGGCCTTTTGGCCACTCATAAAAAAGAAGGGTTTCACAATTTAAGACTATCAATTATAGTATAACAAGTCAATAGTTAAGCTTAATCATAAAGGATAAAATATAACTCTCCATAAGTGCATTAGGCATTGGAAAGACCTAAACAAGAGCATCACAGAAAAAAGCACTTGTCTAGTATTATTCAGTGGAAAGCTGTGTTGTTAAAACTACTGCATTATTTCTGCAGCTTAAGGGAATTAATTAAAAAGTTGAACAACAATAAACAAAAAGTGGAAATTGCTTTCCATTAAACTTGTCTTGCCTGTCTACAGAAGCCCCTTCAAAAATTATGATTTCCCATGGGTTTGGGTTTTTTTGCCAGCAAGTTCTTCTTGAAAACAAAAAACAAACAATACTCATAGCTGTGTCATTGTTATTAAAATTCCCTCTCTTGCAAGCACAGTACTGCTATTGCCATCCTAATTGGTAGCTGTTTCTCAGTGCTGTCTCTTGTCTCAGCAGAACAGGGCTGACCCACAGTACTTAAATTAATAGAAGTGTTTTTCTTCAAGAAATACTTTGGTGGGAGAAGTATTTCCAAAGACTCCACAGAAGGCTGCATCAAGCATCCATTTCACATCCAGGGCAGGACTAGAGAAAAAGTGGATTGGTAGAGTTATTGCAGCCATTAAAAAAAGGAAAATGTGTGCTGCTGCCCACATATCTGTGTGAGTTCTGGCTAGGTTATAAGAGATGAGATGCAACAAGCCTGTCACACTGCTTTGGGATTCAGAATGCACATGAAACTGGAGTCTTAGGTTTTGCTATATTGTTTTTTAGTGTTACTCTCAGAACGTACCTCATTTTCATAAGAATTAAAAGCATCTGATAAAACATTAAGGTTTTTTACACCTGAAGAGTAATTAGATGAAAAGTAATGGTTTGCAGTTTGCCTTGCAACAGATACCTACATTTCCATAATGAGAGAAGCAAGCTCTAGAAACTCGTGAGTAGATGCATGAGATGAGAAGTCACAGTTTATATGCCATGGGCTAAGAAAAGCATTTTAGAACTTTCTGCCCCATCTCTCCTTTTTCAGTTTCAGAAGTTAAAAGAAAGAATAGACAGAATAATTAATACCAAAAAACCATTCTGTAGCAGCTTTTGAGAAGAGCAGTGGAGCGGGCACGTATCCATTAATGTTAATTTTAGGAAAGTGCATTGGCTAATTGATTCTTCATCATCACCACCTCTGACTTGTTCTAATAAGCTCAGGCTCCATGCATTTCCTAACAAAGTAATATAAATTGTCTTCTCCCCAAGGCAGAGGACAGTGGGAGTCTGGAAGACAGACAACTATAATCTGGAACTCTGTGCCTCACTGGCAAGAAAATCTTGAAGCTGGGCTCCACTGGAGCAGCATTGGCAGAGACTGCTCTGCAGTCTTGGTAAACAATCCCATGCATTATAAATAATGACAATGCCACTTATTTTTTCCCAACGTTCAGTACAAGATTAAACTCAAAAATTTAAATATATTTTGTTTATTGCATGCCTTTTTCATCCACTATGCATTTGGATGCTTCTATATAAGATTAAATATCAATGCTTTCCTTTGAGGCATTTTTACCTATCCTTAAAACTTGTTCTTTCTGAATTCACCCAAGTCTACTCATCCAAATTGGCTGTAGCTGCTACTGGCAAAGAGAATTTGGTTTTCTTTTTGCTTCACTATCCAACTATTCTGTTCTTCTCTCACTAGCAGGATCAATTAAATGTTATCAATAAGAAACAGCTACAAAAGCGCACTAGCAGAGTTTAGTTTGCAGCTCTGGAAAAAAAAACAACAAAAGAAGATTCATTCCCTTCAGATTTAAGGGAACACTGGCTCATTTTCAGATTGAGGATTCAAGGGTGCATGGTTTAAATTCAAAGTTCTTATTAATCATTATTAATATTCCCACTGACCGTATACCAAGATGTAAAAAAGTGCAAAAAAAATAGATCAAGTTAATAGACTGTTGGTTTTGACTAAATAAATTGGGGCATACTACAATCATCTGATGTTCTGGCAGGAGTTCCTCCCAGCTCCTGGAAGATATTTACTACTTGTCTTAAGAGAAATTACACTGATTTCCCATAGTGACACTCACATGCTAAGTCACCTTCTGTAACCCCTGAGGGGCTGATGGTGAGCACTATGAGGAAGCACAGTGCATGGGGAGAGGGAACTGCTGTGTAGTGGGACTATGTAGATGACACGAATGTGGAGGCAGACACAAATGCAAGCTTCCTCTTTTTCCTCTGGGCATCACGAGTTGGGTGGGAGTAGAAATATAACCTGAATTAGGCTTTGATTCTCCTTGTTCAATAAAAGCACTCACACTCCCAAAATTACCAGAGTGCTCCCTTGGATTTACTGATTCTGCTTCCCTTGCTAAGATAGTGGAGTAATTTGAATCCAATTCAAGTCTGTTAAAAGGCCTTAGAAGATTCACAAGTAACAGAAAAAGTTGGACAATACCTCTGTCTCCACTTTCTGTGGTTGATAGTATTTTGAATAAGAGCCAGTACTTCTTATTTTCATTTTAATTTCGATGTCATGAGCGAACACACACATCTGTCATGTCATTCATTTATCTTAATGCACAGCTCAGTCTGGACAGTCTGATAAATTCTATAGAACAAAAATGTTTTTGTGAATGTTTCTCAAGAAGGATGCTTGGTAGAGAGCTCCACTTTGTATCCATTTAAATTCAAACACTAAGGTACAGCTGTCTCAGATGGCATAAATCATCCTAAGTCCCATTGACTTCAATCAAATAATTCACTTGGACTCTTCTGTCATCTTCCTGGCTTTATACAACTAACCTTGAAGTATCTCCAAAGTATTTGGCAAGACACATTACCAAGCTATCCTGACAGGGGGTTAAATCATACTGCTTAGCGACCTGGCTGACAGTGAAATATGTTCTTTTTTTATCCCCTGCACCTACTACTAATGCAAAGTATTTTCAAGGGTGTCTCTAGTTTTATGTGAGCTTTCATCAGCTAATTTACTCTGCAGTCAGAAAGGTCTATGGTCAGTAATCAATTCACTGTTTCTTTCTAGGCAAAGCTAAAATCCTTCGCTGCCAAAATAATTCAGCTCCTGAAGGAATGGACTGAAACTTTCCCCTATGATTTCCAAGATGAAAAATCCATGAAAGAGCTGAAGGAGATTGCTCACCGGATCACACAGTGTGATGAGGTAGGGTTGGGGAGAGAAACACCATTAAGTGGGAAAGCAGTATTTGTCAACTTATATATATCATTTATCATATTCTAGAAAAGGCTTGCACTGCAGGACTTTCTGAACAGACCACAGGAGCAGTTTCTAAGCTGTCAGTGTAACTGCAGGACACAAGCTGAGCGATTAACTTAATGGTCCATTAGCAGAAAACTGTCTACATATAATCACCAACTGTAAGAAGAAGGGAAAAAATAGTCATGACAGTGTGAAAAAAAAAATATGGACATGGTGCAGGAGAACAGAAAGAACAGTGACTGTAATGGTACAATATAGTTATCTTTCATAGTGAATTATGTACCATCCTTTGTACTTTGTTACGACTCTATCTATCCTGTGAGATACATCAGCTATTCCTAACAAATGTACTCTTGCTCAGGGTGGAGATGTGTATTATTTAGTAGTTAATTCCTAGCAATAATCAACAACTGGTTTGTTGCTGTTTTTCAAGTGACATGTGCAGGATGTCACTTCTAGGGAGGCTCTTGTTTGAGCTCTGCTGGCTGGTCAATCACCAGCCTTAACAGCTCTGAGGTTTTAGCCTCTGAAGAAAACTCGACCTCACTGAAGACTTCTCTAAAGCAAACCGATAAAACAAACCCAAGTAAAATAAGGAAACAAGGGCTTTTATTTTTCTGGTGGTTTTTTGGGGTGTTTTTTTCTTTTTGTTCTTCTTTGGTTTTTTTTTTTCCCCTTTTCCCCCCCAGCTCTCTCTCACTTTTTTCCTTGAGCAAGTCACTTGTAACTACCAGTAGGTAGAAGAAAGTGTGTGCTCAAGATCTGCAAGGGCATTAACTGTAAAGTATTTGTATGAATGTGAAGATTTACTTCTATGGAAGCAGCAGCTTCTTTGTTTTTAAACCCACAACTTCCAGACATTTCCGAAAACAATTACTAGGAAATGGGAAGACAATTGCATTATGTGCTTTTGTTGATTCAGATACAGAGAAAATAAAGAACAACAGGTATGACAGCACTGCATGGATCTGATAGGGCACAATGCAATTAGGTGTTAGCAAGCTGTCAAAAGGAACTATGTCAGTTTTGGTGCATCAGCAGAGCTCTTTACCTGGATGTTACTGTGAAAATGCCAGTGCCTTAGTAGCAAGGGAAAAAGCAGTTGGATTGTAATATATTCCCTTTGTAGGCAAGGGTGAGGAGGTGTATGTTGGCACTTTGGAAAGGGGACTTGGCAGAGGTTCTATTAAGCTTCTGTATCTTGGTATTTAATGTGTGTATTATTTACTTTGAATTAGAAGTTGTGGCCTTTTCCCCTTCCCTCCCACTCTGTTACATATGAATGAGTTGTCATTTGAGAAAAACACATCTTCATGGAGTGGCTCAGTGCTCTGGTGTCTGAGGCATCTGATGACATCCATTAATTACAGCTTCACTGTATTTATCCCCTTAACAAGGCTACAAGTCAAGCTTGATCAGTGAAGATCTACGTCACATCTAACCCCTAGGAAACGTTATTTACACTGACAAAAAGCAGCTCTTGCTTTCAAGTATTTGGTACCACCAAAGTTCCCCATACTGTGCTTCAGCAAGGGATTCTGGAAGTGCTTTGGGGTTTTATTTTCTGTTCTAGAGCTTTTCCAAATCCCCTGAAGACACTGTTCTCCATATGTAGGATGGAAAGTAAATGGAGAACTCACACCAAATGGTCAGGTGCTTGTCCTACTGATATCAGACAGAATACCAAATATCTGTACCTTGCAGCCAAGGCAGTGCCCCGAATGTCTTGTTTGAACTCAAAACAAGTTTGAACAAAACTCCTTGTTATGTCAAACAAGGACAAATTTTTGTATGCTTGTTGACTTATTTTCCATGGGTCTAAGAAAAGTAAGTAAGTAAGTAAGGCTAGTAATGAAAGGAAACTGCCAAAACTTGTAAGGGCATTTTCCTAATTAGTAAGATGCTGATAAATTCACAAAAGCCTAAGTAAGCCACATTTTTTCATGCCACTGCAGTTTCTTTCTTTGCTTTTGTGTAATATCTATGATAATGTCACCTGCCTTCGAGTTTGATTCTCTATGATCTGTATCTAGGAACTTTGCCTCCTCCTAGACACGTGGCTAAGTCAGGCACAGCAGCAGCTGAAGTCAAATGATTTATGAGAGAAAGCTCAGCATACCAGAGAGCAAAATTAGTGCTTTATTTTTGTTCCCCCACCACACTCCCTTGGTATTTCTGAACACTTGTAGCACAATATCTGAAATGGCTCCAGCCAGCTGCTGCTCAGCCATTATCCAGTTGCCTCATCAAGATGAGCTACACTGCCTTCAGCTTTTTGCTTGATTTCACTTGGGAGTCAGATTATTGCCTTGTAAAGCAACATTCTGACACTATTATTGCTTAATTATAGCATGCAATGTATAAGTATTTGGTAGTCATCGCCTCTCACATCTGCCACATAATTTCAGTCATCACTGCACATTAGTGGCTTCTTTGAATGATAAGATTCATTGCAGTTCTTTCTAATACATCCACTTGGCTGGCAGAAACCAACACAGCAGGTTGTAAACTAACTGTTAACCTTGTGGCTAACTTCAAGAAGTAATTTGCATGAAGATAGAACAACTATGTAGGAAAGAGGAGAAGGGCTGTCTGGTAGAATTACTTTTTCCAGCAGCAGGAAGAACATGGGTAATTTAAGACAATAACAAGAGAGATAAAAGAAGCAGGAAAGTAATGAAGTTAGGTCTTTAGGAATGCCCTCATGGAAAAGTATCTATAGGACAGAAATGGTCAAGGGCATGAAGAGTTTGACTTGCCTTAGCTGTCAGAACACTGAGGGGATGGGTTATATTTGTGTCTTTACCAGTACCTCTCTTTATAGATACCCTGAACTGATACCTGAGCTGAAAAGTATTTTAGTTTTTCAAGAACATGATGTACACTGTGCTTTTACCTAAATCTTTGGATACTATAGTTGCTTAAAGCCAAGCCAGGGGATTACAGGGTATATTGCTGGATATAATGTGAATTCCCTGGGTTCTGCCTGGGCCAGATAGGCTTGATCATCAGTGGGACTGAGCAGAATGAGTTTTTTGGTACTTGGAACACACAGGATCCAAGAAGCCTTGAGCAAACAACTCAACTCACCTTTCACTATGCCCACTTTTAAGCTGTTCACCCTGATGCCTTTGAAATAGGGTACCAGCCAAAAACCACCCCAGGGAGCAGATCAGCTGAGCAAGTGAAACAGAGTTGGGAAGGCAGGGAGGCATAACAATGATGGTTTGAAGCTGTGGGGAGTGTTAGGACAAGTTAATTTGTCACAGGATAATCTGCTCAGGGGTAAGAGAAAAGAAAATGGATATTAAGCATTTATTTTTTCCAGTCAGAAATTCTCAGGCAGTCCATGCCTGCAAGAACTAAATGTTTTCAGGAGTCATTGTTTCTACCTTGTGCTTAGGAAAATGGAACAGTGAAAAAGATCATTAGCCAGATGACACAGAACCTCCTGATGGCCCTCTCTGCACGGAGCCAGTACCAGGAAATCAGAGAGAAATTCCGGCAGCCAGTTACTGACAAAGGCACCATCCTCAAGGCCAAGCCACAGTCAACTCAAAAGGACATCCTAAGCATCTGCTGTGACCCTCTGATCTTGGCACAGCAGCTGACCTATATTGAACTGGTAAGACACTCATTTGTGGGAATTATTTTCCCTCTATTAAAAGAAATTTGCTGTGGCTTCACTGAAAGCCTCAATGTTTTAATCAAAAAATACCATGGAATGAACAAGACCAAATAAGCACACCTATAAAAAACAGCTTGCACATCTATACTGTAAGACAAAAGTTACCAAAAATGTTCCCATAACTGTGGACTTATTGATGTGTTTTTCACTGAACTCCTTGTTGGTCTGTACAGTGACAGTCTCTCGTCTCCCAAAACAGGAAAGGGTGAGCAACATTTACCCAGAGGATCTGATGCAGATTGTCAGCCACATGGACTCCCTGGATAATCACAAGGTACAAGACAGGGTATGGAGAGCAAAATAAACAGAATAACCAGGGTAAAGAACCCCCATGATTTGAGTGCAAAGAAGGCTGGCACCTTCTAACCTTAAACTCTCAAGAAATAATCCAACAAGATGGTATCAGGACATGAGAAGGAAGTTAATAATTTGGTGTGTTGACTGTATGATGATACAGGATGGTATTTACAAGTGTCTTGTTCTCTTACAGTGCCGAGGTGATGTGACCAAAACCTATAATTTGGAAGCCTATGACAATTGGTTTAATTGTCTCAGCATGCTGGTGGCTACAGAGATTTGTCGGGTAGGTGTTTGGGGGGAAAAAACCCCACCACCAAAAATTTGAAACATTAGCAGTGCAATTAAAGTTAATGGCATTAGTCAAGCACTGAGTTATTTCCATGCTTTTATGATTAAGAGTTTATGCTATGTTTGGCTTCGTGTATATTCTCTAGTTTTCTGTAGCTTCCATAGCATCATACTCGTGTGGAGTTTGAGCTTGGAGGTCTTTTTAGGTTTAATTTTAAATATATCCATAAATTCTCAAAGATACTAGTCTTTAAACATAGATTTTTTCAAAAAACAGCTGTTCTTAGACTGCATTGACAAATCATTAGCACTGTTATGTATTCCTGATTTTTCTACAACAAATACTAATATATTTTCTTCAGAAGTCTGGAAAGAAAGCAGATTACAGGAAAGGTTAAATACAGGATTAACTAACTTCTGTCATGAAATAAGCTAAGAAATGGAAAGTATACTGCCCCAGAAACCTTCTTTTTTGCATATTCTGTCTCTCTATTCCTATTAACATACAGCAGTTCTAGCAAATGGGAGATTTTCTCTCTATTCTTGCTTTGTCAGTAGCTCTTCTGTAGAAATGCAGCAGCCAGCTGTGGTTTCTTGAAGATCCAGATCTCTTTTTAAGATTTCCTGCTCTCACAGAAGCTTATTACAAAAACACCAAGACATCTTCCAGAACTGACTAAATGGCTCATTGAGTCAGTCAAACAAAAGGCTTTAGCATATCAAACATTAAGCCAAGCCACTACTGAACTATTTTCTTTTGATATGACACAGAAACAGCAGTGTTTAGGTAAGAGGGATTTTTTAAAAAAAAAAAAAAGAAAAAAGGAATTCCCAGGTGAATTAATCTGCAGTTACCACTCAGGACAATTTTTCTATAATCCAGACCAAGCTTCTAGATCTAAATATGAATTAATGTTATCTATGAAATAATACTAACTTTAAAAAAAAAAAAAAAGCACAGATTTTCAACATCACTTGCTAGAACTTTCCTTTGCATGACTGGGAATTTGTACTTTTGATCATCATCACTACGTGCTCTTGAGGTGATTAAGGAGTAGACACATTAAAATGAGAAAAGCAGCACATGACAATGTTTTTCTCACAATCATGTTACATGTCCCTGGTTTTAAGACTGCCCACTGCTTTTTTTCCTTGTTTAGAGGTTTACATTTTTTGTATATATTTTTCTGAAAGCAGCTTCATGTTATCTTCCTTTTCCAGTAACAGGAAATTGCTGAAAAGTATGCAGCTTGTTTATCCAGCATTCCCTAAGACACTGAACTTTATGTATAAACAAAAATTTACATTGCTTCACAAGTGGACAAACAATTGATAGTAGGTCCAAATACTTCTGCTATTTTATTAAAAATTCATCTTAGGAAAAATAGCCTCAGGACTATATCAAGACTTTAGCTGGATAAAGTCTTGAAACGTCTGTTCAATCAACCTGCTACAATACCTTTGACTGAACATCCCATTCAAAGCTCAGGCCATCCCTTCTGAATAGAACTTATTTTTTTTTTTCAGGTTGTAAAGAAAAAGCAGCGTACAAGAATGGTGGAATTTTTCATTGATGTGGCAAGAGAATGCTTCAATATTGGAAATTTCAACTCAATGATGGCCATTATCTGTGAGTATCCTTAACAAAAAGCACTATTTTACAGCTTGATGGCAAGACTCTGCTTGTACTTGCCTTAAATTGTCTGCCCACGTCAGCACACAAAGCTCTGCAGGGGCAGGCAGCACCTACCAGTGACAGATTAATGTGTGGGTGTTAGCTACAACTTGTTTGTCAGGCTGAACTGCCTTCCAAAACGTGTGGTACTGATGCATAAACACAGAGTTACAAGTCCTATATTTTTTTTTTCTTCAATTTGTTTCTTTCTTTGTCTCTCCTCCATCCATTCAGCTGGCATGAACTTGAGTCCTGTGGCACGGCTAAAGAAAACTTGGTCCAAGGTCAAAACAGCCAAGTTTGATGTTTTAGAGGTATGTATAAAGTTCAGACTTTGTGTAGAAATCCACCAAATAGTTTCATTCCAAACCTCTGATGGGGAATTAGTAAATCAGAGATGTTTTCTTTATGTCATTTCTTCCTGGGATACATTTCCCAATTGGACATCAAGGTAGTTTTCAATTAAGTGAATACCATTGTGCTACCCTTAAAACTAGATAGAGTACTCCATCTAGTGGAGAGCTGAATGAAAACAAAACCTCATTGAAATAGTCAGGGGCCTGCTGAGAGCAAATTAGAATTTTGTGCCCTCCATCAGTCATTTAGTTCCTTTCAGTCTTCCATTAACCACTGGAGCAAATCACCCCAGTAAAGAACCCTTCTCTCAAACAAGACAGACCCTATGAGGAGAGGCTGAGAGAGCTGGGGTTGATTCAGCCTGAAGAAGAGGAGGCTCAGGGGAGACCTCATCACTCTCTACAACTCCCTGAAAGGAGGTTGGAGCCAGGGGGGGGGGTTGGGCTCTTGTCCCAGGCAACTCTCAGCAAGACAGGAGGGCACGGTCTCAAGTTGTGCCAGGGGAGGTTTAGGTTGGACATTAGAAAGAATTTCTTTACGGAGAGGGTGATCAGACATTGGAATGGGCTGCCCAGGGAAGTAGTGGATTCTCCATCCATGGAGATATTTCAAAAGAGACTGGATGTGGCACTCAGTGCCATGGGCTGGGAACTGCAATGGTGGTTAAAGGGTTGGACTTGATGATCTCTGAGGTCCCTTCCAACCCAGCCAATTCTATGATTCTATTCTATGAAATTTGAAAAACCTGAATCCAGATCCAGTCAGTCTCCAGTGCTCTTAGAAGTTTAAAAAGGAGCCTAGTCAATTTATAAAGAACAAACTCTCCTCACGGTTAGGTCAAAGCTTTTTCTATGTAGGAAACGTGTTACCTGACTGCCTTTTCCTCCCAGCATCACATGGACCCATCCAGCAACTTCTGCAATTACCGCACAGCCCTGCAGGGAGCAGCACAGCGATCTCAGGCTGCCAACAGCAACCGGGAGAAAATCGTCATCCCTGTTTTCAACTTGTTTATCAAAGACATCTACTTTCTGCACAAAATCCACACCAACCGCTTGCCCAACGGGCAGATAAACTTCAAGGTAGGACTCTGCTCTTCTAGGAACTCTTTGCACAATGTTTTCCTAGCCTTAGAGGTGCCAGTTTTGAACTTTTAGCTCCTTATTTTACCAGTTATTTCAGCATTGCTATGATCTAGACATAAAACAATACCATTTATTTAGGGGAAATGATTTCACTGGGTTTCTGTGCAAGCACTTGCAGCAGATACACAATGCCATGTGCAGAAGAGAACCTGTAAAGCAGCTGGAATGTAATTGCATCCAGTTAAAAGATTAATAAGTAGTGAAATAGAGATTAATTTTACATTAAATGAGGACAGATGCAGGGCAAAACAAAATTAACCTAGGAACAACTGACTGGAATAACATTGATTTGATTCCAGAACAGATACATGAAAAGACTTAGAAGAAAAGAAGACTTTCCAAAGCCAAACACCAAGACAAAGCCAGCACAGCATAAAAAAATGACTTAAGTAGTGCAGAAATAGTTTAATGTTAGCTAATGATAAAGAGAGATCTCATCAAGAACCCTTGTGCTGCAAACATTTAAAATAAAGAACTTGAAGTCATTAAGGGTAAGAGTTTTAATTTACCACATGTGACAACAGCCAGAAATGTGCCATTCCTCAGCACTCTGCCTGCCTTAGGTTCAAAAGGGACCTGGAGGGAAAGCTTTTCTGTGGCAGCAAGCTGTCCTGGCTGCTCACACTGTAATAGGTTGACTTCACCCTAAATCATTAGGTGATTTAACCTCATTAGCCCAGCTAGCTCTAAGTGCTACAGTCAACCAGCAAATGGCATTTAACAGGCACTGAAGGGGGTTTCTACAGGTTCTGGATTCTCTCTCCCTGACTAATAAACATGCCCAAAAGAAAATGTCTGTCAAAAGTATATTTTTTGCCATTATGAAGGCTGGGTAGGGAGAGGGGGGCATAAAGTAAAGTAAAATTCTATACTGACCAGTTCCAGTCAGGCTAGAGATAAAACAGAGAAAAAAGCACTTTATTATATGTGAAGGAATGGTTGATAAAATAGTTGAATGCAGAAGACCAGGCAGTTAGCAGGAATACACTGTTCTGAACTTGAGAGCTAACAGGTGAGGAGCTAAGAGCAAGAAAGAGCCAAAGGCAGCAATAAAAAGAAGGATAACAAGGGAGATGACTAAATAAGAGCTAATAAGAAAAGCAGCCTGAGTAAGAACAAGACTGATGCTCTAAGACTGATAGAAAACAAGTGATATTTGAAAGAAAACAAACATGATTTTAATATTTTAATTACACCCCGTGCAGAAATTCTGGGAAATTTCAAGACAGATTCATGATTTCCTGACATGGAAGCAGGTAGAGTGCCCTTTTGAAAAAGACAAGAAGATCCAGAGCTATCTACTCACAGCACCCATTTATAGTGAAGAAGGTAAAGTCCTTTATTGAACATTAAAGTCTTGCTGCTTGTTGAAATGCAGAAAGAATATGCAGATTAAAAAAATAACACACAAAAAATATTTTATTACTGCATTCTCACTTTTGTGTTGACTTCTAGTGAGAATAAGCTTCATTATGAAGTCTAAGTTACACCTGCTATACTGTTACCTTTAATTATTTTTCCCCAGTTAAAGAACCCACATATCTCATTGTTCTTATTTTATTTACTAGCTCTGTTCATTGCATCCTTTGAAAGTGAAGGTCCAGAAAACCACATGGAAAAAGACAGCTGGAAAACTCTCAGGTATAAAGCTTCCTCAGAACATGAATCTTTCTGCAGGTGTTAACATCTCATCATCAGTTTCCTCCCTCCAATTTGCCTGCCCAGTGTAAGACCATCTTGCCCCAAGTATAATTATTTTTTCTGGAAAATAATTAAACAAACCCCTGAGACACAATGATTTTGATACAGCTTTTCCAGGCAGATGAGTTCAGGTTTTAAGATTATTAACAAAAGAAAATGTGCTTTATCTAGGCTATCATGTTCAGTAAAAGAATCCAGCTTTGTAGTAGTTTTCAGCCATGCTTTTCTCAGGGGAACAAGTATATATAGGGAGATCCTAAGGAGTTCCTATCATGTATCATAGCTATGCAGTACAAATCCTATAAAAAGACAAAATTTTATAAAAGTAATCTTAATTTTCAGCCTAATCTTAGGGGAGAAAGTCTCAATGACTCCTTCCTCTTTGAGAGGGAGAAGCAGCTCTTCCATGCACATGAGATCAGTTCCTTTAGAGGAGATTTCTTATAATCTCCTGATGATCTGACTGAGGCAGAAAGACTTAGATCTTTGTAAATCATGTTAAACATTTTGATTTGACATATCTGTACCAGGTAAAGACCAAATTGGGAAGTCTGTACATCCTAAGATGCCACATTATGACTGTGCTGTCCTAGATGAGACAGTTTCATAGTGATCCCAGTTTTCCTAGGAAGATTTTCCATGATTAAACCCATTATTAAACCCATACCTTACATGAAACCTGATGCTGTTCAGCAGGCAATGGCACAGGATGACAGAGGAACCTATGTTATTCACCTAAGCACATCTTAATGGTCAGAAGTAATGTTATGAAGGTTAAATTTTAATTTGAAGCCAACATCTTCATAGGATTTCATACATGTATTCCAGTTTATAGCAGCTGAAAATCTATCCCTTGAAGAAAGTCTTCCAGCTAATGATGCAACACAGATCTCTTGCCAACATTTGCCAAAAACCAGAAAACTTTGTCATGAAAAAAAAACCAATTATTTTTTATTACTGCTTCTTTCTAGGACAACTCTGCTTAATAGAGCCTGAGATTTCTGGATCTGATCTGCAGACTTTGAGGCACATCAAATGAATGTGTTTTTACAACCTGAAAGACTTGGACTGAGCTAAACCAGACCTCACTGGCTGAGGTCTCTTCTTTTGTATATACAGTAACTTTTATGAAATGTGTTAAATATTTCACATGTCAACCTTAAGGCACTTAAGTGAAGGGTTTTGGTTTTTTTTTTATTTTAAATATAAGGGCAGGGCCCTGTTCTCAGAGATGAAATGTATCATGGGAGATGGTATCCCTGGGGAGATCTTACTCTATCAGCATCCAAATTTTTATTTTTTTTCTTACTTCCAGCAAAATAAATTAAAACTATAACATCCATCCCAACTAAAATCAGTGTTCAGGTGAAATACTCCCTTGGACCAGTATCCTGCTGAACACTGAACACCTTTGAAGGGTCTCCTTCAAATCAGTGATGCCATGCACACGTGTCAGTGTTTGTAGAGCCTTAGACATCTGCTGTAAGCATGTTCCTCTCCTACATCAGAAAATAGTGCCTTAAAAAGGTACTGATCTTGCTTAGTGTACCTTCTATTACGCCGGGCTGGAAGTCAAGAAAATAAAAATACGGATGTCTTGAAACCAGCTACAATGTACTTTTTAAATGAAATGGAGAATGTGGCACATGAAGTGGAGTCTACCTGCCTGTGACAGTGATGGTGCAGCAAACATTATTTTTGTTACATGATTTAAAGAGCTCAGAGGGGGGGAAACTGCTGGAGGGTGTGCGTTTGCGTGCGAGGAGGTGTGGGTGCACGTGTGGAGATGCACACAGGTCCGAGTTTTAATACTTCTGGGAAATATCCTTGAAATTCTGGCTGTCAAAATAGTTTGTGCTTTCCTTTTGAAAAAAAATCAGGGATTTTTTTGTTTTAAGAGAAAAATGGCTAATGTAGATTATCTCTGCAAAACAGGCTCGAAGTGTTTCTTCTGAAAACAGGTTTTGGAAAATAAAAATCATACATGAGCTGGGGAGGGGGAAGTGAATCAGCTGATGTCCAGTTTGAAGTTTAGGCTGGATTTTCAAAAGAGGCTTAAGGAAGGTTTATCACCACTGAACTGGGTATTTAATTCCCTTGTTTCCCTTAAAAAATCTGGTCTGCACTTACAGACATCTAAAGCAAAGTTCAACTTCTATCATAAGCTTTTTCTAGTATTTGGCAAGTCATGATTAAATATCAGGGCCAAGAACCCATTAACCCACCATAAGAAATGGGTCAAACCTTTGAACCCAGGTCAGTACCAAAATTGGAGATGCTCTATAAACCCCTTGATGCTTACCAGTTCTAATTTCACCATTTAGCCTTGTGTTTACAACTATTTTGAATATCCAGATTAGCACCTGAGGAGCTTTTGTTGGGTGGTATTAATTTCCAGGGAAAAATATACAGTTCAGGACTTCAACTTTCTCACCTCTCTGCTGAATTAAGAAAACAAAACAACCCTCAGATTAAAAGTTGTTTCATGAACAAATTAACCATTGATATTTGTTCTTTCCAGTATTTATTCTGTGAAGGCTTGAGGGCTGGATTTTGCATAGAAAACGACCCGAGCCAGATAATTACATCTCTATTCTATTTTTTTAACAAGGCCCCAGAGTTCACAGTGGTTGCAGCCTCCCTCTCAGAGGGAGAAGACCTCTGTATGAGCTCCTTTAAAATTCAGCAACTTGAATTAGGTGGGTTTTATCTTATTCTGCCTTCTGTTGAAGAAAGGGCAAGAGTCTGGTTTGTTCCAGTCAACTCTTTTTGCCAAGTGCCACTGTTTCATACAGCATCTGCAATCACTTTGGAGAAATTATTTGCTGTTTTGGCCCTGGAGTATGGTGAAAAATCCAAAAGCCTTCCTTCTCTCCTTGGTCCACTCCCCCCTTGACAAATACTTAAAAGTGGAGGCAAGGGAGGGAAATAAATCAGCATTTTCCAAGTCACATAAGATTGACATCAAAGAGAAACAAAGCAACTCACATCATGAAGGACAAAGTCAAATATTGTTAACAAGAACAGCCCAGAAAAGGGGAAGGGATAATTCTTATGATCTGCTGCTATTTTTCCTGTGTTGAAGTACTGACCTTCAGCCCTGGATTAGAGTAAGAATATTTATACTGTATTATTACAGTGTTTTGCACTTTCAGAGATGCTCTAGCTTGTAACATTGTTGGACACTATAAGAGGGATTGTATATCAGCTTTGTTTATGTAACTGAAATTTTAAAAGTATGCTTAAAATTTAAGAAAAAAAAATATATATTTGAAATGCAATTTTAGAACACTTTCTGTAAATGTATAAAAAAGCTTCCACATGAATGTGCACTTCACTGGTCAATCAGTCCTAGTATATACTTGAAATCAATGCAGTATCCACATCAGTTCCTTTTAATTTTTCATCCCTTGGTTTGATACATTCCTTAAATACTGTGTTTTGCTATTCTGAGCTGAGATGTTAAATATAAAGCTGTAGCATAAAGCAGGATTATTCTGTGTTTGATTGGATGTGCTTGCATTAATAATAAAAAAAATTTGCTTCAACCAGGTCACTTCCCATCCTTGTTTTTCACTTGAAAACCAACCAAGCCACAAACCAACAAGTGGGAAAGGGAAACAAGTGGGAAAGGGAAACAAGTGGGAAAGGGAAACAAGTGGGAAAGGGAAACAAGTGGGAAAGGGAAACAAGTGGGAAAGGGAAACAAGTGGGAAAGGGAAACAAGTGGGAAAGGGAAACAAGTGGGAAAGGGAAACAAGTGGGAAAGGGAAACAAGTGGGAAACAAGTGGGAAAGGGAAACAAGTGGGAAACAAGTGGGAAAGGGAAACAAGTGGGAAACAAGTGGGAAACAAGTGGGAAACAAGTGGGAAACAAGTGGGAAACAAGTGGGAAACAAGTGGGAAACAAGTGGGAAACAAGTGGGAAACAAGTGGGAAACAAGTGGGAAACAAGTGGGAAACAAGTGGGAAACAAGTGGGAAACAAGTGGGAAACAAGTGGGAAACAAGTGGGAAACAAGTGGGAAACAAGTGGGAAACAAGTGGGAAACAAGTGGGAAACAAGTGGGAAACAAGTGGGAAACAAGTGGGAAACAAGTGGGAAACAAGTGGGAAACGAAACATCACAGTGATCCAACTGGTTACTTAAACCTTTTAAGTTCTGACTTAAAGATACATTAAGAAATATTTCAGTACCTTCCCACAAGGGCAAGAGCAACACCAAAGCAACAACACTGAGGTGCTCTCATATTATTTTATGGATTTGACACAGTGTCTCTGCTACAGAGTAGTTTCATTCTCTCAGTGACAGTGATCAGCAGTTCCACTGGGCAAAAAAATGTGTTTTAAAGGTTGAATTTCCTTTTTTTTTTTTCCTCCCACATATTTATCCTTTTTAACAGGAAAGCACAGAACATTTTGCTGGAAGGTTTCCTATACCAAGGTTCTGTTGAGACGTCAAAGCTGATTTTGTTTGCAAAGCCACTTCCACAAGGACACTGGGACAAGCACAGGGAGCAAGGAGAATCCAGCTTTAACACACTGCCCCAATGCTACCCCCTCTACCACCTTTCCCAAGGGTAGAAACCTTCCAAAAATATGAAGTCTTGTAAGTGCAGGAGCTCTAGAGACCCTGCATGCATTTTCAATGTGTTGAAAACTCCCCAGGGAAATTGTTTTGGTATCCAAACATCCCCAACAGACTCCCAGAGTAGAATCTGATGATTTTCCATCAACATGGCTCATTAGAAAAGATAATGATGTTTACCAGCACTAAGAGGACAAAGCAGAAGAGTCTTCCTAATGGCCAGTTCAGACTCCTAATTAATATGCACAGCACATCCTTGAAAACTCCCTTCCAGTTGCATCCCACCCAGTCATTAGGATAAATTAGCTGTTTACAAAGGCAGAAGAGCAAACAATAAAATTGTTTTCCAGCCACTTTGCTGCCATTAGAGCAGGACACAGTGTGACAAGCAGGAACTCAATGCCAGAAAAGCACCTTGCAACTTGATTTATCAAGTTAATCATTCCCAAGGAACAGCTTGCTTTCTGTAAGGAATCAGTCTAGGATAATTCAGCTGATGAGCCAGCTGACAACTGATACTAGCACAGCTTCAGGAAGGAAAGCAGTCATTTTGTAACACCTGTAATTTCATCAGGGCAAGCCCAGCTTCTTACCTAACCTGAATCATAAAATCAGCTGGGTTGGAAAGGACCTCAGATCATCAAGAGTGTATGGAAGCACAGTTTTGCCTCATGGTGCTCTGCAGCCCTTAAGTAGGGCTGTGTGGACAGTGAGATACTTTAAAAATTTTAAAAAATTATATTATACATTAAACTTCTTTATTATATTATACATTATAACCACTGAGGAAGTTCCCAAGGCAAGGAGCATGCAAGTATTAGCAAGAGTTGCTTCCAAATTCTGCCTTCCATGCTTGTCCCTGCAGAGATACCTGGGTGTGCTGAGAGGTTTGGGGACATCTCTGTCACTGCAGAGGTTTTGCCTTCCTCTACCTCTCCCCAAAGTGGGCTTTGGAAGAGAGAAAAGTAACATTTGGGAGTTTTTGCAGTGATTTGGAAGTACCATCTAAAGCGTAACCACTTCTGTAACATTATTCATAGTAAGAAAATATTTAATATTCCCAATACCATATGGAATTCCAGCATTTTTGTGGTTTTTTTATACCACATTCAACTTTTGCACACAAATTGGATACTGTTGTCAGCTTTTGCATAGCAAATGGATGCAGGTAATTGCTGCAAAAAAACCTTTAAGCCACTATTTATTTTCGTAATAAAATATTAAATAGCATTGAAGTTCAGTGTCATGCAGGGAGTGGTGATACCATCTCTGATGGATACTCTGCCCTCTCCTCAAAGTGCTCTGATAAGGAAGAAATTCAAACCACCAGGAAATGCAGAAGACAATAAATAAAACTTTGTTTTACTAGGAAACCAACCATATGATTCTAAGAACACTTAGGCTTCTAAAAACTACTCAAATAAAATGCACTTTCTATATGAAAAAGTTCTGTAGGAAACAGTGGCAAAGCCAGGGACTTGAAACTATTAATAGCACCTATCAAAACTTAAAAAAAAAAATAAATGAGCAACCAAAAACCTGCACCAACCAACAAACCACAACCAATCCACCCCAAACCCCAGGGCTGTTGCTCTGCAGAGGATTCCTGCTAACAGCCTCACCCTGACCCAAGGTGCAGAGACCATTTTACAAGATATTAAGCTAAAAGCAAATATAAACCCCAGCAGCTGATTCAAACGTGCCTGCCTGATCCAGGAAAAAATACAAGGAAATCTAATTTTAGTGGAAATTTACTTCTAATTTTCCTATCCTATCTAATCCCAGCTTCTTCAGATGAACCAGGTATCTTTATATTACTCTTACTGGAGGCAAAGGTCCAATGCAACACAGCAGAATCTCATTACAGGGACAGAAAACTACTTAACCTCTTTTTAATCACTGTCACATGAGTACACTAAGGCTTCTTCTGTGGATTATTAAATTCACTGAATCTTCCTTCCTTTCAACTTTCCTTTCAAAAGTTTCCTTCCAAATATTTAAGCAACATCCAGTTGTTCACATTCAATTCCAAGATGATACTGACACCAAATTCCTAAATTTCTATAAAAACCAGAGAAATGCAGTGCAATCAATCCATCCCTTGCAGCAACAGAGCTCCCAAGACTCAGCAAGATGAGGAATGGGATTAAAGTCTTTAACAGAGCACTAGCAAAATCTAATGAAACACTGAACTACTCATTCTGTGGACATGATAGCTCAGTACTGAGAAACTCATCTTTCAACTTAAACCAACTTCTAAAATACTACAAAAATATAAAATGCCAGCAAAAAATGAATAAATCCACAAATCGAGGCAATCTGCTTTTAATCTCCTATAAGTTTCTCTCCTATAAGCTTCCCTCCCTTCCCAGAAATCCCCCAAGAAGAGTTTCATAGGAACTTGACAAAGATTTAAATAGAGGTTTTAAAAGAGCTGGAGGAAAGAATTAGAAAACAGAGGTCAGGAAACCTAAGTCACACACGAGACACACAAATCCTCTAGTTGCAAGGCAACCTTAAAAGAACAGGAATTAACAACCACTCCACGGGGAAAACTCAAGAACACCACACAGAAGCTTACAGCATTTCAAACAAAGTAGTTACAGCACCACAAGCTCCTACATAGATGTTTTACTTCAAGCCTGGTGAAACTTACCTCTCATATCCCAGAACAGACCTAAGCTGACCAGCACAGGGCTGCATTTTCCTCCAACTTTATCCAAACACTTAGGCATAAATGTAAAATTTAACACTTTTCCTGAAATTCAGAAGGGAAATGCCACACAGGTCCCAACTACACCACCTCTTCTCCAAACCCACTTAAAGAAGCACATGAACCTTCCTGGTACAAAGACCAAAACCATTCTCTTTTTGGGGTGTCCTCAGCATCATATAACCCAGAAAAAACAATAAAATATTTACCTTATTCAAATGCAGTAAGAAACCAACAGCCCAACGTTGCCTGGGGAAGAAGCAGGAGAACCTTCCAGACTTAAGCACCAAATGAGAGCAGAAAATTCCTCCCTAAGCTCTTAAGGAAAGGGCACAGGTGCCACCAATGATGCCAATTAAGCCCCCTGAGGGGTGGGGGTAATTGGAGGGACTCAGGGGAGCCCAAAATTAACTCTTTAAGCACTGGCTGGCAATCAGGGACCAAAGGAGGTGTGAGCTCAGTCTCCCAGCTGATCCTAAAGCCAGCTGAGCCTGCTGGAGGCAATCATGATGCTGAAATTTAAAACAGCTGAACTGGACCCTGAAAAGAAGGACTAATGCTGCCTGCCCTGCCCAAACACCCATCTCACTGGAATGCATGAAGCCCCCCTCCCCAAATACTGCATCAAGAAAAGCAGAAGTCTGGGGGGCCAGTGCAACCTCAGAAATAGAAAAAAACCCCATCCTTTTATCCTACTTCCCTGTCTTGTAAGGGTTGTCCTGTGAAACACGAGGTGGAGCCTTCAGTTTGCAAGCAGCCAGGCCTGGGGAGCAGATGAGCCAAAGACATGAACCAAACACTGCTTAACTTCAGCCACAGCTCAATGTTCCTCCTCCTCACAGCTGAGTAAAATTTGACTAATTAATCTCTTTAAGATGCAGGTGGGGTCATATAGACACCAAATGTACCTCGGGCAAAAAACCACCTTGGTTACATGAAAAGTTTAATTTTTACACCAATACATCCATCAGCTTCTACATTTATGATGAATTGTCTGAAGGCTATCTGAAGCTTTTGCCCTTTCATTCACTTAAAAAATCAAAAAAGCTGTTTAATTTTATTCTAAAGTTTATACTCCAGCATGCACTGAAGGAAACCTGTGATTTAAATATGTATCTGCATTCAGATAGAAGCAGTCAGGGCCTACTCAACAGTTCTATTTCCTTCCTTATGCAACTCTTCAGTCTTAAATACTCAACACTGACCATTGCAATCTAAGCAATTCACAAAAATAGTTTTAAAAAGTGTTTCAGGTGTGTATGTGGCAGAGTGGAAAGGGTCATGGGCTTTTATGAACTTAAAAAAAAAAAGCCACCAAGTAGTTCCTTCTGGATGTTGTGTACCTTGAACTAAACATTTTCCCTGTCCTTCCACTTCTGTATTTTCTGTTTCTCACAACCAGTGTCCCATTGAATTTTTTAACAAACTAAAAGTTTGCAAGTTCAAAAGCACAACCTCAATTCACTCAAGAGTGTAAGATAAAAATGTGCCCTGAGATAACCTCATTTTGGCTTCCCTTAATCAAGAGCACTTCCCCTTCCCTCCAGGTTGCAAGTTCCTCAGAAAAGATGACAATTGATGCACACAGCACACAGGAGCTAAAAGAACCCCCCCAAAAGTACATCCCAATTCAATGGAGCATGTTTCTATTTCAACAAATCCTACTATATTTACTACTCTAGCACAAAAATGGAGTGACTCCAGGAAAACAGCTGCCTTTTCACACTGGGACTACAGCTCAAAGGGAAAGATTGCACTGCAGAAACAGCATCTGTCACAACACCAGGACATGGCTCAACAGTTGGAAACCTGAGCTCCAACTATGGGTGGAAAGCTGATTTTACCTCCAAAGCAGAATATTTTCCTTTATTTTTGCAATGCCCCAGCAAGAGCAGGGGTTTTATCCTCCCTCTGCAGGCAGAACACACCTGGGGAAAGCTGTGAAAGGTTTAAGGCACAGAGTTGGGAAAAATAAGAGAGGAGCCACACCAAAGAAATAAATTAAGACTGGGTCAATAAGGAAGGTGGAGCATAACACAGCACAAGAAACATGTCAGGATTAAAGAGGTCATGAAAAGAACTGTGCATGTTTTCAGTATATAAAATGTTTACTTGGCACACATGATTTCTTTCAGGTATGCTAAGACTCAAAGAAAACAAACTGCTCTCCAAATTTAATACATTTTTCTGAGTAGTGCTGATCAGTGACTTAGCTTTGTGTTAACTCCTCAGTTACCTTGGGGTAATGCAGCAGGAACTGCCAAAACCTGCAAAGATTTAGTCCTGAAATAGGCTCTTCCCATGCCTTTCCCCCAGCCTGTGGCAGAGGAGCAGGAAAAAGTGAAGCAGAGGACTTTATGCAAGAAAAACTCCCAAAGAATTATGGAAAACAGAGAATGGGCAACAGTCACAAAGTGATCACCTTACAATGCATTTGTTTAAGTCTGAATCCCTTTTAGAGCAGGTCACTGAACAGAATCATCCTCTCTGCAACTGGCAGACACAGAAAAGGTTGAGACCTATTCTGGGATCACGAGGGATACATAGATCTTCACCTCTCCTGGGGAATCCCTGTTAAAAACAGACCAAATTATTCATTTGTGTAATAGTTATCTGTTAACTTATCTCAGTCAGGGCATGCTTACAGGAAAACATTGCATCATACTTCAAAAAAAAAAAATCAATTCATCAAGGGACAGCAATTATTAAAAATAGGATTTTTAGGGTTTTTTGGTTTTGTTTTTTTGCTAAATAATCAAATTCTGTAGCCTGCCCTAAAGCAAACGTTGAAATACTTTAGAATTATAATGGAAATAATTTACTCTAAAGATATAATTAAAAACTGTAATCTTAAGGTAGTTAATAATTGAGACAAATGAGTAGGCAAAATGCTGTCATTAGGGAACATGAACTGTACACAAGTAGCAATAATTCCCTGCAAGTCCAACTTTTAAATCATGAATAACAGCACTTAATTTAACTGATTTAATTTCCATTGTCAAAGATATGAGTAGGCTACCCTGCAAGTTGTACAGCACTGTTTCAGCCAAGTATTGCCCTGCTGTAGCAGTAAACCCATCCTCTCTGCAGATGTGAGGTCTGTGTTCCCAATCCAGCACTCAAAATGCATCCAAGGAGATTCCACGCTTAAAAAACATTATTATTATTACCACTGGCCTGACCATTGATGCATTTTGGGATGAACAGAAAGCAAGTTTTCAAAAGCTTTAATTCCTTTCTCTTGTGCAGCTGAGCCAGGACAGCAGTGGCAGCTTAAGGGTTTGAGTCCCAGATGGTCCCAGTTACATCTTTACCCCAGATCATCATTCCTGCTTATTAAATCTTTTCCTCGTTGGTATCTTGTGTTTTTTTAGAAATCATAATGGTATCTTAAAGCAAGATAACATCTGGTGAAAGTTTGTCTGTGGAACTGACTCCACTTTCACATATGGTCAGGACAGATGGAAAAGTGAGCTGGTTGAAAGTTCTTGCTGCAGAATCTGTGACTTGAATCCAACACGTCCTCTGCCTTGTAAAATGCTGTAAAAACCTTATTTCAAAGAAAGAGCTGAAAACCATTTCTAAAATGCAGAAATTCAATTTATTATATTGAGAACATTAATTGCAAGAAGTCTTGCACTGCATTCTCTTCATTCTAAGTACAATACAGTTCACTGTTCTCCACAATAAGTTACATAAAGGCAAATTTTATGTACATATAAAAAGGATCAGTGCCCAGAACTCTCTGTGCAGCATGTCTGCTCTTCAGAAATCAACCACTTAAATCTTTAGTTGCTTTGAGAATTCTGGAAGCAGACTAAACTCATAAACAAATCTTGATCCCCTGGTTGGAGAAGGGTTTTCATCTAATGTCTAAATTCAGTGGATACCATGACCAAATGGTTAAATCACTGAATTAGCATTCTCAGCAATCATTTTATAAACAAATGTATTAAAAAAATGAGGCATGCCATATGGTAGCATGTAAGACAACATGGGAAAAAAAATGACCTGCCTGCATTTAAACTGTTTATGCATCCCAAAATATCCAAAAGGGAAGTAGTGAAGTAGTAGTGCCACTGTACAAGGCACTGAGACACCAGCAAAATTCTGCTTATGCATGCTTTAAAAAACAAACAAGCAAACAAAAAACCCCCACCAAACTAGAGAAAGAAACCCAAAAACCAAAAAATGCCCTCAAAATAAGTAAGTGAAGAATAAGGCTGTTAGGCTAACAAGTGGAGTGGACAGTGTATGATAAAGACTGTAATAGCACTTTTTTTTTTTCAGTCACTGGGACAGCTAAAGGCATAAAACTGCCTCCCAAGAGCATGTCAAGAAAATGCCAGAAAAAGAATGCAAAAGGACAATATTGGCACAATAGCAAATGGGCCTCTCATAAGTGTATATGGGAATAAAAAGATGACTCCTCAGCTTAAATAATGAGATGTACAGGCAGGGATTTTAAATAAAGTGGGGCAAAAAAATAATCTTCAAACAAATGAGCTTAATAGCACAGCTCAGTTTATAGAAGGGATTCTGTGATGTGGCATCTACTCTGGGAAAAGACCAGACCCAAAAATGCCCAGCTGGAACATTCCCAACTTGATCCATTACCGAGACAAGAAAGTGGTGTCTCTTTTGCAGTGTGTAATTTCATTATATGCTCTGAAGTTCTGCTGAAAAAGGGTTTTCATCCCCCAACCTCACATGAATTGTTCTATATTCAACTGTATGAATGTCTCTTAACACAGGCTGTGAAATCAGCAATTGAACAGCTGCATCCCATACAACTTTCATCATGAGATTCTTTTTCACACTTTTCTGCTGGTTCTACACTGAAAGGAGTGTAAGTGGAGTATCCTTCTAACTTCTCAGTGAACCATACAGACTGAAATTACTCAAGACAACACAAAAGATTATTTATTATTGACTCTTAAAAGAATGCAAATATAAGAACTGAAATGTACCATGTGGAAAAGTTGTTGAGTTTTCTGTTCCACTGATTTTTTTCAGTCAATACTGAAGACACTTTTCTTGAACTACACACACTTCCCAATTTATTTGAGGTGCTTGAACTTGCAGGATAACGTAGGTAATAGCATATCAGTCAGGAATTACTTGGAAAACAAATACAAGAACCAAACCCTCCCCTAAACTCTTCTTCACTGAAAAAGAGAGGCACTGCATTTTGACGTGGAATTAAGGCTGTAAAAATGGTGCTGGTTCGCTGGGAATTTGAAGTCAAAAAACATCATGGGGGGGGTGGTGGTGGTGGTGTGTGTGTGACATTTAACCCACTGCTTCACTGTTAGTCCTGTAAGCCTGCTTACGGAGGTGAGTCTCAATCTCCTCCCTGAAGACCAGCATCCCAAGGTGTGAGTGAGAGGCCTCGTTCATGGCTTTGGACTGGATGCACATGCGGTACTGCTCCGGAGTCAGCTCGTCCGCACAGTGCTTCTCGTGCCAGAGGTGAAAGAGACCAGGAACAGGTGTCCTGATGACAATAAGGTCACCGTGCAAGTACTTTCTGTAAAGGTGAACGTCCTCACCACCCCAGCCTTTCACTTCCAAGTCAAAACCCCCTAGAAAAACAACCATCGGACAACGTTATTTTGGCATGCGCGGCAAAAAGAAAGAGCACTCCTTGGGTATCATATTACTAAATCTGGTGTGACATACCAGAAATTCTGGAGCAATAACCCTTAAGTTCTCCCTGCTAAAAGCATATCAAATTGAGGGAGAGAAGCTTCAAACCTACCACATCCTTTGTAGTGGAAGGAAACTGCCTGGGACACAAGATCATGCTCTGCCGGCTTCAGAAAGTTGTTTAGAACAGTGTCTCCAAATCACATTATGCATGACATCCCATTTGACAGCTGCAGAAAACTGCAGGCAAACCTCACTGGCTATGCTTGTGGATTATTTTTAGCAATCATAATGGATTTTAGCAGCTGGAAAATGAAGCAGTCATGCACCACATGCAAAGCCCTCTCTAAAAATGCCAGCAATTACTCCATAGGTCACAACTCGAAAAGCTGGTTTAAGGAAAAGAACCTGTTCCACCATTTTTTAGCCCTCTTACCTTCCCAAAGCCATAGAAAAAATGGTCCCGGACTTGTGCACAGTTTCTAAACTCTAGAATTATGAAGTCTCCAGTCAGCATATAGGATCCACATGGCAGTAAGACTGCTACTAGAAATCAGCTTGCACTCGAGCCATAATATGCCACATAAGGCTACATCATTACACCTACTGAAGACTATCTTCAAGACATGTCTTCCAAATTTAAGCATTTTTACCTGTTCTCAGTTTTAACAGCATGCCACGAGAGGGGGCCAGAGCACACTGCTAAAGCCTGGAACTCAAAACTACTCAAGATTATTTTAAACCAAGAACTTCAATGCTTCTTGTCTAAGCCAGTGGTTTACAAGAGGGCTGTGTTTCTTAAACCTGATTTATTTGCTTCAGAGAGTAATAAAGAGAATAATAAAAATGAAAGACTGTTAGAAGTTCTCGAGGGCAATGCTTTTGCTGAAAATACTGTGACTTGTAACAGATGGGACATCAAAGTCTAGAAAACTGATTTATCTCATTGGTCAAACTTGTCAAGCAAAGCTGACTCCTCAGATTGGGAAAATAATTGAAGTAGCAAATGCAGCACTTCCCCCATTTTTATATAAGAATGGAGAATCAATTTTAAAACAATCTTTGCATGTGTTTAGGTTTTTTTCTACTGTTTCACCTTACCCACAGTCAGAAAGTCTGTTCGATACTGACAGGTCATACCGAAGCCAAAATCCCGCCAGAAACCAGAATCCTTCTTGTGCACCTACAATGTTAACACAGGATCATTTTGAAATGCAAAGATATACCAAAGGCAGTTTTGGAGAAATGAGCTTTTTGATTATTTTCTCAGAGTAGGATACAACATGTAACACTTGTGGTATTTCTGTCTCATGCAGAGATGCAGAATTCCTCATTACCTGCTCTTCACACTTCATCCTTTGCCACCCAACCCCAAATACTTATGAGCTTCCCTGTTTACCTACTGCCACACCACCTCTATCTTCTATGTATCAGCTCAGAGCAAGCAGTAAATTTTTGGCTGTCTATTGCCAAATCATCTGTTCCAGGTACTCCAGTTCCTACCTGCCTTCGAGGCTACATTTACCTTTACCATTTACCTGTCTCTTTACCTTCTGATATGAAAAAAAAAAAAAAGCTTGTGACAGCAGTCAGCAACCATAAAGTTGTTGGATTCAAGTAAGTTACTGGCAGGAGTTCCCTCCTCTGAGCTGTGATTACCCAAGGCCATCTGCAAAAGCTTCCCTCCTACTTTTAGTAGAGTCCTTGCAAACAATGGAGGGGATGGGGATAATTTTGGTTTTTCTCTTCTTTTAGTAAGAGTGTTGAACTCTCATATCCTCCAAGCCTGTCTGTGTCAGAAGTTCCAGCTGCAAACCCCATTTCATTTATGCAGTCTCCTGAAAGAGAGTCAGGCTGGACACCTGATCTTCAGGCAACACAGACCTAGAAATCCAGCACTTCCTTCTGTCTGCCACCCCAAATGATCCTTCACAACCTATTCTCTTCAGTGTTTGCAGAGTGTATTCATTATTTTGACTGCAAGCTTCCCTAGAGGAAGAAGAATTTCTTATTCCAAAAGCGAGATGAGGTTAGTGGTGTAACAGCCAATGGTTCTGCTAGATGTTGGATGGCAAAGGTAAAGAAAACATTTGCACAGGGTACAGCTGCCCACAGCATGAGAAAAGCAACTGACTGAACAGCTTTGCCCACCTCAAGTTACATTGCACACTTCATGAAACTACCATTTGGCAGCCAAAATGGAGCCAATACAGAGGGCAGCTTATCAAACACCCTAAGTTGTAGTGGTTTTTTCCTCCCTTTCATCACTTCTTTATTTGTTGGAACATAAAAACAAAAGTAGCAGCCATTTTATGCCACATCCTCCTAGAATACAGGCTTTCCAAGCCAGAATTAAGCAATAGATCAGAACTATCAACTTATTTTTTATTTGTTCTAAAATCTTGGCAGAACCCCAAGTTTATCTTAGAACAAGTTTTGTAGTGTTTGGGAAACTTTCCTTCCAAGTGCTTTGCCCATAAAGAAGAAAAGTGTTCAGATATTCACTGCCAAAGGTCCTATCTCAAACAGATTATTAAGTTACACTTAATTTTGGTTTAATACAAAGCACAACCAATTCTATCCAGAGTAAATCACAGTGCTTACCAATTGTTGCTCCACAGGGGGTGGTAGATCTTGGTTGGCATAGACAATAGCAGGATTATAAAGGCTGAATACCACAGGATAAAAAACCTTTTTCCCTGGAAATCAAAAGGTCATTGTTACTCACTCTGGGCAAGCTTTCTGAAGGCAGGAGGAAACTACAGATGTTCTCTTTATGTAAAATATTAGCTATTAGCCATCTAGTGAAAATAGACAAATACAGAATTTAACTATTAGGATTTTCCATTTACGTAGCCCATAACATTCAGTAGGGCAGAGTCCACAGGATTAAAAACATGTATGTACACATATTTATATATACTCTATGGGTACACATTTTTACATACGTATACATACTTAAATATGTCTAAAATTTTATATTCTATATCACAGTTATCAGATTGTATGACAGTGTAAAATCACTGCAATAATGGTATTTAACAAAGCTAAAAAAATAACCAAGTCCAAGCAACACCTTGAACAGCTTGAGTTTTACAAGTCTGCTTCTTAACACAAGCACTTAAAAGTGTGTATATCCAGGATGGCAGTAAGCATGGTGAGTATCCTGTTGAGACTCTGATACCACTTCTGTAATTATTACAGAAGAGAGAGACAATTTTTAATTTTTTTTCCAAGGATCTCTTGCATTACCAGTGGTGCAAAGTTACCAATGGCAGCCCATGAGAATATTCAGCACCCTGATCTGGGCATGAACTCTGAATGTGCAAGCAGCCTTCTCACTTGAAGCAAAGGTGACAAAATGTCAGTATGAGCTGTCAAGCAGTCTGCCAAACTCCCTGTCCTTGTAAAAGCTCACAAGATGCTCCTCTTCAAAGTTTTTCCAATTATCTATGCAACTCGCTTCATTAAGTGCAGAGACAGACAGAAATGAAAGAAAAAGCAAGAAACAGAATCCAAATATCTGGCTATTAGCAGGTTTTCTTGCCTGTTTATTATGTGAAGAAAAAGTATCTATTCGTTCCAAACTGACATTAGAAGAAAATGGTTTCTGGCTGCAACAAATCTGGAATAAGAGTAAGCATTAAAAATAAACCAAACCAACAAACAAATGTTTTTACAGGAGAAAGTCTTAACTAGCATGCTTGTTAACCCAAAAAAAAGCTTTATCCTTCTTGGTAGAAGCTTGTAGAACAAGCAAGCTTCATAAACACTTGAGAAAAATGGTCAGAAAATTTCAGGTCTGGTACTGGAATGTAAATGTGGAATATTAGCTCAGTCTCTGTACAGTGAACACTGTGTAGCTCTGCAGAAAATATCTGTAGGTGATGCACCTTGGCCACGTGAGTGTGAGAAGCCAAACCAACTTGTTAAGACTGCAGCATAACAAAAATCATCTTCCACCCTAAGTACTGCACTGAGTTTTGTTACATGCAGCCTAATTGTTCAAGCAATTAAACTGTCCACCTTTCTTTTAGACAGCCAAATAGTAAGAAAACATGAAAATTGTACTTAATACTAGAAAAGGATAAGATGTTCTTAAAACAAGCTGCACCAAGGCAGAAGTTATTTCTCACTCTAAGTATTTTTTTGTTGTGCACGGAGGATTTTTCATTTTCCAAAGTGCACTGTCTTGAATAAGCTCCACCATTCAGATTAGTTTACTATCTGCTCAACACAGGTCAGATTAAGCCAAATAAGAGGACAAGACTGGGTTACAACAACTGTGAAGGAACATACCAGGCTCAGCATTTAAGCGACAGCTGTTGAGGAACTCTGCTGTGAAATAAACATCAACATCACAGAAGAACATCAAGACCTCCCCTTTTTCCCAGGCTCTGGCACCCATGTCAAGTCCCCGGCCTCGGTTAAACTCCTCGTTCAGCGAGACGAGTGTGGAATTGTGGAAATTAGTTTCTCTAGAAGAAAAACACAGCCAAAAAACCCAAAATAAAGCTGTGGGGGGGTGGAAGAGACCATTTACATTTTTTTCAGCATTTTTACAGTAATTTAATTCTGGATTTTTTTTTAAAAAACAACTATATCAAGATGAGATAAAACTCTCTGTTCCAGTCACTCATCTATTTTAAGTGTCAGAGTTCAGATGTTGCAAAAAGATGGACCTCAGACTTACCTGACAACTTTACTATGCATTTAATCCCTCAAGCAGATTGAAAAGACCTTTTGGTAACTGGCACGAATTCAAGTGTCCTCTGAAATGATGATGCCATGTAGAAGTTGTCCCTACAAGCTAAGATAACCTGACTAATAGACCAGTGTCTCTGTTTTATCAGTCAGTGCAAAGGGAAAGCCAGAGTCCTGGACCACCAGAGACAAAACCCCATCTGCCTGGTGATGCCAACATAACCCAGTTAGTTTGCTGCTCCCCCTCACCATCTCACACCAGTAGCACACATGACTGCCCTCACCACAGGAGAGAGAAGCAGCAAAAAGAGACAGGAAATTAACCTGGGGAATATCTTCCAGGAAAGTTAAATGCCTACTTCAGAGGGCAATGCTTGCAGTGAACACAGTGTAGATTATTTCAACAGCAGCAACAAAGAACAAGATGCATGCCCAGGGAGTTCACAGCACTGGATATTACTCAGTTCTGTGAGATGATGAGGACATTTCACAAGGAGCACAGAAGGCAGCAGAGAGGCCACAGAAACAGCAGCAGGCAGCCCTCAGTGAGCTCAGTGCCAGGGGGATCTGAAGAAGGAAGGCAGCAGCATTCCACCCTTCCCAGAAGGTGGCTGTGCACACCAGGCCACCTTGCTGTCACTGTCCTGGTTTGGGCCAAGATAAAGGTGACTTTCTGTCTTGGACTTTTGCTTTCAGCTCAGTCTCTTGTAAGTAGCTGCACTTGCTGAAATTAACAGCAAGTTTCTCAGTCAGTGTCTGCTTCTAGGACGGATCACACTCCATGGTTATAGTTACAGCCAGAGACTGGTGTGCAGAACCAAGGGCACTGCTCAGTTCTGAGGAACATTTTGCCCTCTGTAAGGAGAAAAGAGGTCACACCTGCAAACCCTCCTTTAGGGAGGAACAGACAGATGTCCAAAATTGACCAGAGTATTCTATCCCATACACCTCATACTCAGTATAAATTTGAGGGATCACAAGTGTCAAACCCCTTCCTGCTTCCCCTGTCCCTGTTTGCTTTGGCATCCTGTGAGGATTCCATCCATTCCTCTGCCTGTGGTCCTGATCCCTGCCAGCCTGAACCTGTGTGTTCCTGCCCCCAGCTCCTCACTCCAGGAGTCCAGCCTGGACTTTCCCAGGGCTGCCCTGCAGCCTCGGTGGTGACGTGAGAGTTATTGGGGATAAGGGGGGAGAAACGTGGTATCAATTTTCCTGTATATTTGTATAGATATAGTAATTTGTTCCTTTTTATCATTACTGTTTGATTAGAGCTGTGTAGTTTAGTTTCCAATCCATAAGTCTCTCTCCCTTATTCTCTCTCCTTTCTTTATCAGGGAGGGAAGGGGGATTAATAGAATCTGTTATTTGGTTTAATTGCTGGGCCAGTGTTAAACCATGACAGTCACCTTTTAAACCAGTGACACAACAGGCTGTGCCCAATACATTTAACAGAGCAGAGCCTTGGCTTGTGCTGCGAGATGGGGGTGCTGAGGAGCTCAGCTTAGTCTTGGCTAAGAAAAAAGAGACTACCAGCCCAGGGATGAGCATGAGAGTTCCTGCAGAGGAGAAGCCCCTCAGCTACAGGTTTACAGATGCTATTGCCAGTTCCACCCTTCTGGAGAAAAAAGGAAAAAGCAGTATTTGGAAATTTTACATCCATACCACTTGAGTTACCCAGCATACACTGAGGGCAAAGCTTAACTTCTCAGCCTGAGCAGCCCACCAGCCTGTTTGACAACAGCACTCTTCCTTATGAAATAAAATAGATTCTCCAGTGGAAGAACTATTGAAATGTCAACCTCAGTTCTAAAGACCTATCCAATCAATCTATTAGCACTGAACAGTCACTTCAAAAAGCACCCCCGTTGCTTTTTTTGGCTGTTCTTTGAGAAACCTCAAAGTCACTGCTGTTGGTCTTTTTCAGCCTGCAATATGATTTTTAGTAAGTCTTCATGACACTTATGCAACTTAGGCTGTAAAATGCCAACCAGAAAGACTATACCATAAATAAATTTTACTTCTAATAACCTGTAACCAACTGTAAAATAATACTTTGTGTAACTTCATCCTTTTAAAAAAAACATTTCAATGCAAATTAAATGACTGACATTGGATGGACACACTTACCTGGCTACAGACTCTAGGATGCTTTTTACTTCTGATAGCCCATCTTGTCCAAAATATACCACTGTGAGGTGAACACGTTTATCCTGATGGATACATACATCCCTACAAGCACAAAGATAAGCTCTTATCAATAATTATTTGCAACACAACTTAAAAGCTACTGCACTTAAAGTATTAGCAGGTCTAAGTATCCTGGCCAGACTTCAACTAGCTTATAAACCCAAGGACAAAAAGTTTCCCCTCATTCCCCTCCTCTTTCCCCACCTTTCTCATCTGAATCAGAAGGTTCCAATACTGTGTGTCTCATTCCAACACATTATTTTATAAACAGGAGCACAAAAGCTGATGCAAACACAAATGCTGTTCAAGATTACCTGTGCCCAGGTTCACAGTGACTCTGGCATTCATTTTAAAGGGGGATTTTGTGCAGTTTTACTTAAACCCTTTCATAAGGAGTATTTTCTCCATACAACAGGTCCAATTACACACATCCCAAGGCAGTTGCACACAATGTTGGAATCATTATTTCTGTTAAACATCCACCAGAACAGGAATTCATTTGGAAAAGGTTACAAAACACTGAAAATCAGCAATATAGCTCACTGTATAATCTCATGCACCTACCTAAAGTTTTGCATAAACTGTGCAAATGCCTCAGTTCTTCCAGCAAGAGGGACAATAATGTTAATCATTGATCTAGAAATATCGACCGTTTCACTCTTCACTTTCATGAGGGGTCCAAAAGGTCTGAACAAGGTGACATGCCTGTATTCCATACCATCCATCTTCTTATAAAACAGCTCATACTGTGTCCCTTTATCTCTTTCTGTACGATAGTAACCTGAAGAATAAGTCACAGGTAATTTGTAAAGTCAAAGATCCCAGCAATTGTATTTCAGAAACACTTTATTTCCTGAAAACTACACAGAAGTAAAAAAAATAAAGCTTTGGGGGTAAAGCTGCCGAGTTTTTCCTACAAACAAAAAAAATCCACCAACCACCACCAATCACAGTCACCCTCCTACCCTCTTAGAGCAGATCTGAAAAACTACCTCAAAAAACCTCCAGCTTTTTAGGTTTTATCACCATACATCAGCTTCTCAGGCAGAATTAGACCAGGATCTTCCCAAGAAAATGGGAATACAATTATTTGCTATGGAGAAGGATTGCTGAAACCTAACACTGGCTGTCCTTAAGCCCATCAGCAAGGATCTTCCCTGGAGCTAGCTCACAGTACAAGCTGAGATCATCTGGCCAGCAATCAACACAACACAAGCTGTGGGCAGAACAAATGACACAGTGACTTGCTTGACAAAGCCTGTAAAATGGGAAATGTACTACCTCAAAAGAAAATAATGCATGTGAAAAATGCTGGAATGCTTCTGAACTGTTTTCACTGCTGACCAGTAGTTACAGTGCTTTTTGGCCCATAAAGAAGTGGCATTTTACTGCAGCTATGGTCCTCTAAGGACACAAGAGGTTTTCTACATAGCTGTAACACTGAGAAAACAATAGCACTTCTGTATAAACAGGATTTAGAGGCATTTTGATCCCAATGGATAGAGAAACACATCCTGTTCAGAACAAATATTTGGGCTAGCTGACTGCTTTCATTTAAGGACCATCAAGGAAGAAAAGTCAACAGCCTCTTTAATTTTACACCAGGAAGGAAAAGACAAAGACTCATCTGTGCTCTGTGCTGGTAATCCTGTATCTATAATAACCTGAGAGTATGAAATGATGACAGGAATGATGATCCAACAAAACACAAGGAAAAGCATGTTACAGTGAAGGAACATAAGCTGCACTATAAACCAAACAACATTCAGCTGAGCTAGCCACATGGACCACTGAGAAAGTCCTCAACAGCTGCATATCCCAAAGCATGATGAACACACCAACCTTCACACCATGCAACCAGTGTGCTTCCATTCACTGGGACACCTCACCCACCTCTTCTCCTCTAATCCACCCCCCAGAGCAATTATTGTAACCTCATTTCTGCAATTCTCTCCCAGCCTCCAACCCAGAAAGTTAGAAGGAATGAGATAAGTGAACTGTTCTGGTCAGTATTAACACTTTTTTTTTTTTTGTCATTATCTTTTTGCAACTGGTATCAGGAAGGCTCAAGGTACATGAAGGATGGAGCCCTCAAAGATCAGGTTTTTTTTGTTTATCTAACTAGAAAGAAGTGGTTTACAGCCTACAGTTCCATACACTCCAACCTTTCCCCTCTAAACCCCACTCTCCCTTGACAGAGAGTCCTTTCCCCTTATCTAACTCCCTCCATGGACTTATGTTCTACTTTCCTTCCCCAAAGCAAATCCCATTTCATTCACTGATGTCCTCCTTCTGCTCCTGTCCTGTATCTGCCAACAGCCTCTTTTACAGCAAGCTCCCCATTCCCTCCATTATCCAGCTCCTTCTGGGCAGGCATGGATTATCCCCACTCAGGAGCCATGGGAGATGGAGTGCAGTGGAACAAACTGGTGCCATCAAACCAGAAGTTATTGAAAACTGAATCTAACCTTTCTCCTTCCAAACAAAGCTTTGCAAAGCACTCCTTTAAGACACAGAAATCCATCTCTCTTCCTTGGTGAACACAGAGATGCATAAAATTAATGCTCAGGAAAAGCGTGGCTGTTTCAAATCAGTATTAATTACAAGAACTGACAAGGGTGTTCCAGTCAAACAATACAAATCCAGTGGTGACTGTTGGACTCTGAAAAAGATCTGACATCCCTCTCAGTCCTTTCCCACTCCAGCCCTTGAAAGCAGCTTCTTGGTTATGGGAGCAGTGTTTGCATCCATGCTCCCACATGATATGCAAGAAATACTTCCTACCAGTACTCCTGCAAAAATTAAGTATTCTATGTTATATTCCTTTCTCAAATATCCAGCACTGGTTTTCAGATGGAAATACCATTTCCAACACAAGGGAAGTTTTTATAAAGCATGTCACAGCTGTCAACTGCTGATCCTCAATCAAATCAGAAGTTTAGATGGCAACCTACAACAGAAGGCTTAAGTACAGAAGAAAAATTTCTAGATTAAAGTAACTTCAAGAAAAGCACTGCTGTAACTTTTCTAAAGACCTTAAATATGCAAGTGTTGAGTCTGAGTAGTGCCTTGCCAACATTCAGTTTCTGGAATAAGATTCCAAACTTTTGAATCTCAACAACCTTCCAGCACCACACTGTTTAAACCATGAGCGTGTGCTCCTCAAGTTGTTCCTGCTGTGAGCTAACACCTTATGTAATTACTAATTTGAATACTTTTATGGGATTAAAACTTCTATACACAGAAGCCAGAATTGAGAACAGCCAGAAAAAGAAACTGTGTCTATTTTACTTCTTAGTGTGTTCAGGTTTTTAGCAGTTGGGACTGACTCAATGTATTAAGAACTGCTACCTCACCTTCCACCCAGCACACCCTGGCTGCCATCCAAAATGGAATTCTGTAAGCTAGGAGGTAAAAAACAGCAGAAATAATTTAACAACTGTTATTCCTGTTCTGTTAAACTTTACTCCTTTTGCATAAGTTCTCTTTCTCTAAATTAAATTCAATCTAGGAGTACTAAGGATCAATTACTAGCAAGGCCAAAAAGCTGCTCTTCCATTGCCTTTAATATTATTACTGGTTTTACTACCAAGAATGTGTTTGGTTTATAGAATTGAAGACCTATGTCTTTTTTTTTTGTGTGTGCATTAAAATTCTCCATTGAAGTTCCCAGGACACTGGCCAGGTTCTGGTCTTATGCAGGAAGTTTTTTCCATGACAAAGAGTCCACACTATTCCAAGGACTCTGGCAAGGACCCTGGATGAGTTTTGACATGGGGATAAACAAATTTGACACACCAAGGATAGATGGGCAGTCTTCCCTGGAGATTCAGACCTAAAGATAACTTCTGGCCTTTACCCAGTTCCATCTGGAAACACAGAAGGAAGAGAAATGGATCCAAACAGCAGCACTCCAATTCTGGTAGACATTCATTATGAAAACCTTCATTAGAGATTACCTAGTTGATTATTAACTTCTGAAAATATGCTAATGGTTCTATTCCAAAGGCTAATTTAAAATGTCTATCCAATGGAAGAACTTCTTATCTCTTTATAAAATAAACCCATTACACAGATAAATAGAACCCAAACAGACCAGTTACACTGACAGTACAGATGTCCATCACAGCTCCTCAATGAATCCTGCATCACTGTTTAAGATTTAACATCACAGGCTAATGAAGAAAGAGGACAGACATATGCAATACCATCATGCTCTTCCCATCCTACCCTGTTTCTCAGTAACATCAAACAATAGTCTCAAAGAAATCTACTTTTAATCCACGACTATCTTAGAATGCCCAATTCAGCACCCAGGGTCATTGTTTGTAATCTTAGTGTCTTTATTTGTGAAAATTTTTGTGCAAGGATACTCGTCATTCAAGGGGAACAGTGTGATCCTGTTTCCCATATTCTTAGATCAAGAAATCTTGAAATATTAAGGAAAACCAATTAAGTGTTTCTCAAACAGCAACTGTGGGACAAGGTTTTTTTTAAGGTCAGATTTTTACTGCTTTAATATTAAAATTCTTCAAGTTCTATTGTGGGTAAAAAAGAAAAAAGGTAACAATGCACCACACAGAGCCCTACAGATCTGAGAAATGTGATGATTTTCTCTTCATCAGCAGAGCAAGTCAATTGAGCCTTGAGAAAAACAATTTGAAGATTCCAGAAGGTACCTTTGTAGTTGCAGTATATACTTGCAAAAAAAGTATATACTTGCCCAAAACCTTTTCACTTGGTGCTATTGCTCAAAGCCTGCCAATAGCCATGACGTGGCTGTGGCAGCTGCACCAAATCACAACTCCCAAACAGATTTTGCATCACTACTTTGTCTGGCAACAATAAAAAAAAAAAAAAAAAAAAAAAAAAGAAAAAAACCCATCTGTTTGGGTAACACTTGAACAGATTGCTCCCTACTGTGGATACTGCTCCCTTGCACCACCAGAAGTCACAGGATCTCTGCATAGTGACCAGAGAGGCTGAGCAGGCAGCAAAGGAGATGCATAAACAGTTAAATCAAGGGCATAAAGAAAAAGAACAGAGCAGAGACAAGAAAGTTAGCACCTCCCAGCACGTATTTTGAAGGTTTTGGCCTTCAAAATCAGTAGATTCAGACTACCACATCCTACTGAGTAATTAAGTGTACTTTTCTGGAAAAGTTTATCTAAGAGATTTCTGTTTATACAATAGGCAGAAGGCAGATTGATTTAAAACCATGGCATTTAGTCTATGTTGTCACAAGGGACTCAAATATAAGTAAATCCTAAAATATAATAAAAAATATTATTGATGCTTTTATGAAGCAGTGATATTTCACTGACTGGGCCACCAGAGGCAACATAAATGCTAGGGAAGAACTTCAGACATACTCTGTAGAAGTTAAGAGACACCACTAGGTAGAACTGTAATAAAAGAGATTCTCATCTTATTTAAACAGCCACCAAATTCTCTTAAGGATTTACTAAAATATCTCAAAGTACCACATTACAGAGCTCAAGGCTTAGTCTTGTCTTTTACAAGTCTAGCAAAAAACCTGAAATAATTGCCAGAACCAACTGTTCACCTAAATGAAAATTTAGCCTGTTGAGATAGGAAGCTGTAATACTTTTAGAATTAAAATGCCTGTTTCTAGTTTAGCTTGGGTTTGTGGCAGTTTTCTGAGATTTTGTAGGTAGATCCAAGTTAAATTTTGAGGAATAAAATCCTACAAGTCAGAAAAAAAGCAGAATCAGTTTAGTTACACTAAGCATAAAATATGATGGTTAAGTATTACCTACTGCAGTATCATGCCAGATGACTTTCAACAAGACAAGAGGGCAGGGTCTCAAGTTGTGCCAGGGGAGGTTTAGGTTGGATATTAGAAAGAATTTCTTTACGGAGAGGGTGATCAGACATTGGAATGGGCTGCCCAGGGAAGTAGTGGATTCTCCGTGTCTGGAGATATTTAAAAAGAGACTGGATGTGGCACTCAGTGCCATGGGCTGGGAACTGCAGCAGTGGTTCAAGGGTTGGACTCGATGATCTCTGAGGTCCCTTCCAACCCAGCCAATTCTATGATTCTATGATCATGTTTTCTGTTTTGCTCCAGAACTAAAAAATATCCATGCTCCAAATTTTTCAGCCTCCTGTTTCAAACTGCATAGAACCCTAGTCCTAAATTACTCATTACAAAATAACCTATTAACAAGTGATGAAGATAAAGAATGTAAACTGGTTTAACTGCAGATGACTGTAACAAACTGTTTCTCCAAATAAGCCAGGTTTATTTCTCCAAATAAGCTGGGTTCCATTTCTCACCTCCAAGGTTTGAAAACAACAGAGCGGGGGGGGAAAGGCAGCAGCCTATTTTTCAGAAGCAGCCTATTTTTTTATTATTTATTTTCTGGCCCAATGTTTAGCCAATAGTTTTCACACATATGAAACCAGAGAAAACCCACCCAACCCACAGCTTCTGTCTCAAAAAAAGACATTGCTACCTGTCACTGTGGCTAGCTGCTAACACACCCATATTTTTTTATAGTTCCTGTAATCCTATGCTTGAAGAGACTGCCTTTACAGCAAAAGGAAGGAAGTTTGATTTCAAAAAACATGTATCATTCTACTGGTAAGAAGAGGCAGAGGTATGAAGCACAGTTCTAAGGCCCTAAATCTGCTTGATATCATGGGAGGTCTGCAGTCATAAAAGGCAGTACACTAAGAAAAAGAAACAGCTACTTCAGTAATGGTAAGAAAAAAATCTGCTGGACTATAAGATGCCTCTAAAACTGCAAAGGAAAAGCAGCTGCTTGCTTAATAAAACAATTAAAAGGCTCCAAGAGTGACTACCTCCAGACAAATTACTGTCCTGGTTTGGGCCAGGATAAAGGTGGTTTTTCTGTTTCTGTACTTTTGCTTTTAGCTAAGTCCCTTGTAAGTAGTTGCACTTGCTGAAACTAACAGCAAGTTTCTCAGTGTCTGCTTCTAGGACTGATAACACTTGATGTTTATAGTTCCAGCCAGAGACTGGTATGCAAGGCCAAGGACACTGCTCAGCTCTGCATGAAAACATTTTACCGTCCAGGAGGATACAGAGGTCCCACCAGAGCCCTCCTTTAGGGAGGATCAGACAAGATAGATGCCAGAATTGACCAAACAGAGTATTCCATCCCATATACGTCACACTCAGTATAAATTTGAGGCATCACGTGGGCCGAGCCAGATCTTTTCCTGCTTCCCTTCCTTCACCCGGCATCCTGGAAGGATCCTGTCCATTCGTCTGCCTGTGCTCCTGATCCGTGCCAGCCCATATCTGTGTGTTCCTGCCTCCAGTTCCCGACTGCTGCCGACTCCAGGAGTCCAGCCTGGACTTTCCCAGGGCTGCCCTACAGCCTCGGTGGTGACGTGAGAGTTATTGGGGGAAAGGAGGGAGGAATGTGGTTTCCATTTTCCTGTATATTTGTATATATTTAGTAATTTTACCTATTTATCACTACTGTTTCATTAAAGTTGTGTAGTTTAGTTTCCAACCCATAAGTCTCTCTCCCTTATTCTCTCTCCTTTCTCTATCAAGGAGAGACAGATTAATAGAGAGCGTCTGTTATTCGGTTTAATTGCCGGGCCAGTGTTAAACCGTGACAGATTTATTGGCGCCCAACGTGGGGCCCGAGCTAATTGGCTCGAGTCCAGTTTAAATTTTGACTAAATTGCCTGAACAGTTTGAATTCCAACTCCAGTGAAAGAATGGCTTTCCTGAGCTGGAATCAGACCTTGTTCTTTGGAAATTTCACAGGGTTGGAGATTAAACCAATCGTGCCATATCTTTGGTATTTAGGGTATGCAATCTGTCTTTTTGCAGCTGGAATTGCTGTTACTTTGTGGTTTGTCTTTCGTAAGAGCTGCTTAAGAACCATCATTGCAATATTGTCCTCAATACTGGTGTATATCATGGTGCATGGTGCAGTAGTGTTTCATACAGAGATAAAAAACTTGGTTGGTAATTACACTCCCAGTTTTAATTTGGGAAATTATACCATTCCATCGTATTTTGGGCTGACTCCACCTGATTTTAGTAACAGTAGCATTTCATCTCTCAATCTTTTAGTGGGTGTTGTTAATCTCTCTCATATATTGGTGAGGAGTAACACAAAAACCACAGTAATGAGATTGAGTATGCCTTTTCGGAGGCCGAGAGTTGCTGTTCGGAGAGTGAGAGCTGCTCCTCGTACAGAGGGCACCCCCACTCCTGCCTCCCCAGCCGCTTCTCGCCCCCCCTCACGCAAGGGCACAACTCAGATAAGGCCGGCCAGCATCGCCAGTGTTTCTGCTTCAGCTCCAGTTGCTGTGTCTACTCCCACAGACACTGCTGCTGCTCAGAAAACAAGCCCTGCTGCTGCCACTGCTGCAGATGCCTCAGCCTCTCCCCCTCAGCCCACACAGTTACTTGTTAACCCTGTAACTAGGAGAAAAGGAAAACAAGGGAAATCAGAAACGAGCCGTAACCCTTCCAAGTCTGAACAAGATGACCAGGTGATAGAGGAAATAGAGGATAATGGCTCTCCTCCCAGACCAGGTAGAGCAGCTAGTGCAGAGTCAGATGAGGACTCAGACTCAGAATCTGCTCAGCTCTATTCCATGAGAGACTTGCGTACTCTGAGAAAAGATTTCAGCCGTTTTCCAGGTGAACCACTTCTCTCTTGGTTACTCCGATGCTGGAATGAGGGGGCTGCTACCATAACATTAACTCAGAAGGAAGCCAGGCAGTTGGGATCCCTGGCCAAAGATGCAGGTATTGATCGGGCATTTGGGGAAAAGGCTGGAACTACCAGCCTGTGGAAACGACTCTTGTCAGCTGTAAAGGAGAGATATCCCTATAAAGAGGAAATAGACTGCCCACAGATCAAAGCACGCAACCTTGGAAAAGCTATCAGGTATCTCGAAGAATTGGCTGTGCGAGACGTGATCTATAATAATGATGACATTGAAGATCCCTATCACGTACCATGCCCTAAACCTATGATGCAAAGGTTTGTGCATGCTGCACCACCACCTTTTAATCATACACTATCAGTAATGCTATGGGTTCCTGCAGAGACAGATACAACTGTGGGTGATGTGATTAAAACTGTACGAGAGTGTGAAGATGCTGTCATAGCCCCTTGTCGGGCCTGGGTCTCAGCTATTAAGAGAGCATCTGAGGAATGGCATTCACCCCCTTCTCCTCAGACAGACGGAGGACGCCGCATTGCAGCCATTAAGAGGAGACGCCCTCCTATGAGACAGAATCGAGAGAAACAGAAATCAGCAAGAGGGACCCTATGGGTAATCCTGTGTGAGTGTGGGGAGGACATGAAAAAGTGGGACAAAAAACCTACTGCTGCCCTACAGGACCGAGTGATTGAGTTGATAAGTAAGCCAAAGGCAAAAGGAGGTCCTTCTAAAAAGATGGCTGCTCAAGTGTCCAGTGTGGAGTTACCCAACCCAAAAATGCTGGTGACTCAAGATCCATGCACATCAGGTGTGAGTACTGGGGATGCAAACTCCAGTAATGCACATACTGACAATGCTGTATGTGCTCAAGCTTAGAGGTGCCCTGCCTCCAGCCAGGTGGAGGAGAGGGACAACCGAATCTATTGGATTGTGTGGATTTGATGGCCTGGCACATTAGAGCCACAAAAGTATAAAGCCTTGGTGGACACTGGTGCACAGTGCACCCTAATGCCATCGAATCAGAAAGGCACAGACTCCGTCACTATTTCTGGAGTGACGGGGGGATCTAAAGAACTGACTATTGTGAAGGCTGATGTGAGCCTCACTGGAATAAAGTGGCATAAACACCCAATAGTGACTGGTCCAGATGCTCCGTGCATCCTTGGCATAGACTACCTCAAGGGAGGTGATTTCGAGGACCCGAAAGGGTACCGCTGGTCCTTTGGTACTGCAGCTATTAAGACTGAGAATGCAGAATGGCTGCATACTTTGTTTGGCCTTTCAGATAAATCCTTTGTAGTGGGATTGCTGAGGACTACAAACCAGCGTCTGCCAACTGCTACTTCAGTAGTGCATCGTAGACAATATCGTGTCAACAGAGATGCTGTGGTCCCCATTCACAAGCTGATCCGGCAATTAGAGAGCCAAGGAGTGATCAGCAAGACTCATTCACCCTTCAACAGTCCTGTATGGCCAGTGAAAAAGCCAAATGGAGAGTGGAGGCTGACAGTGGACTATCGTGCCCTGAATGAGGTTACACCACCACTAAGCGCTGCTGTGCCAGACATACTAGAACTTCAGTATGAGCTGGAGTCAAAGGCAGCCAGGTGGTATGCTACTATTGACATTGCTAATGCATTTTTTGCTATTCCTATAGCACCAGAATGCAGGGCACAGTTTGCCTTCACCTGGAGAGGTGTCCAGTACACTTGGAATCGACTGCCCCAGGGGTGGAAACACAGTCCTACCATCTGCCATGGACTGATCCATGATACCTTGGAAAAGGGTGGAGCTCCAGAACATCTACAGTACATCGATGACATCATTGTGTGGGGTGACACAGCAAAGGAAGTCTACGAGAAAGGTAAGAAGATAATTGAAATCCTCCTAGAGGCTGGTTTTGCTATTAAAAGGAACAAGGTCAAGGGACCTGCACAAGAGATACAGTTTCTGGGAGTTAAGTGGCAAGATGGACGTCGCCACATCCCAATGGACGTGATTAACAAAATAACTGCTATGGCCCCACCAACTACCAAAAAGGAAACTCAGTCCTTTTTAGGAACTGTTGGTTTCTGGAGAATGCATATTCCTCTTTATAATCAGATTGTGAAACCTCTCTATGAGGTTACCCGGAAGAAGAAAGACTTTAAATGGGGCTCAGAACAACAAGCTGCTTTTGAGAATATTAAACAGGAGATTGTACAGGCAATGGCCCTTGGACCAATTCGAACAGGGCCAGACATCAAAAATATTCTTTACACCGGAGATGGAGGTGATGGTCCTTCATGGAGCCTCTGGCAGAAAGCTCCAGGAGAGACTCGAGGCCGACCTCTAGGATTTTGGGGTCGAAACTACAAAGGCTCCGAAGCCAACTACACAGCTGCCGAAAAAGAGATATTGGCCGCATACGAAGGAGTTAGAGCTGCTTCAGAAGTGATTGGCACTGAAGCACAGCTCCTCCTAGTGCCACGATTACCTGTACTAGGTTTTATGTACACAGGTAGAGAATCTTCCCATCATGCTACCGATGCTACCTGGAGTAAATGGATTGCTTTAATCTCACAGAGAGCTAGGATAGGAAGACTTAATCGTCCAGGAATTGTAGAAGCAATAACACATTGGCCAGAGGGCAAACACTTTGGAATGCCACCAGGAAAAGTGGTAAAACGGGCTGAAGAAGCCCCACCATACGACCAGCTACCAGAGAATGAAAAACAATATGCTCTTTTCACTGATGGATCCTGTCGTCTGGTAGGAGGCCATCGAAGGTGGAAAGCTGCTGTATGGAATCCTACACGACTAGTTGCAAAAACAGATGAAGGAGATGGTGAATCAAGTCAATTTGCAGAAGTAAAAGCCATCCAATTGGCTTTGGACATTGCTGAACAAGAAAAGTGGCCGAGACTTTATCTCTATACTGACTCATGGATGGTAGCAAATGCCTTATGGGGTTGGTTAAAGCAGTGGAAGCAAAACAACTGGCAACGTAGAGATAAACCTATCTGGGCTGCTGAACTCTGGAAAGATATTGCTATTAGGTTAGAGAAACTTGATGTAAAAGTGCGTCACGTAGATGCCCACGTACCTTCATATCGAGCTACTGAGGAACATCGAAACAACCAACGAGCAGATGAGGCTGCTCAAGTGTTCCAAATAGATCTGGACTGGGACCATAAAGGTGAACTGTTTTTGGCCAAATGGGCCCACAATGCTTCAGGTCATCAAGGCAGGGATGGAACATATCGATGGGCTCGTGACCGAGGGGTGGATTTATCTTTGGACTCTATTGCGCAGGTTATCCACGATTGTGACATATGTGCTGCAATTAAGCAAGCTAAAAGGTTGAAACCTCTATGGTATGAAGGGAGATGGTCAAAATATAGGTATGGGGAGGCCTGGCAAGTCGACTACATCACACTGCCTCAAACTCGCCAGGGTAAGCGCTATGTGCTTACAATGGTGGAGGCAAGTACAGGATGGCTGGAAACATATCCTGTGCCTCATGCCACAGCCCGGAACACTATCCTGGGCCTAGAGAAACAAGTCTTGTGGAGACATGGTACACCAGAGAGAATTGAGTCAGATAATGGAACTCATTTCAAAAATAATCTCATAAATAATTGGGCCAAAGAACATGGTATTGAGTGGATATACCATATTCCCTATCATGCACCAGCCTCAGGTAAAATTGAAAGGTACAATGGACTGTTAAAAACTACCTTAAAAGCAATGGGTGGTGGAACTTTCAAAAATTGGGACAAGCACTTAGCAAAAGCCACCTGGTTAGTTAATACCAGGGGTTCCATCAATCGAGCTGGTCCTGCTCAGTCAGATCTTCTACACACAGTAGATTGGGACAAAGTGCCTGTGGTGCATGAGAAGAATCTGCTAGGGAAAACAGTTTGGATTTATCCTGCCTCGGGCAAAGGTAAACCCATTCGTGGGGTTGCTTTCGCTCAAGGGCCTGGACACACTTGGTGGGTGATGATGAAAGATGGAGAAGTACAATGTGTACCACAAGGGAATCTAACACTAGGTGAGAATTCCTAATTTCTGTTTGTCTAGTTTAATCAGTAATGCATGGACTCTTTGGGAGTCATGAACTTGTATCCCACCATAACTACTGTTATGTGAACTGTTGCATAAACTAACAGTGTTCTATGAGTGTTTTTCAGGATGGTTTTGTGGTGATGAAACCAGAACTAGGTTCATCGGCTGGCATCCAGTAACTTCTTTGAAATTACCATCTGCAACCTGCAACTTGTGGACCATGGACATGAACTGTGAAGACTGGTCCTTCTTTTGAGAATCTGCTACAATAGATGAACATCTGCAATTGTAGACTGAATTACTTAGTGAATTTTAGCACTGAGAGATAGTAATAATTTGTGTATAGATGTGTTTAAGGATAAGAGTTAGTAATGATTGGAGCATGACGCAAATGGTATGGAATAAGGGGTGGAATGTCCTGGTTTGGGCCAGGATAAAGGTGGTTTTTCTGTTTCTGTACTTTTGCTTTTAGCTAAGTCCCTTGTAAGTAGTTGCACTTGCTGAAACTAACAGCAAGTTTCTCAGTGTCTGCTTCTAGGACTGATAACACTTGATGTTTATAGTTCCAGCCAGAGACTGGTATGCAAGGCCAAGGACACTGCTCAGCTCTGCATGAAAACATTTTACCGTCCAGGAGGATACAGAGGTCCCACCAGAGCCCTCCTTTAGGGAGGATCAGACAAGATAGATGCCAGAATTGACCAAACAGAGTATTCCATCCCATATACGTCACACTCAGTATAAATTTGAGGCATCACGTGGGCCGAGCCAGATCTTTTCCTGCTTCCCTTCCTTCACCCGGCATCCTGGAAGGATCCTGTCCATTCGTCTGCCTGTGCTCCTGATCCGTGCCAGCCCATATCTGTGTGTTCCTGCCTCCAGTTCCCGACTGCTGCCGACTCCAGGAGTCCAGCCTGGACTTTCCCAGGGCTGCCCTACAGCCTCGGTGGTGACGTGAGAGTTATTGGGGGAAAGGAGGGAGGAATGTGGTTTCCATTTTCCTGTATATTTGTATATATTTAGTAATTTTACCTATTTATCACTACTGTTTCATTAAAGTTGTGTAGTTTAGTTTCCAACCCATAAGTCTCTCTCCCTTATTCTCTCTCCTTTCTCTATCAAGGAGAGACAGATTAATAGAGAGCGTCTGTTATTCGGTTTAATTGCCGGGCCAGTGTTAAACCGTGACAATTACTATGATTTTAAGTAACAAAAAAATTTCTAAGAGCCAAACACTCTGCCAGCAGAGTTACATGGACACAGTTGAGTGGATTCTAAGCCTTGCTCCACCTTCTGGAAGGAGGAAGGGTACTTGCATTAAACTTTAAAGGCAGTAGCTGTTAAAAGCAGAGACTTTGTGCTACAGACCAATTACATCATCTCAGACTGAAAGAACTGATTATTTCAAGGCCAACAGTACCTTTCTCCAGCATGTTTGCTTAATAGTGCAGACATCAGTACTGCTGAGATCCAGAATCCCTTTTACAGTAATGCTCCTATAACATGGTCCAACTTTGGGGTTTTTTATGGCATCATGAACTGTATTTAATACTGCAAATACAAAAAAGAGGTACTAGGGCAGTTTTTGTTAACACTCATCTCCATCACCATTACACTGTGCCTTGAAAGCCACCTTCTATAGGAATTCTCACTAACACATCTCTGAAGGGTGCCACTAAGTGCTGAAAGCATGATGTGCCATTATAAAAGCAAATAACAGCAGTTTTCTGTTAATTGATCTCCCAAGCACTGAGAAAGAATAAGAGCACAGTTCAAGGTTGCATAGCTTAGCAGAAACCATAACTAGTACACCAGGAAGGGTCTATTCAGGACACCAAGTTTTTTCAGCTGACATGACCAGAAGACACAACCCTGCCAACCTCTCCCTTCCACGTCAGCATGCCAACCCTGACAGAGTCAAAAGCCTGACTATTAACTACAAGTGGCACAAAGAAAAACCCTCTAGCTTCACATTGACTTGCTAAACTATGCTGGAACAAGAGACATGAATCAATTCCTCTCTCCTGCTGCTACCAGGAAGCCTTTCAGTCACTCAGTACCATGAGCTGTTGTATCACGCTGACTTCAGCTACAATAACTTATGAATGTCTCAGTATTTCAAGAAGATACAGCCTCCCCCATACACTCCTTTTGGTGAGCCCTTCTGAAATGGATTGCTTGCTTCCTACTCAAAACACAACCCTAAGGAAGCTCTAGTACTCTTTATTATGAGAAATAAAGGTTCTCACCAGGGCATTTCTGTTCAGGACACTATTTAAGTAGGTAAAACCCCTAAAAATATCAGCAATACTCAATACCTGTTGTGACATTCTGCTAACAGGCTGGGAAGCATGCAGCAAACATACCTTCTATGAAATCACTGTCACCATACAGCTGTTTCTCTCCTACTCCATCATCTTCATCTTGTCCATCTTCTTCATCTGGATTATTAATAACTTCCAGGCCAGCCTCAATAACTTCCACCAATTCATCTCGTTTGTCCTTCCTAACAGGTTTCTCTTCTGGATGCCGAGTGAGCCCCATCTCCAGCTGGAATACTTTCATGGATGTAAAGCTTTCAAAAGGAATGACTCCATATTCACTTGGCAGCTTGGCCCCCACGCTCACCTCAGCTTTATCAATCTGGGAATGGAGAAACTCTAGGAGGTCACTGGATGCTTGTTCTTTGGTGCCCTGGTAGTTCACACCATTGACCTTAGGGCTCTTTTTTTCCTGCAGGGATTTCAATTTATCACTCATTTCCTGAAGCTCTTGCTTTAACTGGGCAATCTGACGTTTCAGACTGGTGGCTCGGTTTTGGTAATGCTCTTCCTGTTCCTGCAAGAGAGCCTGGTAGTATTCTTTGCCCATGCTGTCACCTACAACACCAGGCAGAGATCCATTACTATCAGTTTGGGGAGCACACTCGAGCAAATACATGAGCAAGACTAAACTGAACAGTAGAGCAAGGCCCACTAAAAGCCAACGAGTCCTGGCTTGAATTACAAAGCCTCTTCTGGGCATTCTCATAATATTTCTGTTTCCAATCCAAAAAGATCACTTAGCTGCTCCTGCCTTCCAGGGAACATTACCCTAGAGTTCAAACTTTAGAGAAAATATGACCATAGTATTTCCTAGAAGTTTTGACAAAGTAGCTTATGAGTAGTTCTCAACCTTTGCCTTGATCAGGTGTCATTGCAGGGACATAAATCCAAGCTCCTGATTTATCCATAACCATCAGCTCGAAGCTTGGCCGACGCCATACAATTTGTTCACGATTTCCTATCCCAAACAAGAAACCTTGCAGAGGGGAAGGAAGATGGAAGACACCAGCAAGAAGTCATATTTCCATTTCCTAATTGAACTCTGGTTGAAGAATCTTAGACTATTTCAAGTTCAGAGAGAAAAGTCTGCACAAGTCATTTTAGAAGCTTTGAATCAGCAGCAATTTTCCCCCCCACTATATGTAAGTGAGAGCAGTGGGCACTTCAGTAACAGTAATTTTCATTGGCTGATTTGGCTTTTCCTCTGGCACTTCAGTGTTTTATTCCCCTTCCCCTCCTTTCCTTGGAATCTGCGACTTGAGTCAGCAAAATGAAGTCAAAACCTAAAATTAAAAAAAAGGCACATATTAGAACTACAAAAACAATCATTTGGAAACACATGAACAAACTTGTAATACATGGATGCAAAGGATTGGGGGGAATAGGAGGGAAAAGGACAAAAACATTCACTCTTTCCACTGCATTACCCATCAGTGATTCCCTTTGACACAGTGTCCAGAAAACAGCAATATTGGGACAGTCTAATCAAATACATTTTTCATTTAGCTCTCTTAAGCAGTATGGGTTCTTCCAGTTTCATCAAGTTTTACCTAACTCCCCTGTACCTTCTTGGTCTTTCTTGCTTTTTTATCCTTTGTGGAAGGGGAGGATGCCCAAAACCCACGCCGTTCCTACTCCTTATACTGAACAACTATCTTGAAGCAGCCAAAACTTGCACTTCCATTTGCTTTCACTGTAAGTAAGTATCTTTTAGGGAATAATTATTCACTCATTAATAAAGTATTGCAGATTTAAATATCAAAGTTCACAGGAACAGCATTTCAGAGCAGATCAACTTCAACAGAGCCTCTCCAATACTCCCTGTATGCATGTTGGTCAGACTGTTACTTGGCACCACCAGCAGCCACACATCCTGTCTTCCTCTATGCCCTCAAATAAGTCACAGTGCCACAATGCACTCCATGTGTTCACAAACACCTTGGAAAGTTTCTCCCCAGTTACATCTTTTTATCTTTTGGATGTTTCTGCTTTCCCACTTGGCTTCCAGCATCAGAATATTGCTATAGTGAGGACCAGGTGCCACATATCAGTGGCATCATGACATTGAGCCACACCATCTGCAAAAAGCTCCAATAAAAAGGCCTAAAAGATAAAGTGATTTATTCCTATCACTGACACCAATGTGATAGCTGATCCTAAGTTTGCATACATGTCATGCACACCAAGTTTTGCCTGAGCTGCCTAGTGTTGTCCAGCTAAGCCTACAACACTGCCTGAAGCAGTCATCAGTATTTCTAGTGCTCCAGTCACTGCCTATGACCCTGTTCATAAATAAATTATCTCCATTATGTAGAAATCAGTAATACAGCAGCTTAAGGCATTAGTTACCTGAAGCCTTTTGAACTTGGGTAAGGAGTGTGCATCATTTTGATACCAAAAGTGGCAGTTTTACCAACCCAGTTCTGGATGACAGGCTTTCAAGTCCAAATGAGACAGGAGTTAGTCACTCCTCACTGCACAAACACAACACTATGTAAGTGCAAGTTAAATGCCTATAAAGTGTGATCAACACCAGATGTATCCTCAGACTATTGACCAGGGTCCAGATGTGGTGCATCAAAGTGAGACAGAATTAAAAACAATCTACAGTATGAAACCAGTTCACAGAAATGATGTAATATCATCCCAGGCTTTCTTTAGCACAAAGTTGCTTATACCATGTTTTTTTTTTACATTTCTTCCCAAATTCTTGTTCTGTTAGACCACGAGAGGTAAAGTCACAATTAATGAACAAAAAACAAAACTCCCTTATGTTTAATTTAAACCTAGAAAAACATTACATTATCCTAAAGCTGCCCCACACAGAAGCTGGCACATCTTACATCAGTCCAGGCATACTGAAAAATGATCAAACTACAGAACCTATACTGACAAATCCAATCCCAATTATTTTTCACTGCACAACCTTATTCCTGGTGCCAAGAACAGCAGCATTTTTGCATTGCAGTATACACACAAGCACAGCTATTGTGTAACTACAGGAATCAGGTTTCCAAGTGACAAGGAGAAGCTTTTGGTACTGGGGACAGGGTAGGAAATTAAGCTGAGCTTTAAGAAGAGAGTTTTTCCTTTACCTTTCTCCTAATTTTTCCAGGATAATTAAAGAACATCAAAGCATGTACTAGAAACCAGGAGCTAATGTGTGTAGATAACACTGTCAAAAGAGATTATTTGGGTTAACATGGCACACTTTGGTCACGAAGTGACCTCAGCCAGACTTGGTTCATCACTGAACTTGCAGCCACTAAAGTCACACAACCTTCTACCCCCATGGCCTTTAAACAATCACAAACTGTTGTTAAGTGATCAACAGACACCTCTGAACTGGGCCTTTCCTTGATTCTTGCTCTACCAATACACTGCCCTGTGCTCAACCTCCACGAGTCACTAAGTTTCTGTAGGTCTCATTCCTGTCTCAGAAGCAAGTGGTGATTGGTTTCCTGATGGGGTGACAAGGGGACACAATGTACAAGGAGAGGAAAATTCCCCCAGACAATAGCAGTGGGCAATGAAAGAACAACTCTGTTCTGAAAACTTTGCCTGTGGCCAAGTGTACATCATTCTGGTAAGCAGGGATTAAGAAAGTCAGGATGCCTCAACAGGGACTCGCTGCTAGCATTGCATCAGCAACACAAGAAGAACAAAAGACAATGAAAAACTGCAGATTTCTGAGCCTTTCTACTGGCACTGTACCTATCTATGCTGCTGGGTGCAGTATTGCCTTAAGGAAGGGAGACAATAAGGCACTGAAGCAATGGAAAACACATGTGGAGGGTGGTAGAGAGCTCGCTGGTTCTTCTTCTAGGCTCTTGATTCCCTCCTCATTAGCTGAGGCCATTTTGCAGTGATCTAGTGACAGTCCCAGTATCAAGGCAGCCTCTGCACAGAGACAGCTCTTGCCTATTTATCTTTGACAGGTTTTGTGCATTTTCCCCATTACAGATTCCCTGTGGCCTTTAAAGGCAAGTCATGTTTGTGCAACTAGGTATGTTAAACAACATTAAAATTTTAAATTGGAGAGCTAAAGGAGGAAGTTAGCTGGCCAAAGATGTGGGCTTATCCAATCTGGATATCTCCTTTTTTTCTCTCCAATTTTACTTATGCTGAGAAGAGTCATGAGGCAGTCAGTCATATCCTTCAAGGACTGAGTGTCAGTCACTGTCTTCATTCTAAGCCCATTAGAAAAGGAGGGGTTTGAGGCCTCTATTTCAGCAGTCTCTCTTTTCAGGAAAACACTAGTTTTGCATAGTTAAGCCCAAATTAGGTAAGAACTGCACCTGGCACAGCACTGTTTTAGAGTTCCAGGAATGACTCTGTAGAAGAAGACGGCTACTAGAGAAAGCAGGCTGTGAAACACCAGGATTAGCAGAAGCTCACAAGATCCCAAGAATCACAATAGGAAAATTAATTCAGTGTCACATGGTTCATTCTGAAGTTTGCAGTGAGATTATCTGGAAATAAGTAATCATACAGAAGTCCCCAGGATCAGCACGTCAGTGTTTAAAGATTAAGTTCCAAATCTCTAAATTGCATATGCTGATATTTCACTTTATTTCAATTCTTCAAACAAGTCTATTTGAAACACCCCCTATGATCTCCAAAAAGCCATCTGAGGCTAACACAATGCTT